>NC_080381.1:1933021-2255192 GCF_014773155.1 Arachis stenosperma | reverse complement strand
AAAAAAAAAAAAACACCAATGAGAAAAAAATGTAGTGATCAATATTAGAGAAAAAATCATAGATGTCTCAGAATTTCTTTGTACATCTGTATGTTGTATTTCATGATTCTGTGGAAATTCCTTTATAAGTAGGGTTAGCACTTTGTAGTTGAAAACTAGGTTTTGAGTCATAGAAAAAATTCAGATTGGGTGTAGAATCTGGGTTTGTCCCTGATAGGATTGAGTAGTTCTTAGGGAGAAATTGGTGTTTGTAATGTTGTGATAACATAGTGAAATTCCATCATTGTTGTGATGGAGATTGAATGTAAGCCACATTGCACCTAGTGGCTGAATCAGGATATATCTGGTGTTAATTCTTCTTTCCTACTCTTTTCTCTGTCTCTCAACTCGGCACGATACAAAACAAAAGTGTCTCTCAACTCGACATGAGACAAAAACAGAAATATTTCTTAAAGTTTCTTTAAAAAGGCAGAAATTATTATTTAGCAAAAAGGGGTTAAGATTCAACTCCTCTTCTCTTAGCCATTGATTACCATCAATTTTTAAATAATATAACATTTTAAATATATACTATATAGTATAATGGAAAAGTCTAGGGACTAGCCTAACCAGCAAAGAAAAGTGAGCCATTGGATGGAATCTCACACTAATTTCACACCAATCTCACACCATTAAAATCATCATTAATGACTATTTGATGGCTACAAATCATAAAAGTTGTTAGCCCCTAACACTCTTCTAGTATAATTAATTTAGTTCTTAGCGTATCACGGGTCTTAATCTAATAAATGTAGTTTTAAAATAGATATTTTTTTTATATTATTGCAATAGATGACATGACAATTTTTATATGAAATTTAAAATTTTATATGTCATTCATTTACCATAACATTACTTTAGACTCTCCTTTAATTAGAAGGAGTCCAGAATAGTATTACGGTGAATGAATGACATACAAATTTTAAGTTTTATATAAAATTATCGTATCATTCATTATAATAATATAGAAAAAAGTATCTATTTTATAACTATATTTATACTATCATAAAAAATAACATTTATTAATCAACTAACATTAATCTCATAATTTCATTTAAATTATCTATTTTTACAAAAAAAAAATTATAGTATAAAAATATTAATTCATATCAATGGGAACAGAGACTTGCATTTTGCGGTAAATCAATTCACTTCAGTTCCTTTGTTCCTTTCTTTATCACTGCTCAATTTGTGTTTTTTCTAATCGCCTTTCAAATAAGTGAATAACTGATCACTTCTTGCATGCAGATCTATTCAAATTTAGATGGAATACGATGAAGATTAATACTCGTTCTCGATCACTAAACTTTGAGTTTGACCAAATTGTTGAAGATCTCTGAATCAAAAGTGCACATTTAGATGTTGTTATACCCACAAAAAAAAAAAAGAAAACAGAAGTGCATAGTCACGTGGGTGGCACATGCCCCCACTTAAACCCTTTCCCCCTCCTTATTCTCTCGAGCCTTCCCTGATCCCTCCCTCTCTCTTTTATTTTCATTTCCTTCATACAAATCAAAACCAAACCCTCTCTTTTCCTTCATCTCCTCTTCCATTCCATCTTCTTCATTTCAAAATCTTCATCCAACCACAACACATCAGATTTCATTTTACCCTTTTATTTTATCTCTATTTTAATATATCATCACACCAGATTTCATTTTACCCTTTTATTTTATCTCTATTTTAATATATCATCTATATCCAAAGTAAATTTTTATTTTTCACAACCCCAAATCAAGAAGCTCATACTAATGAGTGAAGGAAGCATTCAAATTTGAGTTCCAATTATTATTGAGGCTTCAAGGTAACTCTTTGACTCAATAATTAGCCATATTCCCAATTTTTGTCATCTATATATTTATGGGTATGTATAAATCCGAATTAGGGTTATTAGGGTTAGAAAATTTGGGGCTTTTGTCAAGGTGAGTAAGATTATGTTAATTGACAATATTAGTAGCTCACAAATATCATTATTGTCATATTTCTAGAGTTGTAGAATTATTGAACATCATTTGGTAGCTCGTTGACGCGCTCAGAGTTGCTTCCGGTTCTTTTGAATCAAGTTGTAAGTGGATATTATATCTATAATTATTTTTAAATATATTATTATCAATATCTATGTTGAATCATTAATTTTGGAGTTTGAAAATATTTTATTATTGTGATTTCTGAATTTTTGAAAATAAATATTGATTTGTGAAACTTACAACTTTATAAAAATACACACGAGACGATATTTATATATTTTGTAAAGTATAAATGTTTTCTTATTTGACCTTATGTAAATTTTAATTAAATTTTAGTATGCAATCCTATATATATTGATTTGCTATGGAATTTAGTAGTATGTTATAAGCACTAGAGATTTTTATAAGTGATTTGGTTTGGATTGGTTTGGGAGACTCTGACTAGAAAACCGTAGTTAACGGCGGTTATGACGTTAACCTAGATGCATCTGGCTCAGACCTCAGCTAGCAGGGGCGTTGCTAGCCTAACGTGTAGGCCACACGTTGGATCTGTTATACTGTACGGGCACACTAGAGGAAAGGGCTACCCTTAGAGGTGGAGCCGCCCTAGGTGTGTAATATTTGATTTGATTTGACTTCTGGATTGAGAACTCCCATTTCAGTTCATCCGCTTAACTATTTATCTAATGTTTGTATAATTAATTAATATGAATTCCTCATCTCTGAAAAGAAATATAATTTTCAAGGTAAATTCTGTATTGTCTCGTGTGGGTTATAGATGTAATGTTTGCTCACTGAGTTGCAAAACTTACCCTATTATATTCCCATATTTTTCAGATACAGGAGTCATTCCAGGTTCCATTCCACCTGCCCCTCAGTAGATCTTAGTCATTTTGGTGAGCCCTTCTTCTTTCCAAGGGCTAAGTAATTATGTAATGGAACCTTTGCTAAAAATCTAGATTATGTCAATGCTCCATATGTCACAGGCAGGATCCTCGTGTGGGTTATGTTATTTTGAATCTTGAACTGTTTAGGTGGTGATTATGATTTGGTTATGTAAAACTTATGGTTTTAACTATATACTCTAGTTATCAACTTGATATATATATATATGATGCGTATTTTGGATATATTTGGTTGTGGATATAATTTGGAGTATGTTGTTGTTGTTGTCTTGGAAATGGAGGTTTATTATTGATACAGGGAGTTAATATTTATGTTGGTAAGGTCCTAGAAACAGAGGAGATTCTGTCCGTTTTTCTGAAAATTTGGTCGTTTGGCTTGCTGAGGGACTTGTCCCTTGAGCGCCAGTCATGGCTTGGTTCGGGTCATGACAGATGTAGCAAGCAACGAAGCATCAGATGATTAGCATCACAACCGTGTACTATATATCTCTCCATTCTCTCTCTATTTTTAACTAGAATGAGACCCGCGCAATGCGCGGATGGTAAATTAATGGTAGTATATAATAAATATTAAAAATGGCTATGTTTTGTAGAATTAAATTAAATATGTATAAAGAATTAGGCTTAGGTGACACAATAAGAAGAGATAGATTGGCAAATAGCTTTGAAGTGTCACTTGGTCTCTCTTTTAATTTATAAAAAATAATAAATAGATATGATCTGATAGCTCCAAAGAATTTGTCTTTTCTGTTCATTTGAGACTGATGAGAATGGTCATGGGGCCCAGGACTTATGGAGGTTTGGAGTTGGAAAGCAAGGAGGACGATATTGTAAATTAATTTAAACATAATTTCATAATTACATGTGTTAATTTTATAATAAACCATTCCGATCTTTGATTACAAGAATTAATGGCAAAGATGGAAGTTGCATGTAACACACAAACATGGTAGGAGCATGGAAGAATTCACCTCTAATCATATATGTATATATGCGTACTCACATGGAAGACTTATGTTTACCAAGGTCTGCTTAAAAATACTAAAAAATTGTCACAACCACCCACCAAATGCCTCTGTTCTTGAAACGTAGGCCTACCCCAATCATTTTTTTATTCTTCTAATTTGTTTTCTAATGGCTGGTTCTTTGGGAGTAATGAGCACGAGATTCCAAAACTATGTTAAAGTGATTCAAATTGCAATTTGTGAAGTTGCATGTTCGACGCAAACAGGAGCAAAAATCTGAAAGATTGCCACATTTCAACAGTCTGTTATTTTACTTGGCATATAAGTAAATAAGCGTACTAACAAATTTACGAAACAAAAACTTACATATGGATGCGAACTTAATTTTTTCCTATCTATGAAGGGAATGAAATTGGGGTAGGCTTCCACCCTGAATTCTCTGTTCGTTTTCGGAGATATGAATTCCCCCTTTGGGTGATCAGAAAGTGCCATGCTCTGCAAGAATTGCAATACAAGAAATGAAAACATGAACATAAACAACTTACACCCAATCTAAGCTAAAAAAATACACCCAAACCAATGCATAAAATACACCCAAAGTTCGTAGAAGTAACACTTACCACAATATCTGGGGGGAGACAGTATATTTGTGCATGAAACCTCTTTTCCTTTTTCTGGTTTAGGATGAGGCAGATGGCAGATACAACCTAGAAATCAATTTTAAATTAATAACCATTGCAGTTGACTTTGGTGTAAAAACATTAATGTTAGTCTAAAATTACCTGACATTCTATATCACTGTTTGCCTGGAGGGATGCAAGGTGCGTTCTCATCAAAATGTACTCTCCTTGGCCAGTCACAGTGCATATCTCCTCAAACTCGTTAGTATCGCCCTTTGCATCCTCCTTCAGTCTCGTCCCCCAGATGTAGCACTTTTCTTTCATATCATCCGGAATTTGATTTGTTCCCCCCGGTGTTTCAAACTTAGCAGAACTTTCTCCCCCAGTCTCCCTCCGAATTTGCGGACTTTCGTCTTTTCCCTTTGCTAACTTTTGGACCAAACTGTCCAATTGTTCCAGTATAGTTGCAGTTTCTGGAGATTTTTCCCTTTCTGTCTCCTGCGTCGACGCCCCCTCCTGGCTTGAATCTGTCAATCCGAGGCTGAATGATGGCATCGGCAGATCTGTTTTAGGAACATAGCTTGCTGTCCGTGCCATCATCAATAGGGCAGCAGCGTCCTCGGCGTCTGGATGACTGCATCAGTATGTATAAGAATGAGAGTAAGAATAAGAATATACGGATGACAAGCAAGGATTGATTCTAGTCTAATTAACTTACATTTTTGTTGGAGCTGGGGGAAGCTTGGGTGTTGTTTCTTGATGTTGTTTGGGGGTTTCAGGAGTGCTGCACAGTTGCACAAAATCGATCAGGAAGAGTATACACCCAAACTCTTAGCAAATATACACCCAAACATTAAGCAAATATACACCCAATACTATTTTCTTACGTTTCTCTAGCCCCTTCAATCTGTAGCATAGGGGTTGGTTCGGAATCTGCGTCAGTGGTTGTTTGCTGGGATGGCGGCACAAAAAATTGGATCGGGACTCTAAACAAGAATAAAAATGAAAGGTTAACAACATATTTGAAAATATTAAGGTTATAAGGTTGAAATATTCTTGCATATCTCACATTGCAAGCGCTTCCGACTGCGTTTGTTCCCTAACAACCATCATATTCGAATCGTCCGGAGTCAACCTAAAATACATGCAAAGAAGGTCAACAAATACACCCGAACAATTCAAAAAGAAGACGGGCTTTGTTTTTTGAGAACTTACATAGTTGCAGTTTTTGCTTTTTTTTGCTGCCTTTTTTTTCTTGAATAAAATAATAAAGGGCTTTTTTTTTTCTAAAAAAAATATATACAGAATTAGAAGTAGAAGTTATTAGAAGAAGAAAAGTAACGGTTATTTGAAAGAGAAATTACATGCTCTGAGACGGCAGGGTTACACTACTCTGTTCTGTGCGTCTTTGAGAGGAAGTATCATCACTTCCCAAGTTGACAGCCGGTAGTCTAAACAGATTTCATGTTATTCAAAACAAATATACATCCAACTTAGTGAACAAGATACACCCAACTTGATGCACAGAATACACCCATATTGTTTCATAGAATACATAACAAGATTTTATTAAATAATAAAGCTTCTTACGTTTCAGAGGACACATAGCGATCTTCTGTCGATCCCAGGTCAGGCTGGTTGTCCCTGCGAAACAAGATACAATTATTAGCAAACAAAAGACACCAAAATCTCAAATACACAGCACAGCAAGACATACCCCTCTGCAGCAGATTTACGAACGTTTTCCCCTAGCCATTCATCGAGTTCGTCACTCGATATTTCATATGTCTCACTACATTCATAAAATAAGACGTTAACAAAAATAATTACGATGATAGACCATAGTATAGCTTACGAGGTACTGTACCCGTCAAAGTATTGATCTTCTTCAGGAGGTGAATCCTCCACAACTACTTTTTTCTTTTTTTGTGGTGTTCTGGGTGGAAAAAAAAAACAGTACCAATCAGAAATAAAAAATTAATTTTATCACAGAATTTTATCCAAAGAAGTGCTTACTCTTTTGGAGTTGTTTTTGTTTCTTTCTTTTTCTTCTCCTTCTCCGCAGGCAATGATTCTTCGCTCCTATAAGTCAATAACAGACGTTTCAGTTAATACACGAAATCTTTATAACGAAGCCAAAAGAAAGGAGTAATAATTTCAGGACATTACTCGTCACTTGGTTCAGATTCAGATTCTTAATCAGAATCCGACTCCTCTTCCCTCTGCTTTCTTTTTCTTGAGTCCATTCTGCAGGCAAACAATCATCATTTAGAACATACTAAAAATACACCCAATTGAATTCATGAGACACACCCAACTGAGTATACAATATACACCCAACGCAGCAAAAGAAACACACCCTGCTTAATAAGCTACATACACCCAACGTGGACAAGCAAAATACACCCAAACCCTATAAAGAAATTACACCCAAGTATGGTACTTACTTTTTCCCCTTTTTGCCAGGGTGTTTAATTCCCGAATCCTCCGAGTCTTCTTGAGCCTCAGACTCAGAGGTAGAAGTATCACTCTTGGTAGTTTCTGTCTCCGAAGACGATGTTGAGCTCGCCTTCCTTTTTTTTGTTTTTTTTATTTCTTGTTCTTTTTGTTTTTTTTCTTTTTTTCTCATTTTTTCTTTTGTCTCTGCCAAATTCAGAATCCCCTGAAACATGAGATATTTTAGTTAGCACCATTAGGGTAAATAAAGTACACTAACTTATTATGATTACTCACCAAAGTTTCCTCTCTCTCTTCATTCATTCTTTTCACCAACTGCTCCTTAGTCCAGTTGGCAATCCATGGCTTTGGTGGTCTTTCACCCCTGTTGTTGCGTTTGTTTTTTGAAAGGTGAAAGTAGATTATCATCAGGGCGAAGAGGCAGCCATTGATTGCCTTCTTCTTCTTCTCCTGGTAGTCTGTTATGCCCCTGATCATGAAGGTCAAGACATGCCCCCCCAGTTTCTCTCCTCTATGCCCTCCATCTCAAAAATCGGGACCAGGTGCACCGGCGATATTTTGTTTATCGTCGTTGGCAAAAGGAACGCCATCTGTATGTAGAGGATGAATATCCTCTTGAACATCAGGCATTCCTCTTCGTTGCCAACGCCGATTTCCATCATTTCATCGGTAAGACTTTTGAGGGTCTTACCCTGGAATCTTTTATAAATTATTTTGTCAGATTCAGAAAGTTTCTTGTAGTCAACTTTCTCAGGAAATAGATCTCCTACAAAAAGGAAAACAACAAAGCAACCAAGTCAGTTCAGATACACCCAAGCATCAGGTTAATATACACCCAAGCAACAACTTAATATACATCTATAATTTTGAGCTAATTACCTGTTGCATTGATGCCAAGCGCATCACCTATTTTTTTCGGGGTTATATGGAAAGAACCATATCCTGTCCTCAGTTTGTTCTCTCCAAGTTTGAAGTTTTTTGCCAACTCTCTCAAGAGTTGGTGATCCACCCTCAGTGGTGGGATGTGCATCAACCCACCGAATCCAAGATCCCTGACAATGGCCTTCTTCTCCTCAGTCATGTTTCTGAACTTATCATTCAGGAGATGTGTGGCACATTTGAGGTCTTTGGTTTGGTTTCTTGCTGCCATTTTTTCTGAAACTAAAAATACACCCAAAAACATCAGTAATATACACCCATATATATATGACTCAGATACACCCATTGATAACAACTAAGATACACCCATTGATAACAGTAAGATACACCCATATATATGAGTCAAGACAGCCAGATATTCGCAAGATACACCCATTCATAACAGTGAGATACACCCATTCATAACAGTGAGATACACCCAAAGATCTCAAACAAGATACACCCATTGATTACAGTGACATACACCCATAGATATTATTCAGATACATCCATATAGATATCAGAGAGATATCACTCAGCCATGCTTCAATATAAAGCCACATTACAAGGTTAAGCAGTTTACACCCCCGAATATACGGAATAAACCCCCAAAAATCAACAAAAATAGCAGGAGAACTTAGAACGACGTAGAACTAAGAAGAACGACGTATAACTCAGAAGAACGACGTATAACAAAGAAGTAACAGTAACAGTAAACCCTATCAGAACGACGTAGAAGAAAAGTAAAATATACAGTATTTTAATGCACTTACGTTGAGTATTCTTGGTTTGTTTTTTCTTCAGATTCTTCTTCACAGAGAGGTTGATGGTGTTTTGATGCAGTTTTCGAACTACGATTTCTATATTTTGAAAGTTGATCTTCGCTCGAAAATGAGAGGGTTTCGTTGATTTGAAAGTGCCTTGAGAAATGGAAGAAGTGGAAGAAGTGGAAGAGTCTCCCATACGTAACCGTTCGAATGCTGAGCGCGTGATTTGGACGCGGCATCTTATCTCTCTTTCGTGCGCGTGTTTCGTGTTTGGGCTGGGCCAACTTGGTTGCTTGTATGCTTGTATGTGTAGCAGGCCCGTTGATATATACGTATTCAAGCAAAGTTACATGGCTTAGCACGCAGAGTTACATGATTTACAGCTTGGAGGAGGACTACACATTAAAGGCCTTGAGAATGTCCTGAGTGAATGCGATGCTAGAGAGGCTAATTTGATGAGTAAGAAGGAGTTGAGTTGCCTATAATTTGACATTTGTCTTGGAATTCTGATTCTAATTCAATATGTATTAATCCTGAAAGAGTCCCCCTAATCTCAAGAATTTCGGAATTCAAGGTTACAGGGGATTGCAATTTCCTAGTTGGATGGGAAATACTAGCATCTTTTCAAGCTGAGTTATTGTTATACTCTTTGATTTCAGAAACTGTGAGCAGATTCCTCCACTTGGTAAATTACCACATTTAACAAGTCTTTATGTACGGGGAATGAAAGATGTGAAGTACATCGATGAAGACTCATATGATGGAGCGGAGGAGAAGGCCTTTAAGTTCCTAAAGAAACTAAATTTGTTAGGGTTGCCAAAGTTAGAGAGGAATGTAAGGGACGAAGGAGTTGAGATGCTCCCACTTGTTTCGGAATTAAGGATTGAAGTTGCCACTCCTTCAATCTCTTTCATTCCATTTGTTAGATTGGCCATACATTGCTCACATCTCTCACATCCGGTAAATCAATTCACTTCAGTTCCTTTCTTTATCACTGCTCAATTTCTGTTTTTTCTAATCGCCTTTCAAATAATTGTTTGAGTTTGATCAAATTGTTGAAGATCTCTGAATCAAAAGTGCACATGTAGATGTAGCAAGCAACGAAGCAAAGTAGATTAGCATCACAACCGTGTACTATATATCTCTCCATTCTCTCTTTATTTTTAATACAGTCTGTGCCACTTGTATTTCTTACATCATTTGTTCCCTTTTTACATGATTTTATAAAACAAAATTACATGTTTTTATTGTGTATTTGTTTTCAACTAGCAACTACAATCAGCATTCATCTATTATCTAGTATATTCCTGGCATTACTTCGTTCAAATAATGTGTCTCTTCCTTTTTAAACAAATCAAAATATTCTTTACTAATGATAAAGTTTGTGTTTCCACACGCATATAACCCTCTTTACTATGACCAATTATGGCAAAATTGAACTTCAACGTTGTTCATAAAACTTGCATCCATTTTAGCATGATACTCTTTGGCTTATTCTACAACCTGAAAATTCTATGTTCAATCATACTGAGAAATCTCTTCATTTTTTTTCATTGAAGCTGAGGTTGCAGCGTAGGCATGAGTCCATGCAATCACACTTGAAGAAAGTAGTTTTCAGTTCTATCAAGATTCCCAACTTGCTTGACCTTTCATATTCAAGTTCACATATTTGAAGAAGTGTTTTGCTGTTAGTTTTGCATTGAAGTACCACCTTCTCATATTCTGCCCCTCAAGCAAAGTGGCTCTGGTGTGTGTTTTCCATTGACCTTATGAGACAACATACTACGTTGGAACTTTAGCTAATTTCATATTCGTTTAAATAATACTCATGAAATAAAGAATACATTATATTTTGTAATCATTTGTAGTGAATATTGTCTTTGGTAGTATACTAAATTGAGGTAATAGGAAGGAAGGGAAATGCGGGAATGTAAAGAATTAGGCTTAGATGGCACAACAAGAAGAGATAAAATGGCAAATAGCTTTGAGGGGTCACTTTGTTCTCTCTTTTAATTTATAAAAAATAATAAATAGATATGAACTGATAGCTCCAAAGAATTTGTCTTTTCTGTTAATTTGAGACTGATGAGAATGGTCATGGGGGCCAGGACTTATGGAGGTTTGGAGTTGGAAAGCAAGGAGGATGATATTGTAAATTAATTTAAACATAATTTCATAATTACATGTGTTAATTTTATAATAAACCATTCCGATCTTTGATTACAAGAATTAATGGCAAAGATGGAAATTGCATGTAACACACAAACATGGTAGGAGCATGTAAGAATTCACCTCTAATCATATATGTATATATGCATACTCACATGGAAGACTTATGTTTACCAAGGTCTGCTTAAAAATACTAAAAAATTGTCACAACCACCCACCAAATGCCTCTGTTCTTGAAACGTAGGCCTACCCCAATCATTTTTTTATTCTTCTAATTTGTTTTCTAATGGCTGGTTCTTTGGGAGTAATGAGCACGAGATTCCAAAACTATGTTAAAGTGATTCAAATTGCAATTTGTGAAGTTGCATGTTCGACGCATTCACATTCTCCCACAAACACAGTTTAATAATAGTAGATCTATCTACCTTCCTCTTACTGCAACACCAAACCAGTGTCATAATATAGTCAACTTGCATGTGCATAGCATTCAGTCCAATATCTGAGCTTTCATTCGTTCTAGCTTTTCAAATGGCTGAATCTCTACTTCAAATGGTGATTGAAAACTTGCAAGCTTTTGTTCAGGACGAGCTTGCAACTCTTTGGGGCGTCCATTCGCAGATTCAAGAGCTGTCAGGGAACCTTGCTGCAATCCATGCAGTGCTCCAAGATGCTGAGGAGAAGCAGATCAGAGAGCGTGCTGTGAAGCTTTGGCTGCAGAAGCTTTCAGATGCAGCACACGTGCTTGATGATATCTTAGATGAATGTTCAATAGAGTCCAACCGTCTACACAGTGAGCAGTGCTTAACTCGTCTTGATCCTGTGACCATTATGTTTCGTCGGGACATTGGTAAGAGGATGAAAGAGATGGTTGACAGGTTTCGTCAAATTGATGAAGAAAGGAGAAGGTTTGAATTGCGTGGAAGAGTTCCAGAGAGGCAACAAGAAGATGAAGCATGGCGCCAGACATGTTCCGGTATCACTGAGCACAACATCTATGGAAGGGAGCAAGACACAGAAAATATTGTGGAGTTTCTTTCAAGGAGTGCTGATAGCAGTAATGACCTCTCTGTTTATCCAATTGTTGGCATGGGGGGCCTTGGAAAAACAACTCTTGTCCGATGGGTTTACAATGACAACAAGGTAATTGAACATTTCGATCTGAGAATTTGGGTTTGTGTTTCCACTGAATTCAATACCATGAGAATTCTAGAGTCCATTGTGGAATCTATAAGTGGACATAACCCGAACCTCTCTACTTTAGAAGCAATGAAAAACAAAGTTCAAGAAATGCTGCTAGGCAAAAGGTATTTACTTGTTCTAGACGATGTGTGGAGCACGGACAAATGGGAGGACTTGAAGTCTGTTTTGCTTTGCGGTGGTGGAACAAAAGGTGCTGCAATTTTGGTCACTACCCGAGTTGAGAGTGTTGCATCTGTCATGGGAACATGCCCTGCTCATCACTTGTCACCATTATCCGAGGATGACAATTGGTTATTGTTCAAATACCATGCATTTGGATCAGACAAAGTGGAGCGCACAGAGCTTGTGGCAATAGGCAAGGAGATTGTAAAGAAATGTGGTGGTTCCCCTCTTGCATCTAAAGCACTTGGAAGCCTTTTGCGCAATAAAAAGGAGGAAATACAGTGGGTGAATGTATTGGAAAGTAAGTTTTGGGACATACTTGAGGATGATGCTATTATTGTACGTGCTTTGAAAATCAGCTACTTCAATTTGAAGTTGTCATTAAGACAATGCTTTGCTTTTTGTGCCATTTTCCCCGAAGATTTTCGAATGGAAAAGGAGCAACTTATTCATCTTTGGATGGCCAATGGTTTGATCAAATCCAAAGGGAAGTTGGAGATTGAGGATGTTGGTAATGAGGCTTGGGAGGAATTATGTCAGAGGTCATTTTTCCAAGAAGTTGAGATTGATGAATTGGGAAGAACTACATTCAAGATGCATGATTTATTTCATGAACTTGCCCAATCTATACTGGGAGAAGAGTGCAGAGTTTATGATGAGTCTGCAAGCTTGACCAATTTGTCTACAAGGGTCCACCATGTCACTTGTTTAAAACCAGAGGCGGAGGTAAACATGGATCCCTTCAAGAAAGCTGAGTCCTTGAGGAGTATGATTAATCTTCTTCCATTAGATGATCACAATCTTTGTGGTTTGCCACCATTCAATTCTCTCCGTGCACTACGTACAAATGCTTCTCAACTCTCAGCACTGAAGAGTTTAATGCATTTGAGGTACCTAAATCTGCGTAGGAGCGGTATCACAACGCTGCCCGAATGTGTTTCTAGATTACAAAAATTGCAGATTCTGAAGTTGGAAAGCTGTCTAAATCTTTCTTGTTTGCCCAAACACTTAACACAACTGAAAGAACTTAGACATCTCCTAATTGAGGAATGCCATTCATTAGTCGAGATGCCTCCAAATATCGGCGAGTTGAAATGTTTGAAAACATTGAATCTTTTTATTGTGGATGCAAAGGCAGGGTATGGGTTATCAGAGTTACGTGATTTACAGCTTGGAGGCAAACTACGCATCAAGGGGCTTGAAAAGGTCATAAATGAGGGTGATGCTAGAGATGCTAATTTGAGTGCTAAGAAGAAGTTGGAAAAGTTATACCTGTCATGGGGCTCCTCTGATTCAAGGTGTGGTGCCAATGCTGAGAGAATACTTGAAGCCCTTGAGCCTCCCTCCAATCTCAAGAGTTTTGGGATGAATGGTTACAGCGGAGTAGAGTTGCCTAGCTGGATGCAAAATACTTCAATTCTTTCCAGCTTAGTTATGGTGATACTCTATGATTGCAAGAACTGCAAGCACCTTCCTCCGCTGGGTAAATTACCACATTTAACTGTTCTTTATGTATCTGGAATGAAAGACGTGAAGTACATTGATGATGACTCTTATGATGGCGTGAATCAGAAGGCTTTTAAGTCGTTGAAGTACCTGACCTTATTGAAGCTGCCAAACTTGGAAGGGATGTTACGGGATGAAAGAGTAGAAATGCTTCCAGTTCTTTCTAAATTAAAGGTCTCGTGTGTCCCTAAGATTAAGTTGCCACTCCTTCCATCTCTAGAGTACATTTGGATTGAAGGAACAGGGTCAGACTCTGATAATAGTGATAGTGAAGGTATGGCTTCCATCCTTGTGGCTATTGGGCAGAATATGCAGCATGTCAAGACCCTCCGCATTTCAGGCTTCCCTAAACTCAAGGCATTACCCCATGAATTAAGCAGCCTCAGCTCGCTACAAAAGTTAGAAATTTATGGTGGTGATGAACTTGAATCGTTTTCGGAGAATGTGTTGCAAGGTCTGTGTTCTCTCCAAAGTTTGATAATTCATTCGTGTAAGAAGCTCAGATCCTTGTCTGAAGGTATGGGACATCTAACTCGTCTGGAGAGCCTTGATATCATGATTTGTCCAAAGCTGGTGACTCTACCGAGTAGCATGAAGAAATTAGTTTCGCTTCGTCGAGTTTACATCACTTCTTGTGATACATTGCCAGAAGGCTTACAACATGTGCCTTCCCTCCAAAGTTTGGAAGTATATAAATCAAATTCAATTCCCCAGTGGTTGGGGGAAATAACTTCTCTTCAAAAGTTAGAACTCTCCTGTGTGAGGTTAAGGTCACTGCCCAGTAGCTTCCGAAACCTGACAAACTTGCGTGAGCTATCTATTTATGGGTGCCATAAGGAGCTGCAGAAGCGATGCACCAGAGTAACAGGACAGGATTGGCAAGCCATTGCTCACATCCCACAATTCGAACTGGTTCCCATTGATGAAGAAACATTTTCTGGTATAAATTCATCCCTTTATTCTGTTTTTACCATTAATTTATGTTTGTGTGAATTAGTATCTCGCCTTTCATAACTATAACTTAATCAATGTGCGTAGATAAAATCAGATCCAAATGGAGATCATGGCAGCTAAGAAGAGATCGACATCGTCATCATTTCGCTAAAGCTGATACATTTGACTATCTGGTTTCAAGGCTCTTTTGTTGGTACAAAATGTGAAAATGGATGATGATTGAACCCGGATCATGAGGTCAGAAGCATTGGATGGAATGGTTAGCATTGAATTCCATCGCTTTCTCACACTCTCTGTAAAACTGTAAATAGAACTCCGGATAGATATTAGTACTCTTGTCTGTTGCATTTTTATCATCCTGTTATTAATGTGATCGAACTCCATTTTGTTTTTGTTTTTGTTTTGTTTTAAATCAATCAACTCTTATGACGGATATATGATTTTTTGAAATCAACAGGAATACAGGATGATATCCTTTTTGCCAGAAATATGTTGAATCAACAGCCGCTTCCATTTAGGCAAAGCTCAAGAGATGATTTATGGATGGTGTTTGGGTAAGAGATTTTTAAGTGATGTATGTGTAAGATATATTAGAGTCAATATTCAGTTACAGTAGCAATGACTTCAAATTTGTAATACGATGATGTTGTTCTTCTTTGGCCTTTTTAAGATGCATTGTTATTTTTTTGAACTGACAGTTTTATCTTTTATCTTGATTACCAAAAAATCACATAAAATAAATGTCATAGACCACAAATTAGAAGTCTTGTATAATGAAGTTAGAAATTCATATGGTTTGAGAATCCAAAGCCATTGATATTTGCTAAGAGGAACATGAATGAGTTCAGCAATCAGATATTTATAGTGGCATAAGTGATAAGACCATAAATTAGAAGTCTAGAAAGATGTATTAGAAGGGACCCAACCAATTATTTTATGAACCACGAAGGATGACGAAGCTTTGAGATTGTGTTTGAAAATGAGTGATATTTTAAATTGGTCTTTAAATTAGTTTTTGATTTAGAATATTAGACAAATTATTCTTTATTAAAATAAGTAGATAATTTAGTTCCACATATTTAAAATTTAGCTTTTTAGTCTATGTTTCTTCTATCTATTGTTTAAAATTTCAATATAATTTAGCTTTTTAGTCTATGTTTCTTCTGTCTATTGTTTAGAATTTCAATATTTGTATTTGAAATTTTTTATAATTAATATTATTATGACACTTTTAATGTATATTTATTATATTTAATTAGTATTTTATGTTTTAATTGAATAATAATAGATAAGTTTTTTTTTATTTTTAAATTTTTTTTTTACTTAAGAATGATTGGATGATTTCTAAATTTTTTCAAGTAATTAAAGTTACTGATATGACATTATTAGAAGAAAAATTATGAATTAAACTCAATATAAAAAAAGTTAGTATCAATTTTTATATAATAAAAATATACAAAGTTAGTGGAAATTTCTCTATATTTAGGCTTATAACTAGTTCCAGCAAGCATGTGGTTTTGTCAGATCTTAATATTAAATTCAACATTCTACTACTTTGATTCATTGTCATAAATCAATAACCAAGAATATCAGTTTGGCTCAAATTTATCAAAAATGAATAGAAACGGAACACAGTCACATGCTTCAGTCATAACTCATAACCAATGTCCAATTGGAATCAATTAGCTTCTTCTAGTTCATATACTATGATGTAACAGAATAATAGTCCTCCTTCCATCAAAGAAAAAAGCCGATAAAAATAACTGGTCAGTACAGTTTCCATGACAAACATGTACAAGCTAATCTAGTACCACTTAAACTAATGATCATGAGAGGTCATGGTGCTTCCATGAAACAGACAGCAAAATGGTTCTTTAAATATTCGAACTTGAACCTGAAATGTACAGTTAATCATCTGAGTGGTAATGTTGTTGCTTTCATTCTCAAATTACTTAACAGAGGGCAATCATATTGCAGTGAGGTATGGTTTCAGATTTTCAGTGTTCTATTCACACATTGTACACAAGCTCAAAGCTTTCACAGTGGTAAAGAAAAGAACAAGGAAATGAATTGAAATTACCACAGTAGCCTTCCTCCAAGCTGTAAATCATGTAACTCTGCTAAGTAATGTCTGGCTTTTGAATCCACAATAAAAATATTCAGTGTTTTTAGATATTTCAACTCCCCTATTTTCGGAGGCATTGATATTAATGACCAACATCCTTCAGTTATCAGATGTCTGAGATCCTTCAACTTTGCCAAGTGTTTGGGCAGACAAGTGAGAAAGCAACAATGTTCTAGCTTTAGTATTTGTAGTTTCTGCAGCCTAGAAACACATTTTGGCAATGTTGAAAAGATCTTGTACGCAATGGCATGGAGAGAACTGCACACTGCCATATCATGTAAAATCAATGTTTGTATGTAATAGATCTCCTTTGTTGCCAGTTCTCAAGGTATTCTGATTTAACTCCTTAGGAAACCCAAAGTAACTTATATGATGGACCCTTCTTCACAAATTGGTCAAGCTTGCAGACTCATGGATGATTCATTCATTCTGTGACAAAGTTGAAAACCAAGAATCAGTCAAGTTCAAATTTATATCAAAATGAAGATTTGGTAACAATAATCTGATTTTTTTAAGTTATATAGAAATTTTTCATATACATATATTCTTTATTTGGCATCAAATGTATCGGAAACTCGTCTTTCTCCCTTTCTTCTTTTATCTTAATTTTGTTGTGTAATATTCAGGATAATTCACGTGAAGAAATCAAAGTTTTAAATCTCACAGGAAGCATATGATATGCTATGTTTTACATGAATTCGAATACTTTACAAGAGAATAAAACAATACTAATACTGAGTGTTACTTACTATACAGATTTTGTTCATGATAACTTGTAGATGAAGTGGATGATAGATCTATGGCATGAAATGTTATGTACTTGCAACAATATTTAGACACATAACAATTACAAAGCATTGTCACTTTTCTTGGTCCTTAGAAACGTTGTTTGTATTCTTTCTCATAAACCCCTGTTTTCAGTCAATGCTTGCATCATTGCAATTTTGGTTTTACATAAATGATAGATATCTGATTGCATTTTTGGTTTTCAGTGCTCAATACACGGCTCAAGCTTTAAAGTTCCTATATATTGAAGGCCGAATCTATTCACATGCAATTTAATTGGGAATGGATCTTCTCAATTGTTAAAAAAAATTGAGAGTGTAAAATGTGATCTCTAACCCTTTATTGCTCTCTCTCATATTTATTGTTGATATCACTTATTCTTGTATGGATACCTGAAGGGAGAGCTCGGTCCCTGGGAGTCGACGCCGAGTTGTTATCTTCGGTGCCGACCTTTGAGCTTTTGTGGAAGTCCGAGATTTTCTCCAAGGAGATGTCCAACTGTGCAGAGCGTGAGCAAGGAACAAGGGGGGAGTATACCTGCAAAGACACTCCGAAGATTAAGTCAGTATTGAGAATTCAATGTCTCCTTTGAAGATAAAATATCATACCTTTATAGGTGAGATAAAATAGGTCGGTTACGTTTCTATTGATCATCTGAATTGAAGAGCAATTAATAGGTTTTAACAAGTGATAATATCTGATTGTAACGTATAACGCCGAGTTATAACGTAAAGTGCCGAGTTATGGTGCATAATGTCGAGTTATTGTATATAATGCCGAATTATGACATCGGATTTGTAACGGCCGTATCATAACCCCCAAGCTTAGTCTGGCTATATTTTGATAAAGCAGGTTGAGCTTTTTTTTAGTTATAACTCGGCGATTTGAGTTATAGGTATGGAGCCCCAGATCAACTTACTTTATTAAAATAATGAATAATTTGAATTTTCAGACGTAATTTGAAGTTAACGTGTTTTGGAAAGTGTAGTAGTCTTGTCATTGATTGTGCCTTTGATTTTTCCAATGAAATTTTGAACCGTTGATTTAATAGATGCAACGGTTAGGTTTTTTCATGGAACCGAGTAGTTAATTTGAATAGTTGCTGAGACAATGTTGATAAAAGTGAATTGGTTGGGCGAGAATATTGAGTTAGTTCACCGTTGTTTGGTGATTTGATTGAGTTTGATTGCGCATGTGTAAACGATGTGACTTTGAATTGAAGAGTTGTCGCGAATGGATAAGTGTTTGTACTTGTATGATATGTGATTGAGTTTGTTGACTATTTATAGTCATAGTTCGGAATTGATGACTGAGTTTGATTGCGCATGTGTAAACGATGCGACTTTGAATTGAAGAATTATCGCGAATGGATAATTGATTGAAGATTATGTTTGATTGCGCATGTGTAAACGATGCGACTTTGAATTGAAGATTTATCGCGAATGGATAATTGATTGAAGATCGTTGATAGTCATAGTTCGGAAGATACTTGATATAGATCTGATGATAGTTGATATAGATTTGACAAAGAGTGATAATGATTGATATAGAAACGATAATGATTGATATAGCTCGGATAATTATTGATATAAATCTGAAAACAAAGATAATAGATATAGATTTGAAAATAGAAAAATAGATATAGGTCAGCGAATAGGGATAACAGATATAGGTCGGCAAATAGAGATGACAGATATAGATCGACAAATAGAGATGACAGATGTAGATCGACAAATAGAGATAACAGATATAGATCTGCAAATAGAGATGATAGATATGGATCAAAAAATAGATATAATAGATATAGATTGGCAAATAGAGATAACAGATATAAATCGGCAAATAGAGATGACAGATATAGATCGGCAAATAGATATAACAGATATATATCTGAAAATCAAATTTAGATCGGCAAATAGAGATATCAGATATAAACTGACAACTAGAGATAACTGATAAAGATCGGCAAATAGAGATAACATATATAAATCGGAAAGTAGAGATGACATAAATAGATCGGCAAATAGATATAACAGATGTAGATCGGAAAATCAGATATAGATCGGAAAATAGAGAGATCAGATATAAATTGGTAAATAGAGATATCAGATATAAATTGGCAACTAGAGATAGCTGATAAAGATCGGCAAATACAGATAACAGATATAAATCGAAAAGTAGAGATGACATATAGATCAGAAAATCAGATAACAGATATAGATCGGCAAATAGGGATAGCGGA
This sequence comes from Arachis stenosperma, assembly GCF_014773155.1. Classification (NCBI taxonomy): domain Eukaryota; kingdom Viridiplantae; phylum Streptophyta; class Magnoliopsida; order Fabales; family Fabaceae; genus Arachis; species Arachis stenosperma. The sequence goes on along the minus strand of NC_080381.1, from coordinate 2,235,410 downwards.
TATAAATCGAAAAATAGAGATCACATGTAGATCAGAAAAATAGAGATAACAGATATAGATCGGGAAATAAATATATCAGATACAAATTGAAAAATAGAGACGACAGATATAGAATTAAAAAATAGAGATAATAGATATAAGTTGAAAAATAGAGATGACAGATATATATTAGAAAAATAGATATAGATCGACAAATAGATATAACAGATATAAATGGTCAAATAGGGATAACAGATATAAATCAAAAAATAGAGATGATTGATATAAATCGGAAAATAGAGATGACTGATATAAATCGGATAATAGAGTGACTGTTATAAATCGGCAAATAGAGATTTTTTATATAAATCGGCAATTAGAGATGATTGATATAAATTGGACAATAGATATAACAGATATAAGTTGGCAAATAGGGATAACAGATATAAATAGAAATATAGAGATGACTGATATAAATCGAAAAATAGAGATGACTGATATAAATCGGATAATAGAGTGACTGTTATAAATCGGCAAATAGAGATTTTTGATATAAATCGACAATTAGAGATGATTGATATAAATCGGACAATAGATATAACAGATATAAGTTGGCAAATAGGGATAACAAATATAAATCGGAATATAGAGATGATTGATATAAATCGGAGAATAGAGATGACTGATATAAATCAGATAATAGAGATGACTGTTATAGATCGGCAAATAGAGATTTTTGATATAAATTGGCAAATAAAGATGATTTATATAAATCAGACAATAGATATAGATCGGCAAATAGAGATGACTGATATATAAATTGAAAAATAGAGATGACTGATATAAATCGGCAAATAGAGATGACTGATATAAATTAGAAAATAGAGATGACAGATATAGATCAGAAAACAGATATAGATCGACAAATAGATATAATAGATATAGATTGGCAAATAGAGATGACTGATATATAAATTGAAAAATAGAGATGACTGATATAAATCAAAAAATAGAGATGACTGATATAAATTAGAAAATAGAGATGACAGATATAGATAAGAAAACAGATATAGATCGGAAAAACATATATAGATCGACAAAACAGATATAGATCGGCAAAACAGATATAGATCGGCAAATAGATAAACCAGAGATGAATTGAAAAATAGAGAGATGACAGATAATGATCGAAAAAATAGATATAGATCGGAAAAACAGATATAGATCGGCAAATAGATATACCATAGATGAATTGAAAAATAAAGAGATGACAGATAATGATAAGAAAAACAGATATAGATCGGCCTTTTTCTGGCCTTAATGATTTACTATATGACCTTTGTTTACAAAGGTGCAGGTAAGTTTGAAGCCATTGGAAGGAAATGGGGCCTATAGAAAGAAGGGTGTTTATTTCGAGGCCCCACGGTGGGCGCCAATTGTTCTTGTATGGATACCTGAAGGGAGAGCTCAGTCTCTGAGAGTCGACGTCGAGTTGTTATCTTCGGTGCCGACCTTTGAGCTTTTGTGAAAGTCCGAGCTTTTCTCCAAGGAGATGTCCAATTGCGCAGAACGTGAGCAAGGAACAAGGGGGGAGTGTACCTGCAAAGGCACTCTGAAGATTAAATCAGTATTGAGAATTCAATGTCTCCTTTGAAGATAAAATATCATACCTTTATAGGTGAAATAAAATAGGTCGGTTACGTTTCTATTGATCATCTGAATTGAAGAGCAATTAATAGGTTTTAACAAGTGATAATGTCTGATTGTAACATATAACGCCGAGTTATAACGTAAAATGTCGAGTTATGGTGCATAATGCCGAGTTATTGTATATAATGCCGAATTATGACATCGGATTTGTAATGGCCGTATCATCACTTATAAAATTAATGGTGAGAAGTCACATTTTATTCTCTCAATTATTAAAAAAAATTGAGAAGATCCATTTCCCAATTTAATTTGCCAAATAAGACATTGTTCAATTGAGCTCAGTCTGCCTAAAATCATTGTAACTAATTTGATTATAGTAATAATGAAACTAACACAAGAAAAATCTAAGCCGTGTTAAATATTGTTGCAGCCACCATCCCTATCAGCATCTTAGGGATTTTTTTTCATTTATAAAATAAAATAAATAATTATTTTCTCCGAAACAATTTTTTAGTTTTGTTTTTAAAAATATGATTTTTTTTTGGATTAACAGTAAGTTCGTCGTACTCCCGGCGAACTCTATGATAAAATCAGAGATAAAAGCAGGCATATTGGAGATCAAGCAGCCACAACTTCTCTAATTACTTTCTTCCTCATTGCTAACGTTATCGCTACGATGTCAAAAAACCATTGTTATCCATTCATTACGATGGTGAAATAGTGTATGATGAAGAAGGTTCAATTGTCTTTAGATCGGACCAACCGATAATTACGTATATGACACCGGAAGTCAACAATTTAACAGCTTTGAAGAATTTGATATTGCATGCCCTCGGACAGCAGAAATCTAAAAGGGTGAAAAAAATTTACTACAGATACCCGACCAAGTTAGATGGCATTTTGTTTTATAAAAGGTATATTATAGTTGTATTGCCTTTGTCTCTGTTACTAGTATATTTATCAGACCATCATTGTGGGCGATATTTCTATTATTTTGAATTAGGTACCGGTTGCACAACGGTGAGAACGTACGGCTTATAAGGTTGTGGCACAACCGATGGACCAATATTCATCTGTTGGAATTATACGTGTTTCTTGTTGACTTTAGTGGTCGAGGATCATCTGCAGATACTATCGATGATAGTCCGACGAGTGGCGTTGTTAGACGAACTATCAGAAGGATAATGGTGGATCTAAATATTCCACCTGAGCGTAGTCAGGAGGGGTCTAATGTTGAAGTTCATAACGTTGATTTAATGGATGACGGTCTTAAAAGTCATAACGGTTCTGCTATCAGAGATCCGATGATGGAGTAGTATGAAGTCAACCCCGATGATGGAGACGATGCTGATGAAGAACCATCCAAAATCCCCTGATGATGGTGATGAGGAAGAGGAGATGAACTACTACGGTGACACACAAATTGCTCTGACACAGCTTGCCATTTCTCAACCATATGACCAGCCGGATCATTTCACTAGGTTGAATCTCGATGCAATGACTTCGGATTGGTCGTTTACCCAAGGAGGTCCTAAAGAAGACCCAAGCAACGAGTTTGAGGTTGGACAACAATTTGGGAACAAGGAAGAAGTCACGTTGGCAGTCAAGCAGTACAGCATCAGGAGGGCTGTGGAGTGCAAAATAGTAGAGAGTGACCATTGGAGGTACAATACAAGATGTATCCAGTTTCGGACCCGGTTGTAATTGGAGCATACTTATATCATATCGCCGAAAGCAAGAAACGTTGGAGGTTAGGAGATACGCTGGTCCTCATACTTGCATGCAAACTTCGATGGGGCAAGATCATCGTAGGTTAGATTCGAAAGTGATTGCACAACACATTTTCACGATGGTCAAGGCCGATTCAACAATCAGCATTAGGGTTCTACAAGGAGGTGTGAAAAATCACTTTGGTTACAAGGCGTCGTACAGAAAGGTTTGGCTTGCAAAACAGAGAGTCATCGCTAGAATATATGGCGATTGGAAAAAGTCATACAACGAGCTTTTTCGTTGGTTATTCGCTATGCAGATGTACTTGCTAGGTAAGATTTATTTCCAGTTTATTTATTCGCTATTAAATAATTCAGTCGTGTACAAAATAAAATACTAATGTATGTCCATTTAGGTACTTGGGTGCAACTAGTGACACAGCTGTGGCTTGCTTCCACCGACATTGTGATGTTTCATCGGGTCTTTTGGACGTTTTCACCGTGTGTTGAGGCCTTTAAGCATTGCAAGCCACTTATCTCCATTGATGGCACCCACCTATATGGTAAATACGGTGGAACTTTGCTGATGGCCATAGCGCAAGACGGTAATGCAAACATTCTGCCCATTGCATTCGCAGTTGTTGAGGGTGAGACAAAGGTGGTGTGGTCGTTCTTTCTTTTGTACTTACGGGAGCATGTTACACCACAACCAGGGGTGTTAGTAATTTCAGACAAACACAAGTCCATTGATGGAGCACTGAATGCCGAAAGAAGTTTATGAAAACTGTCTCATGCCTTCCAAGCGTTTTGTACAAGACACATTGCAGCCAACTTCATGACCCACTTTAGGAACAAAGAGTTGAAGAAGGTTCTTATTAATGCAGCGTACTCGAAGTTGCATGAAGTCGGTCTTCAATGTTTACAGATCAGAGTTTCAACCGATAGGATACGAGGATGACTGGTCATCATATGACGGTCCCCAAATCCGTCCGAACCCCGGATGATGAGAGTGAAGAGAGGTCGGCCCATGAGCTCCTCTGTGACATCATGCTCTAGCTCTCCACAAACCGTGTTGTGGAACCAAGTGAGTTTGACAGTCCACTTCGTCTGTGACTGTCTATCCTCTGGGCCAGGAATAACACCCAGTATCTACTCACATAACTCCTCAATGGTCCGTCCCTGGTGGTGTTGCTCCCACCCACCTATGCATCCACTCACAGGATCACCATCAATAATCCTGACTCCCAACTGATATGCCACATTCTGCAGGGTGATAATCATCTCCCCGCACGGTAAATGAAACGTATGGGACTCAGGCCTCCACTTCTCTATCAACGCCGAGGCAAGTGACCAATCATGCTCGAACTCGACCATGTATGTGACGTACTCAAACCCGGCTCGTCTCAGATATGGCCTAATCTGCTCTGGCGACCGTGTCATCAAGTTCTGTTTGGTGCGCAAGATCCGAGGCTCCAGCCAAATGAAAAAAAATAATAAAAAAGGTTACTGTGAATAAATACAATAGCAAGTTCACTTTTTCTTCAATACAATAAAATAAAAAAAGGTTAAAAAATCATACCACTCGATCAAGCCTCCCAGCGATGTGCTCAGCCTGATCCAATCTATACATCTCATGCTCATAACCCAATAACTGTTGTTCCATTGAAACACAATCTAGTAAAATAAAATCACATACTAGATTATCAAAAATTAAACTAAATGAAAAATGGCTTATAAACCTACTAATTTTAAGCATACCCTATTTAACTGATGTCGTCATGTAAGTAATTAATTTATAACTAACTCAACCCTAAATTTTATTGCTCACGTAATTACCTTCTAATTCACAACGCAATGTTATACCTCTTAACTAAATTATCTAATATACTTTCTTATATTCTTTAATATGTTGATATAGAGCCACTGTACTAAAAAACGGTGACACAAAATAATATACCTAAGATAACAACACTAAAAGGTACGTCTAACTAACTAACATGTAAATAATAAATCTGTTATTCTAACTAACAAACGATCTATACTTAATAATTTTATCTAACATGTAAATAGTAAACTGAGTTAACATTAAAAAATAGATTATTATTTACTAACCTGAAACTGCGACAATTGTCCACACCAAACTTCACGGATGTCGAAAAAGCAAAAAGAATGTAATAGAGAAAATTTGGAGGAGAGAATAGAAGAAAAAAGCGACAAATCAAAATGGTCCCACCTGTATATATAGTGTGCCGAACTCATCATAGAGTTCGCGGAGAGGGAGGACTTGTTGTTAATCCAAAAAAAAATCGTATTTTTGAAAATAAAATTGAAAAATCGTTTTGGAGAAAATAATTATTTATTTTATTTTATAAATGAAAAAAATCCGCATCCTAATACACAAATTTGTAATTACACAAATTTGTAATTGAAAAAATAGTTGGTTGGAGATTGCCCTGCAATTCAGCTATTTTGCAACCACAAATCCACAATAACCCATCTGAAAATAGTATATATAGAAATAGAATCCAATTTGAATCAATATACCATGATGGTACATATTACAGTGTTTTTAGGAACCCTAGTCCTTTTTCCATCAAATAAAGTGTATAAAAATAACTGTCCAATACAATTTCCATCACAAACTAATGAAGTACCACTCATGAATAATTAACAAATAGGGGGAGAATATGAGTTGGTTGGTGCTACCGTGCAATTAACAGCAAAAGGTTTCTTCCAATATGTGTGATTGCATGTATGCATGCATATACTGCCACCTTATCCTGAACTGAAAAAAAAAAGACAGAAAAAGCCTCACTGTGACTGAACAGAAAATATTCATGTTACAGAATGAAGAAAAAGTAAGTTTCTGCTTATATATAGTCACATAGATTATGAAGGCCGCGAGTGAGCTTGGTACGGTGTGATAAACATGTGATATCTGAGTGCTAATCTTGGTTCTGCTCATGGAGAGCTTCAACCATTCCGTCAAATGCATTAAATTCTGGAAATCCTGATATGTTTGACTTCCTCGTATTCCAATTGAATTTGACCAGTTCTGTCAAGTATTTCAAACATTAACAAGGCAGGGTCATGGAACTTGGGACACATTAAGCAGTGGCAAAAGAAAAGAAAACAAGAGAAGGACTTGAATTTACCCCAACATGTATGTTTCTGTTGCTGCGTGGGAATCAACTCAACGTGTGGAACGTGAGCAATGTTTGGCCAATCTTCCCCTGTCTCTCTCTGGCATCGCTGCTCCAGCCCAGCACATTGCTCAATTGCCAGGAAACGCAAGTTTGTCAGGTTTCGAAAGCTACTTGGAAGTGACCTTATCCTTGGAGAGAGACCAATGAATAAGTATTGCAGAGAAGTCATATCTCCCAACCACTCTGGCAATGAATCCACTTCAAGTAGTATCAGAGATTTGAGGGATGGGATACATTGAAGACCTTCTGGTACTCTACCATTGTCTTCCCCGGCGCAGATGTCAACATCAGGGAGGGAAGTTAGCTTATTCATGTTAGTTGGCAGAGTCATCAATTCTGGGCAAACAATGATAGAAAGGATCTCAAGACAAGTTAGGTGTTCTGCAACACTAGACAAGGATTTTAGTCTTGGACAATGGGAAATGGTCAATTTTCGAAGAAAACTCAAGCCTTGAAAAACATTCTCTACGAAGGACTCAAGCTCAACACAATCATCAATATCCAGTTCCTGGAGTGAGCTTAGGGTGCCCAGTTCTTGAGGTAACACCTTCAGTTTGGGAAACCTACGAATCGTGAGCTGTTTAACATAGCGCATACTCAGAAAGATTTCTTCCAGAAAGGAAGCCACGTATTCATTGTTAGATTCCAATCCTTCAATTACGAGTACCTCCACAGATTGAAGGAGTGGCAACTTCATATTGGGGCTGCATGGAATGGTTAATTTGGAAACAAGTGGGAGAATCGCTACTCCTTCGTCCCTTACAATCCTCTCTAACTTTGGCAACTCTATCAAAGTTAGCTCCTTTAGGGACTTAAAGGCCACCTTCTCCTCCACTCCATCATACGAGTCTTCATCAATGTACTTCACATCTTTCATACCACATACATAAAGACTTTCTAAATGTGGTAATTTACCAAGTGGAGGAATCTGCTCACAGTTGTTGCAGTCAAAGAGTATAACATTAACTAAGCTTGAAAAGATGCTAGTATTTCTCACCCAACCAGGGAATTGTGATCCCATGTAACCATTAATCCCAAAATTCTTGAGATTAGGGGGAGGCTCAAGGGCTTCAAGTACTCTCTCCGGACTAATGCATAATGAATTAGAATTAGAATCAGAATTCCAAGACAAATATAAATGACTCAGCTCCTTCTTACTCATCAAATTAGCCTCACTAGCATCATCTTCGCTCTGGACATTCTCGAGACCTTTAATGTGTAGTCTTCCACCAAGCTGTAAATCATGTAACTCTACTAAGCCATGTTTGGCTTTTGAATCCACAATAAAAATATTCAGTGTTTTCAGTTGTTTCAACTCCCCCATTTTTGGAGGCATTTCTACTAATGACCAACATCCTTCAATTAAGATATGCCTGAGATCCTTCAACTTCAATATGTGTTTGGACAGACAAGTAAGGAAATAGCATTGTTCTAGCTTTAGAATTTGCAATTTCTGCAGCTTAGAAACACATTTTGGCAACTTTGTAATGTAACTATTGTAAATATTCAAGTACCTCAAATGTGTGAAACTTTTCAGTGCAGAGAGTTCAGAAGATCGTGTACGCAATGCTCGGAGAGAATTACATAACTGCACTTTACGCCAAACCAATGCTGGATATCTAATGAGGGGATTCTTAATTGCTGGATGAAGATCAATAAAAGTCCTCAAGGACTCAATATTCTTCAAGGTATTCTGATTTAACTCAGGCAAGCGAGAGTAACTTACATGGTGGACCCTTGTTGACAAATTGGTCAAGCTTGCAGACTCATCATAAGCTTTATACTCTTCTCCCACTATGGAGTGGGCAAGATCAAGGAATAAGTCATGGACCTTAAAGGTGGTGTTTCCATATTTGTCAACCGATACTTCTTGAAAAAATGATCTCTGGAGCAGTTCCTCCCATTGCTGGTTAGCAACATCTTCAACCTCCAAATGCCCCTTGGATTTAATTTGTCCATTGGCCATCCAAAGATGAATTAGCTGTTCCTTTGAGATTCGAAAATCTTCAGGATAGAGAGCACAAAAACAAAAGCATTGCCGTGATGATGGCTTCAAATGAAAATAACTTAGTCTCAAAGCACCCATGACACCATCAATGTCCCAAAACTTACTTTCCAACACATTAAGCCATTCTTTTTCCTCTTTTTTATTACGCAAAAGGCTTCCAACAACTTTGGATGCAAGGGGATTACCCACACATCTTCTGACGATTTCCTTGCCAATCTCCACCAGCTTTGCCGGCTGCTCCTTGTTTGGATCAAATGCATAGTGTGTGAACAATGACCAATTGTCATCCTTAGGTAATGGCTGTAAGTGATGAGATTGAGTAGGGCATGTTTCCATGGCAGATGCAACAATCTGATCGCGTGTTGTGACCAAAATTGAAACACCTTTGGTTTCACTACCTCTAGAATTCAGCACAGACTTCAAGTCCTCCCATTTGTCATTGTCCCACACATCATCTAGAACAAGCAAACACCGGTTGTTCAGCAACACTTGTTGAACTTTGTTTTGCATTGCTTCTAAAGTGGAGAGGTTTGGGTTCTCTCCGGTGGAGGATTCTACAATGGACTGTAGAATTTTCATCATATTGAAGTTTGTAGAAACACAAACCCAAATTCTCAAATCAAAATGTTGTATCACCCTGTCGTCATTGAAGACCCATCGAGCAAGTGTTGTTTTGCCAAGACCTCCCATACCAACAATGGGATACACAGAGAGGCCATCAATGCTACTAGCATGCTCTGTTAGAAAGTCTACAATCTTGTGTCTATCTTGGTCTCTTCCATACATCTGGTGCTGATCAGTGATGGCAGAAGTAGTTTGTCGCAGATCATCATCTTCTTGTTGCCTCTGTCTGAATCCCAGAGGCAGCTGAAACCTTCTCCTATCATCATCTATACGCTGGAACCTCTTGACCATGTCTTTCATCCTCTTGCTGATAGCATGACAAAACAAAATAGTCTTGGGATGGAAGCGGGCTAACCACCCTTCACTTTGAAGTCGGTTGGACTCCATTGAACATTCTTCCAAGATATCTTCCAGCACGTGCATGGCATCCGAAAGCTTCTTCAGCCAGTCCTTCATGCCATGGCTTGTAAATTGGTCCTCTGCAGCATCTTGGAATAACGCACGGATTGCACTGAGATTTTCAGACAGGTCTTGGATCTGCGAGTCAACACCAGAAAGAGCTGCAATCTCATTCTGGACAAAAGTGTTCAAGTTTCCAATGAGAATTCCAAGCAAAGCATCGGTTGCCATTTGCAGAGTACAAATCAAACTTTAGATATTAGTTTGATTGCAGGTGTGTTGTTGTATGCTAGAATAGGAAACTCAGTTGTATCATTTTGAACTTTTGAAAACGTGCAAGCCAGCTAGGACACTGCTTCCAATATGCAACTTTGATATTACTCAATTAATCAAGTACTAGTTAGAGACTAAATTACTCAATTTTTTAATCAGATTTCTTGGAACTACTCCCTTGCAAACATGTGAATACTTTGCAGAATCTAGGAGCCTAGGACACTAATTTCAATATTTTCCGATTCCAAGCTTACTTTTCAAACAACCAGCCAATGAGTTTTCATTGTTTCAATAAACACCAAAAGGATATTATAATAGTATTAGGTTTGTACTTTTTTAGACAGATATATGGTACACACATGTTCTTAAATTTGGGTTGTTGGAAGAAGACTCTTATCTCCTATGCAACCTACTTTAAAAATGGTCTCATACATTGTCTTATCTAACAGTAAAGAAGCGAGAATGTACTTAAGAGAAATGTTTAAACTTGCAGCATTACTTGAAAAAAGATTTTTGTGCATGGCTTCTAAGAGGGCACGCAATGCAATGTGAGGAACGAGTTATATTTCTCTTCTTAAAGGAGAAAAACAAAAAACAAGAAATAGAAAAATGTAAAGTTTTTGTATTTTAATGATTTCATCAACAAAATTTGTTTTTTTTTTTTATTTTTTTATTTTTTTGAGAAAACTCATAGTGTGTGTGTTTGGAAACTTTGAAGAGATGAAATTGAATTGAATTTTTGAGAAAATTGATGGAATAGAATATAGTCCCCCTTCCATCAAAAGATTGGAAGTTTTTATGAACAACTTTGAAGTTCAATTTTGCCATGTCTAAGAACCTATGCCTAGTACCCTGTTACACAGTAATATATTAGGTCATAGAAAAGAATGGAAACACAAGCCTTATGATAACAAAGAATATTTTGCCATGACTAAAAATGGAAGAGAGACAATATTTGAGCAAAGTAATGTGAAGAATATACCAAAGAACAAATGAATACTTACATAACGAAGCCCAGAGAAACCCCCAAGATTGTGGACACAAATGAACATGCACAATTAATTATCTGAGTGCTAATGTTAACTGAGGGCAATCATATTGGAGTGACTGACGTATGGTTTCAGATTCAGTGTGGCTACACAAATAGTGAACAATAGCTTGAAATATATTGGTGTGAAAATTTAGATCTTTTGTTTTATTTTGCGGGAATAGAAGATTGTGCAGAGGCTGGTAAGAGATATAATTGGGGTTGCTGATTGAAAACAAATGCACAGCTAAGCCATGATTGGCTTTTGAATCCACAATAAAAATATTCAGTGTTTTTAGATGTTTCAACTCCCCCATTTTCAGAGGCACTGATACTAATGACCAACATCCTTCAATTATGAGATGTCTGAGATCTTTCATCTTTGCCAAGTGTTTGGGCAGACAAGTAAGATAGCGACAATGTTCTAGCTTTAGAATTTGCAATTTCTGCAGCTTAGAAACACATTTTGGCAACATTGTAACGTAACTATCATAAATATTCAAGTACCTCAGATGCGAGAGAGTTGAGAAGATGTTGTACGCAATGTTTAGTATAAATACTGGGTGTTATGTTGAATTAATTTAGTGATCGGATGTGTTACTATACAGATTTTGTTTATGATAACTTGTAGATGAAGTGGATGATAGATCTATGGCATGAAATGTTATGTACTTGCAACAATATTTAGGCACATAACAATCACAAAGCATTGTCACTTTTCTTGGTCCTTAGAAACGTTGTTCGCATTCTTTCTCATAAACCCTTGTTTTCAGTCAATTCTGCATCATTGCAATATTGGTTTTACATAAATTATACATATCTGATTCCAGTTTTGGTTTTCAATGCTCAATACACTGCTCAAGCTTTAAAGTTCCAAGGCCTAATGTCATGGCCCAGCGCTCAAAGAAATAGTCCCCCTACCAAGTTTATCAGATTCGAATACAAAATAAATAAGATTACAAATATTTTTGCTAAATTTACAGTTCTAGAATGAATTACATATTTTTATCAAACAAAAATAAAATAAATAAATATAGATGGGTTCTACCTGTGACATATAGAACAAATGATGTCTAAAAACTCAACAAAGAATAGATACTCATTGCAGATCATTATTCTTGAATAAAAAGATTCACATAATCAAATATTTATTCTTAAAAAATATTTTTAGAAAAATGGAATGAGTTTTGTAATCCAGTAACTAGACAATACATCTATAATTCACATGAGACTACATAAACTTTATTATAAAATAATTTTAGTTAAAATAATAAATTATATGAATAAGTGAATCAATAAGGGAGTTTTCATACATAAATCAAATTAAAAGTCCACACTTGAGCGGCTCCACTTCTATGGGTAACCCTTTCCTCTTGTGTGTCCTAACGAAATAACAGATTTAAATATTTAATGTGTGGCCTACACGTTAGGCTAGCAACACTCCTGCTAGCTGGAGTGTGAGTAGATACATCTAAGTTAACGTCATAACCGTCGTTAACTATGATTTTCTAATACGAACTTCCCAACCAAATTCAAAACATATAGTTTTAAATACAATAAATATTTAATCTTTCAAATATACAAGGTATCTAATCAAATCAAATCAGATAATACTTTTTTATCAAAAATCTTTTTTAATCATATTTTTTCAATCATAAGAACATATTTCACAATTTTAAAATAAGTGAATGCCAACAAATACTTCAATGCTTCAAAAGTATATATTCAAGTAAATCGACTATTCTAAAATATTATAAAATTTTATCAAATATATTATATTTAGTCTTATGTAAAATTTTTAAGCTATAAACTTCATAAAAATAATTATTCAATTATAATAAATCAATTATTTTAATCAAATCAAAATTCTTCAATAATAATTTTATAAATATAACTAAAAACTTAGAATAGCATAAACTAAAAGGTTAACTATCTATCTATTTTTAATATATAAAAGTAGATGGATAAGTTTACTCACATTATTTTTAAAACATCTTACTCTTCCTACTAATGCCATGTTAGCAACATCACTCACTTAGTAAAATTTTAGAATCAACCACTAAATTTTTGCAAAATCAACTATTATTTCCAAATCAATAAAAAAAATATACAAAAAAAACTAAAAAATACATTGAATTCGTATCCCTATATTTATTATATCTTATACGTTATAAACAATACAAGAAATTTATAACCACTAAATTTTTGCCAAATCAACTATTATTTTCAAATCAACAAAAAAATATATAAAAGAAACTAAAAAAGACATTGAATTTATATACATATAGTTATTATATTTTACCGTTATAAACAATACAATAAATTTATAACTCCAATAATTAATTTATTAATTTCTATAAATAACTCATTAAATGTAATTAGCATCTATGTTACAAATGTTATAATAATATTATTAATCATAATAAATTTTATGTTACAAATATTCAAATTTCATACTATTTAAACTATTTATACAAGTCTCTTATCACTATTCCTTCAAATAACATCAAATTTAGCACAAGAAATTTATTTTCGAACTACACAACATCTCAAATTTACTCAATGGAACATCATTCTTTATTAAAGTTCGCGTGGTTTGTTTATGAGAAACATTAACACCCATAAATGAAGAGAAAATGAGAAACCTCTTTGTTTAGAAGTTATTGTATTAAATGAAAAAGTACAAAACAAATATATTTATTGTATTTTTAAATTGAATTTACAAAAAAATACTTTAATTATTTATTTTTTATACTTTTTATATTATTTATTAATACTTTATATATAATTGTATTTTAATATCGTCAAAATTATACTTCTTTCAATATACTATTCATTGTTCATCTTTTAATAACTTAAAAAAATAAATATAATCAATTTTTTACTAACCCAATACTTATTTTAGGTTCAGAATTCAATTAAAGGTTTCGATCAAAGTGTTACACCAACTTTTGTATTATTTGATGGCGAAGCAGAAAAATTGTTGGGCACAACTGCTTCAAATCTAATGACACTCCAAAAAAGTAATGACATTGAAGCACCGCTCCAATTAAAAATTTTGTGTAATCTTACACTTATATTTGAAGTCAAAGTAAATTATTTTAATCTCAAAGAAAGTTTTTATCTATTTTTAATATATAAAAGTAGATGGATAAATTTGTTAGTAGCAATGACCCTGCACTTGCAGAAAACATGTGCAGTTAGTTAGAACTACTGAGCCACATCAGCAAAGTTGTTAGAAGTCAGTTAGAGCCAAATTAGCAAAGTTGTTAGAAATCAATTAGTCTTTCCGTTTAAACCCTATGTGTATATATATCAGTCCCTATACTAACTTTTGTGTGATCGAATTCATTTTACAATTGCTCTTCCAAAACCTTCCAACATTTTCTAGATATTCTTCTTCTTCCTCTTCTCTATTCTTCTTCTTCCTCTTCTCAAGGAGGCTGATACCTTCACATGGTATCAGAGCTTTCTTCGATCCATGGATAACTCTGCACAAATCTCACAAGCTCCAACGAGCTTCCTCAGCCAGAATCCCTTCACGGCTTTCTCAGCGATCAAACTTAATGAAAACAACTACAAAGCATGGAAGAAACAGGCACTAGCGTGCATCAAGGTAAACAAGCTTCAAAATCATCTTGATCCAAGAAAGGTTCCAGCGCAATTCAACTTAGAATTAGATAGATGTAATGGAATTGAAGCACAACAATACATAGACTGGGAGGTGCGAGATCAATGCCTGGTAGCTTGGTTAATTGCATAAATAGAGCAGAATTTTGTAAATCGAGTAATTGAATATGATCATGCATATCAGATCTGGCATGTGTTAGATGAATATTTTGAAGCCAGAGTCAAATCAAAGATTAAGCAGTTGAAGACACAGCTGAAGACTTTCAAGAAACAAGGATCCTCAGTAGCTGAATATATCTCAAAAATCAATCAGGTAGCAGACGCATTGAACGCTCTTGGAGCACCACTTATCAAGGAAGAATACATAGAAGCAGCACTAGGAGGTCTCAGTGAGGAATATCGGGCATTCATTACAGTTACTACAGCAAGAATGGACCACATGACAGAAAGCGAATTTGAGTCACAATTACTCACAGAAGAAGAGCTGATTGATAGATTCAGAAAGACAGATTTAGGGTTGGTTCATGCAAATGTAGCTCAAAGCAGTGAGGAACAAGAAAAAGCACAAGATAGAAGCTATCATCACTACAACAGAGGTGGATTTCGAGGAACGCGAGGCAGAGGCTACTTCAGAGGTTCTGGAAGGTCTACGTGGTGGCAAGGTAGCAGACCTCAGTGCCAATTATGTGAAAAGATAGGACACATAGTTATACAATGTTACCATAGGTTCAATCCAGAATTCATGAATCCTCAATTGCAACCCTTAAACACAGCTCAACCACCTTCAATGGCATTCCACAATACCTCAGGCAATCAGCAACGTTACCAAGATCCAAAGATGCAGTCACCTACAGCAGCGAATCCACAAGCACTCCTCTAGCTGCCATCAGCTCTCCTTGACACCGCCTGGTATCCAGACTCAGGAGCCTCGCACCACATCACATTTGACCAAAGAAACCTTGCCACAGGATCAGACTATGAAGGCACAGAGAAAGTGTATGGAGGTAATGGCCAAGGTATGAAAATTGAGCATATTGGAAGTTCATTTATGCATGCATCTTTGTCCAACAGACCTTTCACCCTAAGAAACCTACTACATGTACCCACTATCTCTAAAAACCTTGTCAGTGTCGCTAAGTTTGCACTCGACAACTGTGTCTTTTTTGAATTCTGGCCTTATTTTTGCAATGTCAAATGCTAGATGTCCAAGAAGATACTCCTTCAAGGGCTACTTAAGGAAGGACTATACAGATTTGAAGGGATCCAAGTCATCCCAAAAGCCATTGAAACCAAGCCTTTACATTCCCCACCCATTACACCAACCTGCAACATCACCAATATATCTGAAAAACCGAAATTCACAACCTATAATCCCAAAGAAAAACCAATTACACCTAACCAAGGTCCCAAGTGTTCAAGCTTACCTGCTGCAGAGCTAAATTCACCAATCCAAGTTATCCCCAGAGCCACTAACACCAAGCCTTTACAATCCCCACCCTCTATACCAACCTGCAGCATCACCAATATATCTGAAAAATCAAAATTCACAACCAACAATTCCAAAGAAAAACCAAGTACACCTGACCAAGGTCCCAAGTCTTCAAGCTTACCTGCTGCAGAACCAAATTCACCAACCTCAGCTAAACTCACACCACACACTATGGCCAGCTCAGGCTCAACTACTGACAGCCCTCAAATTTTCCTTTGTAATAAAATCTCTGTCCTACATGAAAAAGAAAAAGAAAATTCAGAAAACAAAGGTCTTCTTAAGTCTATAACAAAGGAGTTTGATCCTATCACAACAAACATCACTTGTAAAAGAGTCAGTGACATAACTCGGCAGTGGCATAGAAAATTAGGCCACCCTTCTGATAAAGTAGTTACACTTGTAATGAAACAATGTAATGTGCCAAAGCTGGCTGATGCAATAAATAAAAACAGTCTTGATCCTTCATTTTGTCATGCTTGTTGCATAAGCAAAATACACCAATTGCCATATCCTGACTCATGTACATCTCATGCACCTTTAGAATTAATATTTTCTGATGTTTGGGGGCCAACACCAATATATAGTAGATCAGGTTTTTGTTACTATATATGTTTCATTGATGCATGTACCAGACACATCACCACTTACCTGCTTAACACCAAAGCTCAGGCCTTTAAAGCCTTTCAACAGTACAAAGCAGCTATTAAACTCAAAACAGGACTGAAAATTAAAGCATTACAGACAGACAATGAAGGAGAGTACATGTCTTTGGCATTCAACCAATTTCTTACTAATCACGGCATTCAACACAGGCTTACCTGTCCCTACACCCACCAACAGAATGGTACTGTTGAAAGAAGGCACCGACACATCACTGAAACATCACTCACCTTACTAGCTCAAGCCAACCTACCTCTCACATTCTGGGAAGACTCAACCATGACTGCCACCTATCTCATAAACAGATTGCCCACCCAACTTCTCAACAACAAAACCCCATTAGAAGCCCTCATTAATACCAAACCTGACTATGATTTTTTAAAATCCTTTGGCTGCACTTGCTATCCCTTGCTAAGACCATACAATGCACACAAGTTTTATCACAGATCTGACAAATCAATATTTATTGGTTATGCCACAGACCACAAAGGATATAGGTGCTTATTCCCAAATGGAAGAGAAGTTATCTCAAGAAATGTGTACTTCAATGAATCAGAATTTCCTTACCCACAACTATTTCGGTCCCAACCTCACCACACTATCCCACAACCAATCCCCAATCCCACTTTCAATCTCAGTCCTCTTCCCATTATTCAACCTCTTCCTCTCACCACACCCCCACCCCCTCCTAATGCACCTCATACATTGCATTCTATAAATGATACTTCCAATATTCCCAATGACATACATGCATCATTACCTGCCATACCTGTGTCTGTGTCTGATTATTCTGTTCTTTCTGATGATACTACTGCTGTCGCTAATCCATCTCCCAGCAATGTCACTCCTAATGCAGGTGCTCATCAATCACGCAGGATTGAAGCTGTACTGCCAGCCCCAGCTACCTTGTCAACGAACCAGCATCCAATGCAAACAAGAAGCAAATCTGGAGTTTTCAAGCCTAAAACGTATGCAGCAGTAGTGCAAAAGGGTACCACTGACCTCTCGGAGACCCTGCCACCGACAGTAGCAGAGGCTCTCACCTGTCCCCATTGGCAAAGAGCAATGGAGGAGGAATATGAAGCTCTTTTGAGGAACCACACTTGGCAGCTAGTCCCCAAACCCACTCCTAATGCTGCCCCTGTCATTGGTTGCAAATGGATCTTTAGAATAAAGAGACATCCCAACGGCACCATTCAAAAGTACAAAGCTAGGCTAGTGGCAAAGGGTTTTCACCAAAAGGAAGGCGTGAATTTTGACCAGGTTTTCAGTCCCGTAGTAAGGCCACCTACTGTGCGAATCATGCTAACTTTGGCTTTGGCAAAAGGATGGAAAATAAGGCAATTTGACTTCAACAATGCCTTTTTAAATGGGGACCTTGAAGAAACAGTATATATGACTCAACCGGAAGGCTTTCTCTCACCGAACCATTTGCATCATGTGTGCAAACTTCAGAGGTCACTATATGGGTTGAAGCAGGCGCCTCGTGCGTGGTTCACTAAGCTCAAGACAACCCTCGACAGCTTTGGATTCCATAACACTATCTCAGACACGTCTCTCTTCACAAGATTTACAGCATCCTCAGCAACTTATATTCTTGTCTATGTCGATGACATCTTAGTCACAGGGAGCTCAGACTCTGAAATTGCCACACTAATCGGCCAGCTTAACTCAATCTTTTCTCTAAAGGACCTAGGAGAAATGAATTATTTCTTGGGTATCGAAGCTGTTAAGAGAAACGACAATGAAATACTCCTCTGCCAAACCAAGTATATCAAGGAGCTGCTTGCAAAAGCGGGAATGCATGATGCAAAAGCCATGCCTACCCCAATGGCTTCCAGCTTGAAACTCTCAATGCATGATGGTGAATCATTTCAGAAGCCAGCGCTGTACAGATCCATTGTAGGAGGCCTCCAATATGCAACAATCACCAGACCAGATATTACCTTTGCTGTCAATAAAGTCTCACAATTTATGCACCACCCTCTAGAAACTCATTGGAGAGCTGTCAAAAGAATACTGAGGTACCTGGCTGGCACAACCCAGCATGGCTTAAGGTTTCAAAGGTCGAGTGACTGCAGAATTTATGGCTTCAGTGACTTAGATTGGGGGAGTGATGTTGATGATAGAAAATCTACCAGTAGTTTTTGTGTTTACCTTGGACCTAACTTGGTCTCTTGGTCAAGCAGAAAGCAGACAGTGGTGTCTAGAAGTTCCACAGAAGCTGAATACAGAGGAGTGGCATTGTGCCTCACTGAAATTATTTGGGTTCAAAACCTGCTGAGTGAGATGAAAGTGCCATGCACCACCAAGCCAAGCCTTTACTGTGATAGTCAAAGTGCTGTGCTACTTGCAGCCAATCCTGTTCTTCACAACAAAAGCAAACACTTTGAGCTAAACCTCCATTTTGTCAGAGACTTTGTGGCCAACAAAAAGATTCATGTGCTTCATATTCCTTCCCACGACCAAATAGCTGACTGCCTTACAAAACTACTGTCAAGTGCATCCTTTCTAAAATTCAAACCACAACTCAGAATTGATGGTCGAGAACTGGAGACAGACAGCAAAGAAATTAGTAGCAGTATTGATGTTAGTAGTAATAAAAGAGTAGAGTCCAGTAGCAGGGTTGATGTTAGTAGCAATGACCCTGCACTTGCAGAAAACACGTGCAGTTAGTTAGAACTACTGAGCCACATCAGCAAAGTTGTTAGAAGTCAGTTAGAGCCAAATTAGCAAAGTTGTTAGAAATCAATTAGTCTTTCCATTTAAACCCTATGTGTATATATATCAGTCCCTGTACTAACTTTTGTGTGATTGAATTCATATTACAATTGCTCTTCCAAAACCTTCCAGCATCTTCTAGATATTCTTCTTCTTCCTCTTCTCAAGGAGGCTGATACCTTCACAAAATTTACCCACATTATTTTTAAGACATCTTGCTCTTCCTAATAATGCCATATCAGTAACATCACTCACTTGACAAAATTTTAGAATCAACCACTAAAGTTTTGCCAAATGAATTATTATTTCCAAATCAACAACAAAAAAAATACATTGAATTCATATCCCTATATTTATTATATCTTATACGTTATAAACAATACAAGAAATTTATAACCACTAAATTTTTGCCAAATCAACAAAAAATATACAAAAGAAACTAAAAAAGACATTGAATTTATATACCTATATTTATTATATTTTACCGTTATAAACAATACAATAAATTTATAACTCCAATAATTAATTTATTAAACAAATGTTATAATAATACTATTAATCATAATAAATTTTATGTTACAAATATTCAAATTCCATACTATTTGAATTATGTATACAAGTTTCTTATCACTATTCGTTCAAATAACATCAAATTTAGTACAAGAAACAGCATAGAATTTAGACACTGACAGCAACTTCAACGACTACATCCCAAATGTAATTATAACATCAACCGCTCCAACGGTTCCATGACAACACCAATATCAGCACTCAAGATAATTTCCACAGAAACGCGACAAAAGTAGAGCGATAGTACTCATACATAGACATATATTATCAGCTTATTACAATTAAAAGCAGATTTTGTTTTTGATATTGGAATAGCAACAGTGTTTTTTTAAAGTGTGTGTTGATGAAGTTGTTATTCTCAAATGTGAAACCATTTAATTAAATAAATAAAAATTGGACCGTCTAATTTGTGAGGATACAAAAATTAAATTGAGGAATCTGTGAAATCGGACTAAAAAATTTGTGAGAATACAAAAATTGGACCGATGAATTTCTGTTAAAAAAAATTAAAAAATTTAAAGTATAAAAATTGGCCTCTCCTATTTATATATCTTCTATACTTTTAAAAAACACTAAAAATTACTATGTTTATGACAACAGCAGACGCGACGATGGTGAACGGCTCCTCCATCGCGACTCTCTCTTCCTCCCTTCTCTGGCCAGCTCAAATTCTCCCTCTTCATTCAGCAATGACAGCGGCCCCCTTCTTCCCTCGTCGCGGTTCTTCCTCCTCCGCGAACGCCCTTCTCTCTCTAAGAAGCTCCCTCATTCGCTCTCTCAAGGTTAGACCGGCTCCCTTCGATGATGACCCAGGCAACCGCAGCGACGCAGCGACGGCGACAAGGCACAGCAGCACAGGACGGCGCCTCCTCTTTCTCTCTCTCGCATCTTGGTTTTCTTCTCTCTCTTTTTCTTTCTTTCATTCTCTCAGGTGTGTTTGTGTTAGAAGAGGATTAGTATGGATAAAATTAGGGTTAGGATTGGGAAGAGAGAATAAGGATAATGTAAGAATTTAATAAAAGAAATCAAATGTAAAATTTTTCAAAATAGAAAAAAAATTTTCAGAACGTTACACGAAATATATTCACATGCAATTTAATTTGTCAAAATAAGACGTTGTTCAGTTGAGTTCAGCCTGCTTAAAATCATTGTAACTTTTAACTATAGCAATAATGAAACTAACACATAAAAGATCTAACCCTTGTTAAATATTGTTGCAGCCACCATCACTGTCAGCATCCTAATACCCAATTTGTAATTGAAAAATAGTTAGTCGGAGGTTTCCCTGCAATTCAGCAATGTGAAACTTTTCTTAACCACAAATCCACAATAACCCATCTGAATATAGTATATGTAGAAATAGAATCCAATTTGAATCAATATACTATGATGGTACATATTACAGTGTTTTAGGAACCCTGGTCCTTTTTCCATCAAATAAAGTGTATAAAAAATAACTGTCCAATACAGTTTCCATCACAAACTAATGTAGTACCGCTGATAATAATTAACAAATAGGTCAACATATTCAGAATCTAAAATTCTAAAACACAATGTTAAGTCAAAAGGACATTGGCAAAAACACAGCAGAGCCAAGTTTTGTTGAGGGGGAGAATATGAGTTAGTTGGTGCTTCGGTGCAATTAACAGCAAAAGGTTTCTTCCAATATGTGTGATTATATGTATGCATGCATATACTGCCACCTTATCCTGAACTGAAAAATAGAAAAAAAAGCCTCACTGACTGAACAGAAAATATTCATGTTACAGAATGAAGCAAAAGTAAGTTTATGCTTACACATAGACTATGAAGGCATGAGTGAGCTTCGTACTGTGTTCCTCCCAAATTAATGAGCTAAACATGTGATATCTGAGTACTAATCTTGTTTCTGCTTATGTAGATCTTCAACCATTTCGTCAAATGCAAAATTTGGAGGTTTTGATCTGTTTGATCTTCTCATATTCCATTTGAATTTGGCCATTTCTGTCAAGTATTTCAAACATGAGTACAAGAAGGCAGGGTCATGGAACTTGGGACACATTAACCAGTGGCAAAAGAAAAGAAAACAAGAGAAGGAGTTGAATTTACCCCAACTTGTATATCTATGTTGCTGCTCGCGAATGTCAACGTGTGGAACGTGAGCAATTTTTGGCCAATCTTCCCCTGTCTCTCTCTGGCATCGCTGCTCCAGCCCAGCACATTTCTTAATTGCCAGGAAACGCAAGTTTGTCAGGTTTCGAAAATTACTTGGAAGTGACCTTATCCTTGGAGAGCGAAAAATGATGAAGTGTTGCAGAGAAGTCATATCTCCCAACCACTCTGGCAATGAATCGACTTCAGCTAGCATCAGAGTTTTGAGGGATGGGATACATTGAAGACCTTCTGGTACTCTACCATTGTCTTCCCCGGCGCAGAAATAAACCTTATGGAGGGCAGTTAGCTTATTCATGTTAGTTGGTAGATTCATCAATTCTGGGCAAGAACATATGCTAAGGGACTCGAGACAAGTTAGGTGTTCCACAACACTAGACAAGGATTTTAGTCTTGGACAATAGGAAATGGTCAATCTTCGAAGAGAACTCAAGCCTTGAAAAACATTCTCTGCCAAGGACTCAAGCTCAACACAATCATCAATATCCAGTTCCTGGAGTGAGCTGAGGGTGCCCAGTTCTTGAGGTAACACCTTCAGTTTGGGAAAGCTACTAATCATGAGATGTTTAACATAACGGATACTCAGAAAGATTTCTTCCGGAAAGGAAGCCACGCCTTCATTGTCAGATTTCAATCCTTCAATTTCAAGAACCTCCACAGATTGAAGGAGTGGCAACTTCATATTGGGGCTGCATGGAATGGTTACTTTGGAAACAAGTGGGAGCATCTCTACTCCTTCGTCCCTTACAATCCTCTCTAACTTTGGCAACTCTATCAAAGTTAGCTCCTTTAGGGACTTAAAGGCCACCTTATCCTCCTCTCCATCATATGAGTCTTCGTCAATGTACTTCACATCTTTCATACCAGATACATAAAGACTTTCTAAATGCGGTAACTTACCAAGTGGAGGAATTTGCTCGCAGTTGTTGCAGTCAACGAGTATAACATTAACTAAGCTTGAAAAGATGTTAGTATTTCTCACCCAACCAGGGAATTGTGATCCCCTATAACCATTAATCCCAAAATTCTTGAGATTAGGGGTAGGCTCAAGGGCTTCAAGTACTCTCTCCGGACTAATGCATAATGAATTAGAATTAGAATTAGAATCAGAATTCCAAGACAAATATAAATAACTCAGCTCCTTCTTACTTATCAAATTAGCCTCTCTAGCATCATCTTCGCTCTGGACAGTCTCGAGACCTTTAATGTGTAGTCTACCACCAAGCTGTAAATCATGTAACTCTGCTAAGCCATGTTTGTCTTTTGAATCCACAATAAAAATATTCAGTGTTTTCAGTTGTTTCAACTCCCCCATTTTTGGAGGCATTTCTACTAATGACCGACATCCTTCAATTAAGAGATGCCTGAGATCCTTCAGCTTCAATATGTGTTTGGACAGACAAGTAAGAAAATAGCATTGTTCTAGCTTTAGAATTTGCAATTTCTGCAGCCTAGAAACACATTTTGGCAACTTTGTAATGTAACTATTGTAAATATTCAAGTACCTCAAATGTGTTAAACTTTTCAGTGCAGAGAGTTCAGAAGATCGTGTACGCAATGCTCGGAGAGAATTACATAACTGCACTTTACGCAAAACCAATGCCGGAGGTTCATGGAAGAGATGTCTAATTGCTGGATCAAGATCAATAAAGGTCCTCAAGGACTCAATATTCTTCAAGGTATTCTGATTTAACTCGGGCAAGCCAGAGTAACTTACATGGTGGACCCTTCTTGACAAATTGGTCAAGCTTTCAAACTCATAAGCTTTATACTCTTCTCCCACTATGGAGTGGGCAAGATCAAGGAATAAGTCATGGATCTTGAAGGTGGTGTTTCCATACTTGTCAATCGATACTTCTTGAAAAAATGATCTCTGGAGCAGCTCCTCCCAATGCTGGTTACCAACATCTTCAACCTCCAAATGCCCTTTGGATTTAATTAGTCCATTGGCCATCCAAAGATGAATTAGCTGTTCCTTTGAGATTCGAAAATCTTCAGGATAGAGAGCACAAAAACAAAAGCATTGCCGTGATGATGGCTTCAAATGAAAATAACTTAGTCTCAAAGCACCCATGACACCATCAATGTCCCAAAACTTACTTTCCAACACATTGAGCCATTGTTTTTCCTCTCTTTTATTACGCAAAAGGCTTCCAACAACTTTGGATGCAAGGGGATTACCCACACATCTTCTGACGATTTCCTTGCCAATCTCCACCAGCTTTGCAGGCTGCTCCTTGTTTTGGCCAAATGCATAGTGTGTGAACAATGACCAATTCTCATCCTTAGGTAATGGCTGTAAGTGATGAGATTGAGTAGGGAATGTTTCCATGGCAGATGCAACAATCTGATCGCGTGTTGTGACCAAAATTGAAACACCTTTGGTTTCACTACCTCTTGAATTCAGCACAGACATCAAGTCCTCCCATTTGTCATTCTCCCACACATCATCTAGAACAAGCAAACACCGGTTGTCCAGCAACACTTGTTGAACTTTGTTTTGCATTGCTTCTAAAGTGGAGAGGTTTGGGTTCTCTCCGGTGGAGGATTCTATAATGGACTGTAGAATTTTCATCATATTGAAGTTTGTAGAAACACAAACCCAAATTCTCAAATCAAAATGTTGTATCACCCTGTCGTCATTGAAGACCCATCGAGCAAGTGTTGTTTTGCCAAGACCTCCCATACCAACAACAGGATACACAGAGAGGCCATCAGTGCTACTGGCATGGTCTGTGAGAAAGCCTACAATCTTGTCTCTTTCTTCATCTCTTCCATACATCTGGTGCTGATCAGTGATGGCAGAAGTAGTTTGTCGCAGATCATCATCTTCTTGTTGCCTCTGTCTGAAACCCAGAGGCAGCTGAAACCTTCTCCTATCATCATCAATACGCTGGAACCTCTTGACCATGTCTTTCATCCTCTTGCTGATAGCATGACAAAACAAAATAGTCTTGGGATGGAAGCGGGCTAGCCACCCTCCACTTTGAAGACGGTTGGATTCCATTGAACAATCTTCCAAGATATCTTCCAACACATGCGCAGCATCGGAAAGCTTATTCAGCCAGTCCTTCATGACATGGCTTGTAAATTGCTCCTCTGCAGCATCTTGGAATAACGCACGGATTGCACTGAGATTTTCAGACAGGTCTTGGATCTGCGAGTCAACAACAGAAAGTGCTGCAATCTCATTCTGGACAAAAGTGTTCAAGTTTCCAATCAGAATTCCAAGCAAAGCATGAGTTGCCATTTTCAGTGGTAAATGAAGAAAGTAGTTTGTGGTAATAATCTTACTATCTTACTGCTGCTGCCAATGTGCAGGTTGAAGACATTGACTAAACAAACCACTATTAAGTGAAGTTAAATGGGTCCTACACCATGTGACTGTAGTCTTGAGCATAGTTGTCCAGTCATGTTATTGAATTTTTGAATTATTGGTTAACGGGTGAATTACTGATTAAACTAATTGATCCATGTCATGTAAATAAAAAATAAAAAATAATTAAAAATTTTTATTAATATTTTAAAAATGTTTAGTTATTTTAAAATAATATAAAATAAAAATAATAAGTATTTTATTATTTTTATTTTATTATAAATATTTTTTTTATATTAAAATAAATTTTTAAATTTTAATAATTTATTAATTTATTTATATCTATTATATTATTATATATTATAAGTATTTATTAAAAAAATAATATTAATAAATATTATATAATTATAAAAAATAAATAAATAAAATTATAATTATTATTAAATAAAAATATAATTAATTTAAAAGTAAATAAATTTATAATTAAAATTAAAATAAATTAAATAGAAGTAAACTATTTGATATATACGTATTCAAGCAAAGTTACATGGCTTAGCACGCAGAGTAACATGATTTACAGCTTGGAGGAGGACTACACATTAAAGGCCTTGAGAATGTCCTGAGTGAATGCGATGAGTAAGAAGGAGCTGAGTTGGCTATATTTGTCTTGGAATTCTGATTCTAATTCAATATGTATTAATCCTGAAAGAGTCCCCCTAATCTCAAGAATTTCGGAATTCAAGGTTACAGGGGATTGCAATTTCCTAGTTGGATGGGAAATACTAGCATCTTTTCAAGCTGAGTTATTGTTATACTCTTTGATTTCAGAAACTGTGAGCAGATTCCTCCACTTGGTAAATTACCACATTTAACGAGTCTTTATGTACGGGGAATGAAAGATGTGAAGTACATCGATGAAGACTCATATGATGGAGTAGAGGAGAAAGCCTTTAAGTTCCTAAAGAAACTAAATTTGTTAGGGTTGCCAAAGTTAGAGAGGAATGTAAGGGACGAAGGAGTTGAGATGCTCCCACTTGTTTCGGAATTAAGGATTGAAGTTGCCACCCCTTCAATCTCTTTCATTCCATTTGTTAGATTGGCCATACATTGCTCACATCTCTCACATCCGGTAAATCAATTCACTTCAGTTTCTTTCTTTATCACTGCTCAATTTGTGTTTTTTCTAATCGCCTTTCAAATAATTGATCACTTCTTGCTTGCAGATCTATTCAAATGTAGATGGAACACGATGAAGATTAATACTCGTTCTCGATCTCTAAAATTTGAGTTTGACCAAATTGTTGAAGATCTCTGAATCAAAAGTGCACATGTAGATGTAGCAAGCAACGAAGCAAAGTAGATTAGCATCACAACCGTGTACTATATATCTCTCCATTCTCTCTTTATTTTTAATACAGTCTTTGCCACTTATATTTCTTACATCATTTGTTCATTTTTTACACGATTTTATAAAACAAAATTACATGTTTTTATTGTGTATTTGTTTCAACTAGCAACTACAATCAGCATTCATCTATTATCTAGTATATTCCTGGCATTACTTCGTTCAAATAATGTGTCTCTTCCTTTTTTAAACAAAGCAAAATATTCTTTACTAATGATAAAGTTTGTGTTTCCACACGAATATAACCCTCTTTAATATGACCAATTATGGCAAAATTGAACTTCAACGTTGTTCATAAAACTTGCATCCATTTTAGCATGATACTCTTTGGCTTATTCTACAACCTGAAAATTCTATGTTCAATCATACTGAGAAATCTCTTCATTTTTTTTCATTGAAGCTGAGGTTGCAGCGTAGGCATGAGTCCATGCAATCACACTTGAAGAAAGTAGTTTTCGGTTCTATCAAGATTCCCAACTTGCTTGACCTTTCATATTCAAGTTCACATATTTGAAGAAGTGTTTTGCTGTTAGTTTTGCATTGAAGTACCACCTTCTCATATTCTGCCCCTCAAGCAAAGTGGCTCTGGTGTGTGTTTTCCATTGACCTTATGAGACAACATACAACGTTGGAACTTTAGCTAATTTCATATTCGTTTAACTAATACTCATGAAATAAAGAATACATTATATTTTGCAATCATTTGTAGTGAATATTGTCTTTGGTAGTATACTAAATTGAGGTAATAGGAAGGAAGGGAAATGCGGGAATGTAAAGAATTAGGCTTAGATGGCACAACAAGAAGAGATAAAATGGCAATAGCTTTGAGGGGTCACTTTGTTCTCTCTTTTAATTTATAAAAAATAATAAATAGATATGATCTGATAGCTCCAAAGAATTTGTCTTTTCTGTTAATTTGAGACTGATGAGAATGGTCATGGGGGCCAGGACTTATGGAGGTTTGGAGTTGGAAAGCAAGGAGGATGATATTGTAAATTAATTTAAACATAATTTCATAATTACATGTGTTAATTTTATAATAAACCATTCCGATCTTTGATTACAAGAATTAATGGCAAAGATGGAAATTGCATGTAACACACAAACATGGTAGGAGCATGTAAGAATTCACCTCTAATCATATATGTATATATGCATACTCACATGGAAGACATATGTTTACCAAGGTCTGCTTAAAAATACTAAAAAATTGTCACAACCACCCACCAAATGCCTCTGTTCTTGAAACGTAGGCCTACCCCAATCATTTTTTTATTCTTCTATTATGTTTTCTAATGGCTGGTTCTTTGGGAGTAATGAGCACGAGATTCCAAAACTATGTTAAAGTGATTTAAATTGCAATTTGTGAAGTTGCATGTTTGACGCATTCACATTCTCCCACAAAAACAGTTTCATAATAGTAGATTTATCTACCTTCCTCTTACTGCAACACCAAACCAGTGTCATAATATAGTCAACTTGCATGTGCATAGCATTCAGTCCAATATATGAGCTTTCATTCGTTCTAGCTTTTCAAATGGCTGAATCTCTACTTCAAATGGTGATTGAAAACTTGCAAGCTTTTGTTCAGGACGAGCTTGCAACTCTTTGGGGCGTCCACTCGCAGATTCAAGAGCTGTCAGGGAACCTTGCTGCAATCCATGCAGTGCTCCAAGATGCTGAGGAGAAGCAGATCAGAGAGCGTGCTGTGAAGCTTTGGCTGCAGAAGCTTTCAGATGCAGCACACGTGCTTGATGATATCTTAGATGAATGTTCAATAGAGTCCAACCGTCTACACAGTGAGCAGTGCTTAACTCGTCTTGATCCTGTGACCATTATGTTTCGTCGGGACATTGGTAAGAGGATGAAAGAGATGGTTGACAGGTTTCGTCAAATTGATGAAGAAAGGAAAAGGTTTGAATTGCGTGGAAGAGTTCCAGAGAGGCAACAAGAAGATGAAGCATGGCGCCAGACATGTTCTGGTATCACTGAGCACAACATCTATGGAAGGGAGCAAGACACAGAAAATATTGTGGAGTTTCTTTCAAGGAGTGCTGATAGCAGTAACAACCTCTCTGTTTATCCAATTGTTGGCATGGGGGGCCTTGGAAAAACAACACTTGTTCGATGGGTTTACAATGACAAGAAGGTAATTGAACATTTCGATCTGAGAATTTGGGTTTGTGTTTCCACTGAATTCAATACCATGAGAATTCTAGAGTCCATTGTGGAATCTACAAGTGGACATAACCCGAACCTCTCTACTTTAGAAGCAATGAAAAACAAAGTTCAAGAAATACTGCTAGGCAAAAGGTATTTACTTGTTCTAGACGATGTGTGGAGCACGGACAAATGGGAGGACTTGAAGTCTGTTTTGCTTTGCGGAGGTGGAACAAAAGGTGCTGCAGTTTTGGTCACTACCCGAGTTGAGAGTGTTGCATCTGTCATGGGAACATGCCCTGCTCATCACTTGTCACCATTATCCGAGGATGATAATTGGTTATTGTTCAAATACCATGCATTTGGATCAGACAAAGTGGAGCGCACAGAGCTTGTGGCAATAGGCAAGGAGATTGTAAAGAAATGTGGTGGTTCCCCTCTTGCATCTAAAGCACTTGGAAGCCTTTTGCGCAATAAAAAGGAGGAAATACAGTGGGTGAATGTATTGGAAAGTAAGTTTTGGGACATACTTGAGGATGATGCTATTATTGTACGTGCTTTGAAAATCAGCTACTTCAATTTGAAGTTGTCATTAAGACAATGCTTTGCTTTTTGTGCCATTTTCCCCGAAGATTTTCGAATGGAAAAGGAGCAACTTATTCATCTTTGGATGGCCAATGGTTTGATCAAATCCAAAGGGAAGTTGGAGATTGAGGATGTTGGTAATGAGGCTTGTGAGGAATTATGTCAGAGATCATTTTTCCAAGAAGTTGAGATTGATGCATTGGGAAGAACTACATTCAAGATGCATGATTTATTTCATGAACTTGCCCAATCCATAATGGGCGAAGAGTGCAGAGTTTATGATGAGTCTGCAAGCTTGACCAATTTGTCTACAAGGGTCCACCATGTCACTTGTTTAAAACCAGAGATAGAGTTAAACATGGATCCCTTCAAGAAAGCAGAATCCTTGAGGAGTATGATTATTCTTCGTCAATTTGATTATCATCGCAATCTTCATGGGTTGCCACCATTCAATTCTCTCCGTGCACTATGTACAAATGCTTCTCAACTCTCAGCACTGAAGAGTTTAACGCATTTGAGGTACCTGAATCTGCGTAGCAGCGGTATCACAACACTGCCTGAATGTGTTTCGAGGCTACAAAAATTGCAGATTCTGAAGTTAGAAAAATGTCTATATCTTTCTTGTTTGCCCAAACACTTAACACAATTGAAGGATCTTAGACATCTCCTAATTGAAGAATGTGATTCATTAGTAGAGATGCCTCCGAATATCGGCGAGTTGAAATGTTTGAAAACATTGAATCTTTTTATTGTGGATACAAAGGCAGGGTATGGGTTATCAGAGTTACGTGATTTACAGCTTGGAGGCAAACTACGCATCAAGGGGCTTGAAAATGTCATAAATGAGGGTGATGCTAGAGATGCTAATTTGAGTGCTAAGAAGAAGTTGGAAAAGTTATACCTGTCATGGGGCTCCTCTGATTCAAGGTGTGGTGCCAATGCTGAGAGAATACTTGAAGCGCTTGAGCCTCCCTCCAATCTCAAGAGTTTTGGGATGAATGGTTACAGCGGAGTAGAGTTGCCTAGCTGGATGCAAAATACTTCAATTCTTTCCAGCTTAGTTATGGTGATACTCTATGATTGCAAGAACTGCAAGCACGTACCTCCACTTGGTAAACTACCACATTTAACCGTTCTTTATGTATCTGGAATGAAAGATGTGAAGTACATTGATGATGACTCTTATGATGGCGTGGATGAGAAGGCATTTAAGTCGTTGAAGGACCTGACCTTATTGAAGCTGCCAAACTTGGAAGGGATGTTACGAGATGAAAGAGTAGAAATGCTTCCACTTCTTTCTAAATTAAAGGTCTCATGTGTCCCTAAGATTAAGTTGCCACTCCTTCCATCTCTAGAGTACATTTGGATTGACGGAACAGGGTCAGACTCTGATCATAGTGATAGTGAAGACATGGCTTTGTCTTTCCCGGAATCTATTGTGGAGAATATGCATCGTGTTAAGGTCCTCCATATTAAACACTTTCCTACACTCAAGGCATTACCCCATGAACTAGGCAGCCTTAATTCACTACAAGAGTTAAAACTCAACTATTGCGATAGACTCGAGTCGTTTTCAGAGAACGTGGTGCAAGGTTTGAGTTCACTTCGAACTTTGAGTATTGGTTGTTGTAAGGAACTGAAATCTTTGTCTGAAGGTGTGAGACATCTAACTTGTCTGGAGCGCCTTGATATCATATACTGTCCGAAGCTGGTGACTCTACCGAGTAGCATGAATCAGCTAGTTTCCCTTCGTCATAGTTACATCAATTCTTGTGATACATTGCCAGAAGGCTTACAAAATGTGCCTTCCCTCCAAAGTTTGGATGTGTATAACATACGTTCAATTCCTGAGTGGTTGGGGGACTTAACTTCTCTTCAAAAGTTACATCTCGACTGTAAGGGGTTAAGGTCACTACCCAGTAGCTTCCGAAACCTGACAAACTTGCGTGAGCTATCTATTCGTGGGTGTCATAAGGAGCTGCAGAAGCGATGCACCAGATTAACAGGACAGGATTGGCAAAACATTGCTCACATCCCACAATTCAAACTGGTTCCCATTCATGAAGAGACATTTTCTGGTATAAATTCATCCCTTTATTCTGTTTTTACCATTAATTTATCTTTGTGTGAATTAGTATCTCGCCTTTCATAACTATAACTTAATCAATGTGCGTAGATAAAATCAGATCCAAATGGAGATCATGGCAGCTAAGAAGAGATCGACGTCGTCATCATTTCGCTGAAGCTGATACATTTGACCATCTGGTTGAAGCGCTCTTTTATTGGTACAAAATGTGAAAATGGATGATGATTGAACCCTGATCATGAGGTCAGAAACATTGGATGGAATCGTTAGCATTGAATTCCATCGCTCTCTCACACTCTGTAAAACTGTAAATAGAACTCCAGATAGATATTAGTACTCTTATCTGTTGCATTTTTATCATCCTGTTATTAATGTGATCAAATTCTATTTTAATTTTGTTTTGTTTTAAATCAATCAACTCTTATCACTGATATATGGTTTTGCAAAAGGAAAAGTATATGGAACCAACTAATAATCAGCCAAGAATGAAACAACATAATTAATTATAATTAGTTTTATTAATTTATAATTTAATTTGTTTTTTAAATTATTGTTGACCACGTTCAAAACATGAGCGAAGATACGCTAGTGTTAGGAGAGAATCCCGGAACAGATGCTTTGATCAGTCATTAGTTGGTTCCATATAATTAATTATGTTTTATTAATGCGTAACACATGAAACATAGAAATCATATCCAAAACCATCCAATTTACAAGAAAAAGAAACATCCGTGTGCCTATCAGTAGCAACATCCGGTTAAAGTCACTAGTGCCTCTGGTTTACCAGTTGGCTGATTCTTGGCTTATATAGAGTTGGTTCCCTAGCATTGTTGTTTTCAAAATCAGCAGGATGATATCCTTTTTGCCATAAATATTGAATCAACAGCCGCTTCCATTTAGGCAAAGCTCGAGATGATTTATAGATGGTGTTTGGGTAAGAGATTTTTCTCTTCTCTCATTTATTTATTTGTTTTTTTAACTGATGTATGTGTAAGATATATTAGAGTCAATATTCAGTTACAGTGCAGAAGAAACATAAATGAATAAAAGAAAACATTTTACTCTTTTCAAAATGAATTTCAATTTAGTTAAAAGTGATATATTTTTTAAAGAATCAATTTCTCTAAATAATAGATTACTTAAATATATAAAATTTTCAATATACTAATTTGTCCAAAATGACACTTACTTTAAAATAAGAGGAAATATATTACATCTTACTCATAGGCAGCAGCATATATTGTGTGAACAAATGTCCTGTTTTGCTTGATGTCTAAATTCTATTATACGAATTATGCGCAACATGTAGCAATAGCAGGATTAAAAAATCTGGGAGACATCATCAGTAACATGCTTGAGTTTGTGTATTGCAGATTTCCCTGAATTACATGTTCATTATTCCATTAATCTGGGAGCACATTCTAATCTTAGTTTAGTTTCCCTCCTTCACTATTAATTCTTAATTTGCTGCTTCTGCTATATATATTCCTCACATTATTTCACTTATATAATGTGTCTTAAGTAACAAAATCACCTTCTTGTGCTATAAGTTTGTATCTTTTTCCCCATTGCAAACAATTCAAAATACTCATTGCTAGGATAAACTTGTCTGATATCTCCAATCATATGACCCTCTTTTACATGACCAAATATTCTAGCAGAACTTTTCCAGGCACAAGAAATTGTATTTCAAAGTTGCCTATAAGATATACATGCATCCTTCCTTGTCCATATTCTTCTCATGTGTTGATGTTTTTTGATCTTTGGATTGTTGATTTATTCCTTACTAGAAAATTACAGATCTTCTTATTTATTTATTCAGGGGTTCAGTCTACAAGTGATTGCTATCACGACTTGTGGCCGCATGTTTACAGATCTTCATACGCTTGCAATGCAGCTGGCCTGAAAATTTTTCACATATTCAACATAGTTTATAGAAATGATCAAGGGGAAACCAATTATTTTTAGTTACAGTCCTGGGTTTCGCAATGATGATAGAGTGATGATAGCTAAAGCAATAGTCAAAAGTTCATAGGATATAGAGAACTTGGGTTATAGCAGGGTTTAAGAGTTATACGTTAGTTAGTTTGTTGTTGCTATGATGAAAATAGTAGCAATGGCTTCCAATTTGTAATAAGATGATGTTGTTCTTCTTTGCCCTTTTTAAGATGCATTGTTATTTTTTTTGAACGAACAGTTTTATCTTGATTACCAAAAAATCACACACAAAAAATGTCATAGACCACAAATTAGAAGTCTTGTATAAGGAAGTTAGAAATTCATATGGTTTGATAATCCAAAGCCATTGATATTTGCTAAGAGGAACATGAATGAGTTCAGCAATCAGATATTTATAGTGGCTTAAGAGATAAGACCATAAATTAGAAGTCTAGAAGCCAATTATTTTATGAACCACGAAGGATGACGAAGCTTTGATATTGTGTTTCAAAATGAGTGATATTTTAGATTGGTCTTTAAATTTGTTTTTGATTTAGAATATTAGACAAATTATTCTTTATGAAAACAAGTAGATAATTTTAGTTCCACATATTTAAAATTAAATAATCT
Source organism: Arachis stenosperma (assembly GCF_014773155.1). Lineage (NCBI taxonomy): Eukaryota > Viridiplantae > Streptophyta > Magnoliopsida > Fabales > Fabaceae > Arachis > Arachis stenosperma. The sequence goes on along the minus strand of NC_080381.1, from coordinate 2,201,194 downwards.
ATGCCCCCATAATGGTAGTAGTTTGATGTCCAATTTGGGATATATAATGTTCCATTTATTTGAAGAATTATTGTTGTAAAGTTTCATACATTCTTCAAGGTTAAGAATATCTATTTAGAGAATGATTATGAGAAATATTACTTTGGTAATAGCCACAAAGCTCTACAAGAAATATCTCATAACTAACAGATCGAGTTGAAATGCACAATTAATCATCCGCGTGGTAATGTTGTTGTTTTCATTCTCAAATTACTTAACAGAGGGCAATCAAGTGGATGTGAGGGATGTGAGCAATGTATGGCCAATCCTCTAAAATGCGTTAAACTCTTGAAAAGATGTTGTACGCAATGCATGGAGAGAATATGATGTAAAATCAATGTTTGTATGTAATAGATCTCCTTTGTTGCCAGTTCTCAAGGACTCAACATTCTTTAAGTTATTCTGATTGAAAATCAAAGATTGATGATTGATGATTGATTCATTCTGTGACAAAGTTGAAAACCAAGAATCAGTCAAGTTCAAATTTATATCAAAATGAAGATTTGGTAACAATAATCTGATTTTTTTAAGTTATATAGAAAATTTTCATATACATATATTCTTTATTTGCCATCAAATGTATCGGAAACTCCTCTTTCTCCCTTTCTTCTTTTATCTTAATTTTCTTGTGTAATATCCAGGATAATTCACGTGAAGAAATCAAAGTTTTAAATCTCACATGATATGCTATGTTTTACAAGAATTCGAATACTTTACAAGAAAATATATAACACAATACTAATACCGAGTGTTACTTACTATACAGATTTTGTTCATGATAACTTGTAGATGAAGTGGATGATAGATCTATGGCATGAAATGTTATGTGCTTGCAACAATATTTAGGCACATAATAATCACAAAGGATTGTCACTTTTCTTGGTCCTTCGAAACGTTGTTTGCATTCTTTCTCATAAACCCTTGTTTTCAGTCAATTCTGCATCATTGCAATTTTGGTTTTACATAAATTATACATATCTATAGCAGTTTTGGTTTTGAGTGCTCAAATACACTGCTCAAGCTTTAAAGTTCCTATATATTGAAGGCCAAATCTATTCACATGCAATATAATTTGCCAAATAAGACTTTGTTCAACTAAGCTCAGTCTGCTTAAAATCCTTGTAACTATTTTGATTATAGCAATAATGAAACTAACACATAAAAGATCTAAGCCGTGTTAAATATTGTTGCAGCCACCATCACTGTCAGCATCCTAATACCCCAATTTGTAATTGAAAAATGGTTAGTTGGAGGTTTCCCTGCAATTCAGCTATGTGAAACTTTTCTTAACCACAAATCCACAATAACCCATCTGAATATAGTATATATAGAAATAGAATCCAATTTGAATCAATATACTATGATGGTACAAAGTACAGAGTTTTAGGAACCCTAGTCTTTTTTCCATCAAATAAAGTGTATGAAAATAACTGTCTTCCATCACAAACTAATGTAGAACTACTCATAAATAATTAACAAATAGGTCAACATATAAAATTCTAAAACACAATGTTAAGTCAAAAGGACATTGGCAAAACCACAGCAGAGCCAAGTTTTGTTGAGGGGGAGAATATGAGTTGGTTGGTGCTTCCGTGGAATTAACAGCAAAAGGTTTCTTCCAATATGTGTGATTGTATGTATGCATGCATATACTGCCACCTTATCCTGAACTGAAAAAAGAAGAGAAAAAGCCTCACTGTGGCTGAACAGAAAATATTCATGTTACAGAATGAAGCAAAAGTAAGTTTATGTTTACACATAGATTATGAAGGCCGCGAGAGAGCTTGGTACTGTGTTCCTCCCAAATTAATGAGCTAAACATGTGATATCTGAGTGCTAATCTTGCTTCTGCTCATGGAGAGCTTCAACCATTGCGTTAAATGCATTAAATTCTGGAAATTTTGATATGTTTGACTTCCTCGTATTCCATTTGAATTTGGCAATTTCTGTCAAGTATTTCAAACATGAGTACAAGAAGGCAGGGTCATGGACAAAAGAAAAGAAAACAAGAGAATTTACCCCAACATGTATGTTTCAGTTGCTGCGTGGGAATCAACTGAACGTGTGGAACGTGAGCAATGTTTGGCCAATCTTGCCCTGTCTCTCTCTGGCATCGCTGCTCCAGCCCAGCACATTTCTCAATTGTGAGGGAACGCAAGTTTGTCAGGTTTCGAAAGCTACTTGGAACTGACCTTATCCTTGGAGAGCGAAAAATGAATAAGCGTTGCAGAGAAGTCATATCTCCCAACCACTCTGGCAATGAATCCGCATCAACTAGAATCAGAGATTTGAGGGATGGGATACATTGAAGACCTTCTGGTACTCTACCACCGATAAAAACATCATGGAGGGCAGTTAGCTTATTCATGTTAGTTGGCAGAGTCGTCAATTCTGGGCAATCCGAGATACCAAGGGACTCAAGACAAGTTAGGTGTTCCACAACACTAGACAAGGATTTTAGTCTTGGACAATGGGAAATGTCCAATCTTCGAAGAGAACTCAAGCCTTGAAAAACATTCTCTGCCAAGGACTCAAGCTCAACACAACCCTCAATTTCCAGTTCCTGGAGTGAGCTGAGGGTGCCCAGTTCTTGAGGTAAAACCTTCAGTTTGGGAAACCAACTAATCGTGAGCTGTTTAACATAATGCATACTCAGAAAGATTTCTTCCAGAAAGGAAGCCACGCCTTCATTGTCAGATTCCACTCCTTGAATTTGAAGTACCTCCACGGATTGAAGGAGTGGCAACTTCATATTGGGGCTGCATGGAATGGTTACTTTGGAAACAAGTGGGAGCATCTCTACTCCTTCGTCCCTTACAATCCTCTCTAACTTTGGCAACTCTATCAAAGTTAGCTCCTTTAGGGACTTAAAGGCCACCTTCTCCTCCACTCCATCATACGAGTCTTCATCAATGTACTTCACATCTTTCATACCACATACATAAAGACTTTCTAAATGTGGTAATTTACCAAGTGGAGGAATCTGCTCACAGTTGTTGCAGTCAAAGAGTATAACATTAACTAAGCTTGAAAAGATGCTAGTATTTCTCACCCAACCAGGGAATTGTGATCCCATGTAACCATTAATCCCAAAATTCTTGAGATTAGGGGGAGGCTCAAGGGCTTCAAGTACTCTCTCCGGACTAATGCATAATGAATTAGAATTAGAATCAGAATGGCAAGACAAATATAAATAACTCAGCTCCTTCTTATTCATCAAATTAGCCTCTCTAGCATCATGTTCACTATGGACATTCTCAAGACCTTTAATGTGTAGTCTACCACCAAGCTGTAAATCATGTAACTCTGCTAAGCCATGTTTGGCTTTTGAATCTACAATAAAAATATTCAGTGTTTTCAGTTGTTTCAACTCCCTCATTTTTGGAGGCATTTCTACTAATGACCGACATCCATCAATTAAGAGATGCCTGAGATCCTTCAGCTTCAATATGTGTTTGGACAGACAAGTAAGAAAATAGCATTGTTCTAGCTTTAGAATTTGCAATTTCTGCAGCCTAGAAACACATTTTGGCAACTTTGTAATGTAACTATTGTAAATATTCAAGTACCTCAAATGTGTTAAACTTTTCAGTGCTGAGAGTTGAGAAGATCTTGTACGCAATGCTCGGAGAGAATTACATAACTGCACTTTACGCAAAACCAATTCTGGATATCTAATGTGGGGTTTGCTAATTGCTGGATCAAGATCAATAAAAGTCCTCAAGGACTCAATATTCTTCAAGGTATGCTGATTTAACTCAGGCAAGCCAGAGTAACTTACATGGTGGACCCTTGTTGACAAATTGGTCAAGCTTGCAGACTTATCATAAGCTTTATACTCTTCTCCCACTATGGAGCGGGCAAGATCAAGGAATAAGTCATGAACCTTGAAGGTGGTGTTTCCATTCGCGTCAATCGATACTTCTTGAAGAAATGATCTCTGGAGCAGCTCCTCCCATTGCTGGTTACCAACATCTTCAACCTCCAAATGCCCTTTGGATTTAATTAGTCCATTGGCCATCCAAAGATGAATTAGCTGTTCCTTTGAGATTCGAAAATCTTCAGGATAGAGAGCACAAAAACAAAAGCATTGCCGTGATGATGGCTTCAAATGAAAATAGCTTAGTCTCAAAGCACCCATGACAGCATCAATGTCCCAAAACTTACTTTCCAACACATTGAGCCATTGTTTTTCATCCTTTTCATTGTGCAAAAGGCTTCCAAGAACTTTAGCTGCCAGAGGAGAACCGACACATTTTTTCACGATTTTTTTGCCTATCTCTGCCAACTCTTCATGCTCCTTGTTGGCTGCACCAAATGCATAGTGTGTGAACAATAACCAATTGTCGTCCTTAGACAGAGGCTGCAAGTCATGAGTAGAGCATGTTCCCATGACAGATGCAACTCTCGGATCTCGCGTAGTGACCAAAACTGAGACACCTTTGGTTCCGCTACAATGCAACACAGACTTGAAGTCCTCCCATTTGACATTGTCCCACACATCATCTAGAACAAGCAAATATCGTTTGCCTAGCAGCACTTGTTGAACTTTGTTTTGCATTGCTTCTAAAGTGGAGAGGTTTGGGTTCACTCCGGTGGAGGATTCTACAATGGACTGTAGAATTCTCATCATATTGAAGTTTGTGGAAACACAAACCCAAATTCTCAAATCAAAATGCTGGATCACCCTCTCGTCATTGAAGACCCATCGAGCAAGTGTTGTTTTCCCAAGTCCTGCCATGCCAACAATGGGATACACAGAGAGGCCATCAATGCTACTGGCATGCTCTGTGAGAAAATCTACAATCTTGTGTTTATCTTGGTCTCTTCCATATATCTGGTGCTCAGGGATGGCAGAACCAGTCAGCCTCAGATCATCATCATCTTCTTGTTGCCTCTGTCTGACTCCCAAAGGCAGCTGAAACCTTCTCCTATCATCATCAATACGCTGGAACCTCTTGACCATGTCTTTCATCCTCTTGCTGATAGCATGACGAAACAAAATAGTCTTGGGTTGGAAGCGGGCTAACCACCCTTTACTTTGAAGTCGATTGGATTCCATTGAACAATCTTCCAAGATATCTTCCAACACGTGCATGGCATCGGAAAGCTTTTTCAGCCAGTCCTTTATGGCATGGCTTTTGAATTGCTCCTCTGCAGCATCTTGGAACAATGCACGGATTGCCTCGAGATTATCAGACAGCTCTTGGATCTGTGAGTCAACACCGGAAAGTGCTGCAATCTCATTCTTGACAAAAGTGTTCAAGTTTCCAATGAGAATTCCAAGCAAAGCATCAGTTGCCATTTTCAGAGATGAAAGCAAGGATATGTGAAAGTTCAGTGAGGGATAGTTTGGATTTGCACAATGTCAACACCACTCTCAATGTAATCCATCATTGCTTCTCAGACAATCAACCATTAGAAAAGATTAAAATTATGGGGTGGGTTCCATTACAGAGGGATTCCTACTTGCTCTTTGAGGAAAGCATACAAAGATTCTTACTCAAAGTATATCAGTTAGCTACTTTTGGTATTAAAATCATTTTTAAAGGAAGGTTACCTAACAGCCTTTCATCATTCTCATACAACTTCACTTTGTTCCTTCTCTTTTCTCTGGTTCCAAGCTAAGAATACAAGAATTTAGACATGGTCTTCCTTCCCTTTTCCATAGTTAGAAGCTAAGAATATTCGTATCTCTTGTTTACAATATCTCGCTCTATGGAATAAACAAATTCTTCGATTGCAGTTTTTGGATGTTAGCTTGAAAATATACTATCTTTTTAGGATACCTATCTTCTTCTTTTCAAGTAAATACAGGACAGTTCTATATGCATGTTTCTCATTTTCTCAGCCATTTCGTTAAAATGATAATTCTGCAAAGCAACCAAGCTAGGTATATCCCGAAATCAGCTACAAAAATCAGCAGTTAGTATAAAATATATTCTGAAATACAAAATATACCTTGAAAATGAGTTACACAACACATATTTATACACAAATATATAATAGCTGCTTTTGGTATATACATAGCATTTTTTATATGTAAAGTGACATAATTATGTCTCGCTCTTCTTATATTCCATATATTCTGTTTGGAACAAAATTCTCGACACAGGTGCAAGTTGGAGTTCTATTTACTTGTTCCTGACCTCAGGATCAGGGTTCAATCATCATCCATTTTCACATTTTGTACCAATGAAAGAGCCTTGAAACCAGATAGTCAAATGTATCAGCTTTAGCAAAATGATGACGACGTTGGTCTCTTTTTAGCTGCCACGATCTCCATTTAGATCTGATTTTATCTACGCACATTGATTAATTTATAGTTATGAAAGGCGAGATACTAATGCACACAAACATAAATTAAAGGTAAAAACAGAATAAAAAGGGATGAATTTATACCAGAAAATGTTTCTTCATGAATGGGAACCAGTTTGAATTGTGGGATATGAGCAATGGCTTGCCAATCCTGTCCTGTTACTCTGGTGCATCGCTTCTGCAGCTCCTTATGGCACCCATAAATAGATAGCTCACGCAAGTTTGTCAGGTTTCGGAAGCTACTGGGCAGTGACCTTAACCCCTTACAGTAGAGATGTAACTTTTGAAGAGAAGTTAAGTCCCCCAGCCACTCAGGAATTGAACGTAAGTTACGCACATCCAAACTTTGGAGGGAAGGGACATGTTGTAAGCCTTCTGGCAATGTATCACAAGAATTGATGTAACTATGTCGAAGGGAAACTAGCTGATTCATGCTACTCGGTAGAGTCACCAGCTTTGGACAGTATATGATATCAAGGCGCTCCAGACAAGTTAGATGTCTCACACCTTCAGACAAAGATTTCAGTTCCTTACAACAACCAATAATCAAAGTTCGAAGTGAACCCAAACCTTGCACCACGTTCTCTGAAAAAGACTCGAGTCTATCAAAATAGTAGAGTTTTAACTCTTGTAGTGAATTGAGGCTGCCTAGTTCATGGGGTAATGCCTTGAGTGTAGGAAAGTGTTTAATATGGAGGACCTTAACACGATGCATATTCTCCACAATAGCTTCCGGGAAAGACAAAGCCATGTCTTCGCTATCACCATGATCAGAGTCTGACTCTGTTCCTTCAATACAAATGTGCTCTAGAGATGGAAGGAGTGGCAATTTAATCTTAGGAACACAAGAAACGTTTATGCTAGAAAGAAGCGGAAGCATTTCTACTCTTTTGTCTTGTACCATCCCTTCCAAGTTTGGCAACTTTGATAAGGTCAGGTCCTTCAACGATTTGAATGCCTTCTCATCCACGCCATCATACGAGTCCTCATCGATGTACTTCACATCTTTCATTCCAGATACATAAAGAACGGTTAAATGTGGTAGTTTACCAAGCGGGGGAAGGTGCTTGCAGTTCTTGCAATCATAGAGTATCACCATAACTAAGCTGGAAAGAATTGAAGTATTTTGCATCCAGCTAGGCAACTCTACTCCGCTGTAACCATTTATCCCAAAACTCTTGAGATTGGAGGGAGGCTCAAGGGCTTCAAGTATTCTCTCAGCATTGGCACCACACCTTGAATCAGAGGAGCCCCATGACAGGTATAAGTTTTCCATGTTCTTCTTAGCACTCAAATTAGCATCTCTAGCATCACCCTCGTTTATGACATTTTCAATCCCCTTGATGTGTAGTTTGCCTCCAAGCTGTAAATCACGTAACTCTGACAACCCATACCCTGCCTTTTTATCCACAATAAAAAGATTCAATGTTCTCAAACATTTCAACTCGCCAATATTCGGAGGCATCTCTACTAATGAATGACATTCTTCAATTAGGAGATGTCTAAGATCCTTCAATTGTGTTACGTGTTTGGGCAAACAAGAAAGATAGAGACAGTCTTCTAACTTCAGAATCTGCAATTTTTGTAACCTCGAAACACATTCAGGCAGTGTTGTGATACCACTCCTACGCAGATTTAGGTACCTCAAATGCGTTAAACTCTTCAGTGCTGAGAGTTGAGATGCATTTGTACGTAGTGCACGGAGAGAATTGAATGGTGGCAACCCACAAAGATTGTGATCATCTAATGGAAGAAGATTAATCATACTCCTCAAGGACTCAGCTTTCTTGAAGGGATCCATGTTTACCTCCGTCTCTGGTTTTAAACAAGTGACATGATGGACCCTTGTAGACAAATTGGTCAAGCTTGCAGACTCATCATAAACTCTGCACTCTTCTCCCATTATGGATTGGGCAAGTTCATGAAATAAATCATGCATCTTGAATGTAGTTCTTCCCAATTCATCAATCTCAACTTCTTGGAAAAATGATCTCTGGCATAATTCCTCCCACGCCTCATTACCAACATCCTCAATCTCCAACTTCCCTTTGGATTTGATCAAACCATTGGCCATCCAAAGATGAATAAGTTGCTCCTTTTCCATTCGAAAATCTTCGGGGAAAATGGCACAAAAAGCAAAGCATTGTCTTAATGACAACTTCAAATTGAAGTAGCTGATTTTCAAAGCACGTACAATAATAGCATCATCCTCAAGTATGTCCCAAAACTTACTTTCCAATATATTCACCCACTGTATTTCCTCTTTTTTATTGCGCAAAAGGCTTCCAAGTGCTTTAGATGCAAGAGGGGAACCACCACATTTCTTTACAATCTCCTTGCCTATTGCCACAAGCTCTGTGCGCTCCACTTTGTCTGATCCAAATGCATGGTATTTGAACAATAACCAATTGTCATCCTCGGATAATGGTGACAAGTGATGAGCAGGGCATGTTCCCATGAGAGATGCAACACTCTCAACTCGGGTAGTGACCAAAATTGCAGCACCTTTTGTTCCACCACCGCAAAGCAAAACAGACTTCAAGTCCTCCCATTTGTCCGTGCTCCACATATCGTCTAGAACAAGTAAATACCTTTTGCCTAGCAGTATTTCTTGAACTTTGTTTTTCAGTGCTTCTAAAGTAGAGAGGTTCGGGTTATGTCCACTTGTAGATTCCACAATGGACTCTAGAATTCTCATGGTATTGAATTCAGTGGAAACACAAACCCAAATTCTCAGATCGAAATGTTCAATTACCTTGTTGTCATTGTAAACCCATCGGACAAGTGTTGTTTTTCCAAGGCCCCCCATGCCAACAATTGGATAAACAGAGAGGTCGTTACTGCTATCAGCACTCCTTGAAAGAAACTCCACAATATTTTCTGTGTCTTGCTCCCTTCCATAGATATTGTGCTCAGTGATACCAGAACATGTCTGGCGCCATGCTTCATCTTCTTGTTGCCTCTCTGGAACTCTTCCACGCAACTCAAACCTTCTCCTTTCTTCATCAATTTGACGAAACCTGTCAACCATCTCTTTCATCCTCTTACCGATGTCTCGACGAAACATAATCGTCACAGGATCAAGACGAGTTAAGCACTGCTCACTGTGTAGACGGTGGGACTCTATTGAACATTCATCTAAGATATCATCAAGCACGTGAGCTGCATCTGAAAGCTTCTGCAGCCAAAGCTTCACAGCACGCTCTCTGATCTGCTTCTCTTCAGCATCTTGGAGCACTGCATGGATTGCAGCAAGGTTCCCTGACAGCTCTTGAATCTGCGAGTGGACGCCCCAAAGAGTTGCAAGCTCGTCCTGAACAAAAGCTTGCAAGTTTTCAATCACCATTTGAAGTAGAGATTCAGCCATATGAAAAGCTAGAACGAATGAAAGCTCAGATATTGGACTGAATGCTATGCACATGCAAGTTGAATATATTATGAAACTGGTTTGGCGTTGCAGTAAGAGGAAGGTAGATAGATCTACTATTATGAAACTGTTTTTGTGGGAGAATGTGAATGCGTCGAACATGCAAGTTCACAAATTGCAATTTGAATCACTTTAACATAGTTTTGGAATCTCGTGCTCATTACTCCCAAAGAACCAGCCATTAGAAAACATAATAGAAGAATAAAAAAATGATTGGGGTAGGCCTACGTTTCAAGAACAGAGGCATTTGGTGGGTGGTTGTGACAATTTTTTAGTATTTTTAAGCAGACCTTGGTAAACATAAGTCTTCCATGTGAGTATGCATATATACATATATGATTAGAGGTGAATTCTTACATGCTCCTACCATGTTTGTGTGTTACATGCAAATTCCATCTTTGCCATTAATTCTTGTAATCAAAGATCGGAATGGTTTATTATAAAGTTAACACATGTAATTATGAAATTATGTTTAAATTAATTTACAATATCATCCTCCTTGCTTTCCAACTCCAAACCTCCATAAGTCCTGGCCCCCATGACCATTCTCATCAGTCTCAAATGAACAGAAAAGACAAATTCTTTGGAGCTATCAGATCATATCTATTTATTATTTTTTTATAAATTAAAAGAGAGAACAAAGTGGCCCCTCAAAGCTATTTGCCATTTTATCTCTTCTTGTTGTGCCATCTAAGCCTAATTCTTTACATTCCCGCATTTCCCTTCCTTCCTATTACCTCAATTTAGTATACTACCAAAGACAACATTCACTACAAATGATTACAAAATATAATGTATTCTTTATTTCATGAGTATTAGTTAAACGAATATGAAATTAGCTAAAGCTCCAACGTAGTATGTTGTCTCATAAGGTCAATGGAAAACACACACCAGAGCCACTTTGCTTGACGGGCAAAATATGAGAAGGTGGTACTTCAATGCAAAACTAACAGCAAAACACTTCTTCAAATATGTGAACTTGAATATGAAAGTTCAAGCAAGTTGGGAATCTTGATAGAACCGGAAACTACTTTCTTCAAGTGTGATCGCATGGACTCATGCCTACGCTGCAACCTCAGCTTCAATGAAAAAAAAATGAAGAGATTTCTCAGTATGATTGAACATAGAATTTTCAGGTTATAGAATAAGCCAAACAGTATCATGCTACAAATGGATGCAAATTTTATGAACAACGTTGATGTTCAATTTTGCCATAATTGGTGATAGTAAACAGGGTTATATGCGTGTGGAAACACAAACTTTATCATTAGTAAAGAATATTTTGCTTTGTTTAAAAAAGGAAGAGACACATTATTTGAACGAAGTAATGCGAGGAATATACTAGATAATAGATGAATGCTGATTGTAAGTTGCTAGTTGAAAACAAATGTAGAATAAAAACATCATCCACACAGAACTAATAATATGGAACGGAGTGAAAATCTAAATCATGTAATTTTGTTTTATAAAATCATGTAAAAAAGGAACAAATGAAGTAAGAAATATAAATGGCACAGACTGTATTAAAAATAGAGAGAGAATGGAGAGGTATATAGTACATGCTCCTCCCTGTCTCGACCAAATGCATATTGTTTGAAAAATAACCAGTTTTCATCCTCAGATAAAGGTAACAAGTGATGAAACAGGAATGTTCCCATGATGGAAGCAACACTTTCAAGTCGAGTGGTAACCAGAATCGAAGCACCATTAGTTCCACTTCCACATTGCAAGGTATACTTCAACTTCTCCCATGTATCTTGATCTTCATTCCACACATCATCAAGAACAATCAAGCACTTTTTGCCTAGAAACTCTTCCTGAACTCTCTTTTGCATCACTTCCAGAGTAAATAGGTCCGGGTTCTTTTTAGTGGCAGATTCTACAATTGACTTCAAAATTCTCATCATGTTGAAACACAAACCCAGATTCTAAAATCAAAATGTTTGATTACCCTTTCGTCATTGAAGACCCATCGAGCAAGTGTTGTTTTTCCAAGTCCACCAACCCTAACAATGGGATACACAGCAAGATCTTCACCATCACCATCACCAGCACCCGTTGAAAGAAACTCCACAATAGTCTCTATGTCCTGGTGTCTACCATAAATTCTCTGCTCCGTGATGAGAGAACTCGTCTGGCGCCATTCCTCGTCTTCTTGAAGCCTCTCTACAACCCCTGGCTTCAACTCAAACCTTCTTCTTTCTTCATCAATCTGGAGGAACCTATCTCTAATAGCTTTCATCCTCTTACCAATATCAAAACGAAACAAAATCATCTCCGGATTGAAACAAGAAAAACAATATCCGTGCGGGATTTGCAGAGCGTTGAATTTTATTGAACACTCATCCAGCATATCATCGAGCAGGTGGGCTGCATCAGAGAGCTTGTTCAACCAATCCTTAACGGCGTGGCTTGTTATCTGCTTCTCTTCAGCATCTTCAGTGAGATTACTGGATAGTTCTTGGATCTGCGATTGAACACCATAGAAGGTTGCGAGGTGGTCCCGCAGAAAATTGTGCAAGTTTTCAACGACAATTCCAAGTAGAGCATCGGCCATTTGCAGATATGAGAGCTACACTGCAACGAGAGAGAGAGAGATCGGTAATTTGACTTCGTTTAGTTTGGTTATGCACTGAAGATTTCAATGGAGAACGTCATCCAGTAATTGGTATAAACGGTGGCTGGAGGTTAAAACATGCCACTTATTTTGGTACCGTTTGATAGTAATTTTTTCAAATAGAAAGTCAAATAAGAAACCAGAATCTCAAGATGAAGATTTGGAGTTCACCTTCTGAGAAACTAGATTCCACGTCTAACACAAATGGGCCTGGTAGTTTCTTTTTTTTGTTGGTCCCCGTAGGCCCTTTGTGGGTGAGAATATGGTTGGGTCTGGGTCCTTTGTCGCCCACGGTCCTGACAAAAACCATTTTTTAATAAATCGTGGATTGTTCAAGTGATAAAAAAATTTTTTATCATTTGTTTGTTTAAATAAGTGTTGGGAGTTCGAATCTCACTTATACATATAACAATCCATTGACTAGACTTTTAAATAAAGTTCAAATCGATCACGAATTAGTTCTTTATCTGCCGCGTTAGAGAATACCGTTGCCAACCAAAAAAGTTCTTTTAATAAAAAACCTTTTTAATGACGGTTGGTTTGTAAAATTTTCAGTCCCATTTTACATAATAAGTTGGAAGATATTAAATTGTTTCTAATGTCATGCACATAAGATGCACTTCTTAACATCACCATAAGTCATAACTACATTCTAGAGAGAAATATTCAAATTGCTCTTGCCAACAACTTGTGTCCCATTTCTCATAAGAATTTCATGATTTTCATCCCTAACTTCAGAATTTTTTGAACAAGTATTTGTCATGAAAAACATGAATAATTATATTATACCTGAATCAATCCACCAACCAACACCTTTTTAAAAAAAAAAGTTTGATGTAGCCAGTAAATTTAATTAGGAAATGAGCTTGTTTATTTAAGTTTTTTGAAAAAAAAAATATTTTTTTAAAAAAAATGAATACTTATTTTATTTTTGTAGTCATTTCTTTTTTGGTGACTATTTTTGTAGTCATTTATTCATGCTTCTAAAACTTGAAAGTAGGAAATACACAATTTTCAACGTTTTTTGAGGAGCCGTTAAAAATAAATTAATAATTATCCAAATAAGTCTCCAAAAATTTAGAATTGGATATTTTAGTCTTGAAAGAAAATTAATATACAGATTAATCTCCAAAGTTCTATTCCAGCAGACAAATTAATCTCAATTCATTTTTCGGTAGAGTAATTACCTAGATTAGTCCCCAAGAAAAACTAATGTACAAATCAATCCCCAATGTTTCTCTCTATTAGACATAATAGTCCTCTATCCAAAAATAAAATTACATAATAATTATTTTATTTTATTTTTTGACGGAGGACTGTTATATCTAATAGAGAGAAAAATTGGAGATTGATTTGTACATTAATTTTTCTTGGAGCTAAACTGTCAATTATTAAAATCTTTGGAGACTAATCTGGATAATTAGTATGCTAAAAAATGAACTGGGGATTGATTTGTCTACCGGAGTAAAACCTTAGAGATTGATCTGTGTATTAATTTTTTTTGTGAACTAAAATATCCAATTTTAAAATTTATGGGAGTGATTTGGATAATTACTCATAAATAATATAAACATTTATTACTGTTAATATTTTATGATCAATGTTTTGTTTCAATCTATCCTTACATATATTTAAAAAAAAAACAAATATAACATTTTAGTTTTAAACTTATACATATAGAGAGAGAAAGAGAGAGAGAGAGTACAAAATATATTTATGTTTAAATTATATATCTTTATCTTATTAAACAAAAATATTTAAAATATAAGTGGTAATTTAATTTTATTTATCACTAATAATTTAAATGATTAAATTATTTAGTTTTTTAATGTTAAAAAATTAAAATTATTAAATAATTAAAAACAATCATATAATATATTGTTTTTTCAAATATAAGTATAATCTTTGTTGTAATTTTATTATAAAAAGGTTTAAATATTTATCATAGTTAAATAGTTTACTAAATATGATTCCAATAAAAAAAATTAAAAATACATTTAAATATAAAATACTTTTTATAATTTTTAAACCACACAAACAAATAATTTAGCAGCCCAAGTTGTTACTTCCCTAGGATATAGGAGACCTAATTTGTGTGGTGGCATGCCAGCATTTTGCCACCTTAGAACATATCTTCATACAACCTCATCATCTTTCGGCAAAGATATGTATAGGATAGCATTAGCACACTCCTTGTCTCATGAATATTCCATTCTTTTTTGGAGTGCATGCATTCTTCAACCACAAATTTGTCTCTCTCCATTCTTTTATATTATTATAATCATAATAATAGATATATGTATAAAAGCATTATTATTATTGTTATTTCTCTTGACTTAAATTTTAATATATTATTAGTATAAAAATAATTTTAGATGAATATCTAATTATATAATATTATATTAATAAAAATAATTATTTTTTATATTAATTGTGTTAATAGTTAGGGGTGACAATATGCACTTTACTTGCGGATATCCAACCCGACTCCACCCAGTCGGGATAGGTTTCAACCTGATCCACAACAGGTATGGTAGGGTGCAGGTCGAGTAGGAGCGGGTTGAGCCTCAACCCTACTCGATTAATCCACACTCTATATATAAATAATAAATATGTTATATACTTATATAAAAATATGTTTTTAGTAAATGTTAAACCAAAGACCTCTCACTAAATGCAAAAGATTATTAGTCATTAAAAAAAATCATTAATTGATAATTGAAATTTTTTTTACATAAAAATTAGTTCTATTTTAAATTATCATCAAATTATATAATAATATTGCATTTTTTTGTAACCCGCAAATTAAGAACAGATAGGATTAAGGTTGAGATATTCTCAACCCGCAAATAAAATAGGGTTGAGTTAATATAAAAATTTTAACTTACAGATAAAATTAGGGTTGACTCCAAACTGTGGCTAAAAAATTTTGATATGGAAGCAACATGAGTGATACACTTTAACATGGTAATTTTTTGTGTTTTTTAAAAATATGAGAGTACACAAATCGGAGGGTCCGATTTGTGTTTAAAAGATTGAAAAAAATTCAGAATACACAGATCGGAGAGTCCGATTTGTGTTAAAAATTGAAAAAACTCAGAGTACACAATTTGGACCATACGAGTTCTTTGATAATGAAATTTTGCTTCACAAATCGCATGGTCCGATTTACAGTTGATGGAATTTAAAATCTGAAAAGTGGAATTCGGACCCTCAGTTTTCTTTGATCTGCGTAATTTTTTTTTACATCTTGAGAGACACAACTCGCAGGGTCCGAGTTCTGCTCCCTCTAATCCCACAACAAGGTAAAGCACCCCTCTTTTCCATACGCGAATCCAACACTTCATTTACTTCCATATTCAAATTAAATTTTTCCAATCTGTACCATTGCCACTCTTATGAATAGTCATTCAAAAGATTATATAAAATATTTTTTACTGTTATTATATAAAAATTAAACTCGTGCGATAATATATTAAAAAAATTTAGCTAATATGTATTTTTATTACACATGATAAATTTATCACTAGTAAAAAATTTTAAATATTTTTTATTTATTGAATATAAAATAAATATATTAAAAATTTAAATTTTTTATATTTTTAATTAACAAAATTTTAATTTATAAACTTAACATACAAAATAGATAAACCCTAAAAAAAATGTCTAATATGCGTTGTGACTTGTGACTTTGTATGTAAATCAAAAGTTTTGGTAAGATAAGATAACATTCATCTGCATATGATCCATGAAAATTGGTTGTCAAATTGTGACCTAATCGAAGCATCCAATTAAATCAAATCAGCCACAAATCTCACACCATCTAGTAGCCAGTGGCCACTGGCCTCACCGAACTTTATCCATTATGTTATTAAGGTTTATGGTCCCAACTTAATTACAACTATTATATACTATTGTTGTATTAAAATTAAACATAAGATATCAAAATAAATTAAACAACACTCTAATTGGTAGTGATGAAGTGTTATCCTTTTTCTCTGTTATGCTATAGTTGTATTAAAATTAAACATAACATATCAAAATATATCATTATCTTATTAGATCAATTCATTTGAAAAAAAATGTATACAAAATTGAAATTTTGAGTTTATTTAAAAATCTATTACTAATATTAGATATTTATTACCTGTATCTATAAACTAAAATTCTCTCAACATTCCTTTATTTTTGATGAAGATAAAACTTGAAGTTATTTAATTTTAGAGAAATAATTCTTGAACACTTGAATTAACCAAAGATCAATGAAAAAAAATAGAGAACAAATAATAAAATAAATAAGTAAATAAATAAATAAAAGTGATGATAATAAGGACATGCCTAGATTGGAATCCAAGTTACTATAGTGCGACAAGAAGGCTTGAATATTGTAACTCGCTCTAGTGCATGCCTATGGTTACAAAAATGTTAACAATTCCAATTATCAAGTGTAGTTGTTTTCATGTGAAGTTGATGATTGATCGATGTTAAATAATAATTTATTTAAACATATTAAATTATCTTACGATTCTCAACTAATAACTTCACATAAAAACAACTATACAGCAAGTCAATAAATTTTCACCTTCAAATAATGGTTTATGGTTCATGTTTTTCATTCTATTCCGTAGGAGGCTTTTAACTACCAAAAAAATTAAAAAAAAATAAATGAAAAACATCATCATTTTATGGTGTTAAGTTAATAAATCTCTCATTTTATAAATCTCTCATTCTTTTTTACTTTTTTTTTAATGTGAGATTAATTTTATATATATATATATGGAATACGTAAATTTAAACACACCTTTTTTCAGGATGTTCATATATATGATTGCATCATTACTCCTTATTACAAGTTTGCCCACGTACAAATTGAGTTTATTGACAATAATAATCAAAGTCGTTAATTTGAAAGGTTGATTATTATTAGGTCCGGTTTGGGTTGGCAACTATATATAATATATCCTCTTTCCCCGGAAGAAATCATTTACAACTTGTTATTTTGTGGAAGCTAATTAAGGGTTATATTAAAAAATATTGGTCATTACTCAATACTATTTGTGTAACGTTGCGAGAAAGTAACAAGAGAAATGAAACATTATTCTTGTTTAATTATTATGATGGCCAGCCTAAATGGGCCAACATCATCACCATTCTAATTATGAAAAAACCAAAGGCATACCTAATTTGACAATTCCACTGTGTGATAATGACCATAACATGTCGTATTGTCTTAGGTCACGAATGGGAAAAAGTTTGTGATCAGATCTATATTTATTGCTCGGTGATTGTAGTAGGGCCACATCTTCTTAATTATAAATTTATAATATAATTTAATATTTTATGTTCGTCACTACTAATAATTTATTTGCTTCTTTCTTTTCAAAACAATCGAAAATCCAATCATATCTGATTTTCTTTCCCGTTATCATGTTATCACTTTAAATTGTTTATGACTAATATTCTTGTTATAGGATTAATAATATTTAAAATTACTAACACACTAATTATTAGTTGTTATTATCACTTTATTTTAACACTGCTAGCAAAATACAGTGTAAATGGATCACTTCTAACTTCAAACCTAAGCTTTTAGAGTTTTAGAAATTCATAAGGTTGATGAAGAACAAAGAATGATAACATAATATTGATTTTGGTTTATATGTTAGAACCTGGCATTATAAATTTCATGGATTTATTTAAAATTTAAGATTGATCGAATCTAACTCGATGTAAACTAAATAGTATATATCTCCCAAATAATAGCATGGAAAGGAAGATAGGAGTCAAATTATACCATTTCATTTAAATAAGACAATAAATTTTACTTAACTACTAAGGTAAGTTTAGATTGACTTTTAAAAAATATTTATATCTTTTTACCTTAAAAAAAAAGTTTAACAAACAAATTATTTTATATTTGGATAACTATTTAAAAAAAATTCAAATATCAAAAATGTACTTTGTTTTTTTTTTAAAAAACAAGGTTTTGTTAGTATTAAATTTTTTTATATTTGTAATATTTTATTTTAATTTATCCAAATATATCTAAAATTTAGTAATACCATAATAAAAGTGTGAAAGAATGAGAAACTAAAAAATGAATAATTTTTATTGTTTTATTGTTGTTTCTAATGAGAGAACAATCTATTTATTTATATTAATTATTAAATTAATTTTAAATTTTAAAATAAGTTAAAATAACTAGAATTTCTCTATCATTCTATTAATGAAAGATAAATATAACTAAATTAAAAAAGATAAGAAAAATAAATTTGTTTAAGAAGAAAAAGATAAAATGACAAATAAAAATAAAATAAGAATTTAATAGTAAGAAAAGAATAATATATACTATCTATCTAAGTCTTTTTATTTTAAGTTTAATCAAATTGGTCTAACATAATAAAAATCAATTATGACTAATATTATTTTAAATTTTATTATTTAATTTGGTTGAACTTAATTCATAAAAAAACTTAAATGTGTAACATTACTCATAAAAAAAATACTTTTTTTTTGGTTCAAATAAACCAATTCAAACCAACATTAAATTATAAGATAAACTACATATATAAAATTCATAATTTGACTTAAAAAAATATAATTTAGTATATATTAGTCAAATTTATACGTGTTGAGATTGTGTGTCTTAATATCTATTTAAGACCAAAATTAAATGCTATGTTTATAGTATCATAATAGTTATCAATATTTAGGAGAAATTATTTTTTAAAGAATTAAATAACTGTGATATATTACTGAATTGAATTTAATGTATCATATATAATAATTTTAGGTGTGTATTTAATTATGTAATATCGTACTAATAAAAATAATATTTTTTACATTAATTACATAAATAATTATCTAAAAAAATGAATGATTGTGTAAAATATTTTTACATTGTTAATACATTAAAATTAGACTAATTTTAATAAATATTGAAACAAATTTGATGTTTTTCAAAAATATTTGATGATTTTTGTATTTTACACTCACGTAAAAAAATCTGACACAAATGTAATTTAATAAGATTGAATTATAATTGATTGAACTTTTTAATCTTTTAAAAATATAAATAGTACTACTGTATTGTATAAAAAAATAAATTTCTTATTTGACTAAATACAATGCGAATAGTTTTTATTGATAAAAATAATTCAGCAAAATCAAATTGTGTTATAAGCCATGTTAGTGTATTTCACCATATTAAAGTTTGGTTTGTTAAAATTTTTTAAAAAGATGTTTATATTTTTAAAAGCATAAATTTTTTATTTTGTATTTGATAAATAAAAAAGATCACGTACTAAAAATAATTAAAGTGAAAATTTTTAAAGTTAATTGGTATTTTTTAAAATTTAAAAGTCTAATATAACTTCATATATTAACTAATTTTTAAATTTAACGCTTAAATTTATGTCTTTTATAGTATTTTTAAATTTTAAAAAATATTATTAAACGTAATTATTGTTATTTGTATTTATTAAAAATTATTTTTAATTTGATTTATCAAATATAAATACTATATTTTTTAAAAAAATTATCTTTTAAAAGTGATTTTTTATAAATTACTTTTAAAGAGTAAAATTTACCAAACTAAACCTAATTTAAATATTAAAATTTTTTTCCTCAAAATTAAACTCCATATTATTATTAGAAAAACGAATAAAACATGAATAGAGACGCGGAATGAGAAAGGAGAGCGACATATGAGAACCCACAGGTTGGAAGCGAGAGCGTAGCAGAAAAGCAGCTATAAATAGATCCAAGAGTGTGAATCGGAGTTGGACTCCAAGACCAGAAAATACCCAAATCTTTTTTTATCTTTTTTTAAATTCAAAAATAAATTTTTTATTTTTAAAAAATGAACAAAGAAAACGAGGCGGTGCCTCAAAACAAAGGTGCGAATAAATTAGGTAAAGGGTAGACACACAATTCCCCTATTTCTTTGTTGGCACGAATCGCATATAACACATCACAAATAGAGAGAAAGGCAAAACAAAAAAAAGGAGGAAAAAAAATAGGGGGTATCGTAGAGGAAGAAGCTCTGGATTCCGCCTCTTCCCGTCCTTCGAGACGGTGGTTATGCTGCTTAATTTTCAGGTCCTCTCTCTCTCTCTCTCTCTCTCTCTCTCTCATAACCGCTCTTTGTTTCTCTCTCTCTCTCGTTCTCCGACGCCAATTTGTTATTATCTTTTTATTCTACGCGTTTTTTTTAGATCAGATCTGATCTTCGTTTAGATCCTTATGATTTAGCTGCGCGGTTTGATTTTACGATTGTTTCTTTGTTTAAATTTTGGTTTTGCTTTGGATTTCTTCGATTTCTGCTTGTATCTTTTCTCTTTGGACGGTTGCGATCGAGGAATGGCGTTCGGTTTGATTGAAGATCATGTGGATTGGTTTTGTACTTTTGTTTTATGGATTGTGTAGGATACCTCCGGGGTTGAATTTGCCTATCGTCATGTGTCTGGATAGTTTGTTTATTAGGTTTGTAACTTCTAATTTGAGCTTCGGAGATAATTAGGGTTTGGGATTGGGATTCTGGTTGCGTTTCTGGTTGTTGGACAATTATTGGCGTCTAAACTCTCCTGTGCAATTTTGTTTGTTAGGTATTCTTGGTGTGTTCTATCATCTATCTTTTTTCATATGAAGACCTGGAAATCTTGCCTGATTACCTTTACAATTTTGCTGTTGAAACGTGAATTCAGTTTTGGGATTCAGCTTGGTCTATACATGATTGGTTTTGTGGAGTCAGTACTTGCATAGTTTCGTTACTAAATAGTAAATATTAATCCGGAAAACGTTCACTTGTTGGATAGGGTTTTTCTAATTTCACTGTTTTTATTAGAGCATCTGAAGCTATAAGCTGTCTAATTTCTGTCACTCAGCATTCTGTTGATACTTTTGTTTTTGCTCTTATTAATATAGGGAGACATGTTAACAATGTGCATTCTGGGATTTATAATCCAATCTAAGGTTTGGACCCGGTTATCTGCTGCAGGTTGGCCTGAATTTGAATCCAAGTAGTTGTGATATATTTTCCCAGACATGGAGGGAGTTAGTTTCTCGACGAATTGCTACCAGTATCGGTTTTTTGCATTCCAAGAAGTGCTCGACTGGCGGTTCTTCATCATCTTCATCATCGGAAATTTTCTTCTGGTTTCCTTTGTTAATTGCACTTAGTGTTCTGCTCCCGTTTAATGATCGGCACAGGGTACGTGATGCTAGTTTCTTCTGATACAGGTGCTGCATCTTTAGTGCACTTGTACAAGTAAGAACTTTTTCTTTTTCTTGTTTTGGATGACACACCAATCCAATGGTAGCTTCTTGATCATTGTTCCCTTGGCAGTGCATTACTGACCCAACACTCAGTTATTATATCTGGTAGAACCTCTTCTGGGGTAAGAATCTACAATGGAGAGACTCAACAACAATTGTCTGTTTAGATTTATCAAAATCTAATATAATATTTCTTCCTTTACAGGGCTGAAGTATATAGATTGGTGACTGTATACTGGATGCTGACTAGTCTTTGAGTGAAGCATTTGCGTTGAATCATTGCAGACTGTAGTTTTCTGGCAATTGTCTTCTTGTTGCTCTTGATGGGGTATAGTTGGTGACGATACATCAGTTACCTGAAAGTTCTGAAACAAATACTGCATAGTTTAGATGAAGTAGATATTACCATAGTCTTGAAGTCTTGGGTCACAGTGATTTTAGCTAGAGATTAATGCTAATGCTTTGATCACTCTTGTGGTTGGACCTGAGAACCTGAGAAGCATCAGTATGATCTCTGGTACTTGTTCATTTCTACTACCGTTGTCCTGCAACCATAAAGCCGTGGGTCTATTAATGAATAAGGCTGTGCAGCCCTTCCATCAGATAGTTTCTGCTTCCATGCCCTGTTTTGCTACGACAGAAAATTGATGGTGGATTTTGCTGGATCAGCAGTCATCTGTTAATATCTTATATACCTCTGAGCATCATCTGCAATAGATAAATGCCATCTATCATTTGTGTTTTTGTTTACTTTAGTTGAATAAAGAAAGAGCTGATTTGTATTTTCACGGGAACAATGGAGAGGTTCGTTTTCCCCAGACGTTGCTATCCCCTTCCTTATACCCATATGTTAGAATTCCTTACAAATTTTTTTGTTGTGGATACAGGTACAAGTTAATTAAGGAAGTTGGTGATGGAACGTTTGGGAGTGTTTGGAGAGCTATTAATAAGCAAACTGGAGAAGTTGTAAGTGTGCTCCAAGTTGCATGATCAATGTGCTTCATTTGATGTCTGCTTTAGTAATAATTAAGTCATAAAATTGCAGGTGGCAATTAAGAAAATGAAGAAGAAATATTACTCTTGGGAGGAGTGTGTAAACCTGAGAGAAGTCAAGGTGTCTCATTTTGCCGATCCTTCTGAAACCTTATTTGCCATATGGCTTTTTATTTTCTGATTATAACTTACTTTAATTTCTCTTTGTTTACAGTCACTAAGAAAAATGAACCACCCAAATATTGTGAAGCTAAAGGAAGTTATTCGAGAAAGTGACATTCTGTACTTTGTTTTTGAGTACATGGTGGGTGGCCAGTTCTTCATTAGACGTGGTCTACATCATCTTGTGCAAAGTCCAGTAATTGATGTTTCAATTTTTTGGGTGATTTAGGAATGCAACCTGTACCAACTTATGAAAGACAGGGAGAAGATGTTTTCTGAGGGTGAAGTTAGGAATTGGTGTTTTCAAGTTTTCCAAGGTCTTGCTTATATGCACCAGCGTGGATACTTCCACCGTGATCTGAAGCCTGGTACGTTTATCATTGCATCCGAATCCTTTGTTAAATGTGCTATATGATAAAATAGAGAACAAGCTTTTTGAATATGTTGGCTTTTTTTTTTTTGTCAAACTTCTCAAGAATTACCTAGCTTTTTCTATAAATTATGCATCGTTTTGGTTGACATTTTAATGAAGTTATTATTGTGCAGCAAATGGAGATTTATACCATGGTCTATTCTGATTAATTTTATCACTTGATTGCAAGTTTTGTTTTGACACAATGTATACTCATTTTTTGGCAGAGAACTTGCTGGTTACCAAGGATATCATAAAAATTGCTGATTTTGGCCTAGCACGTGAGATCAGTTCACAACCACCCTACACTGAGTATGTCTCCACACGGTGGTAAGTGCTTTCAACTCTTGTATGTAAATTGTTCAGTTGTGTGTTGTGCAGTTTATAAGTTGTACGCTGGCTTCTGTTAGGTATCGTGCTCCTGAAGTGCTACTTCAATCTTATCTGTATAGCTCCAAAGTTGGTAAGTATATGCTTTAAACAGCGATAATGATCAAATTAATATTGTTTGGAGTGATGATAAGTACCGTTTTATTTACTGAATTTTCTGTCACTCATTTAGACATGTGGGCAATGGGTGCTATAATGGCTGAACTGTTCTCTCTTCGTCCTCTTTTCCCTGGTGCCAGGTAGTCTCTCTCGCTCTCTCTCCCCCTGGTGCTATAAACTATTATGATTTTACAGCATAGAGACCATGACTAATATCCTGTTTCAAAGCAATTTGGTTTCATATCTTACTATGTTGAAATAAATATTCTCCTTCATATTTGTGCCTGCAGTGAAGCGGATGAGATCTACAAAATATGCGGTGTGATAGGCAGCCCAACCATTGAATCATGGGCTGATGGGCTGAAACTTGCAAGGGATATAAACTATCAGTTCCCACAGGTTAGAATCCCTTAGTTTGGCGTTGCTGTCTTTGTTAGTATACCTCAGGAATGCTATTTTTCCTATCAAGCATATATTTTTTATTTTGCAAAATAAATTACAATTACTAATAAACTGTGCTGTTGGTTTGTAGCAACTAGTTGTAAAGTGAATATAGTTGGAGTGTGATCAATTATTGGTGCAGTTTTTATGTCAATTGATTATCTTTATATATTAGTTCAGTAGTTCTGTATAGATTAAGTTGATTTCAATCTAATCTTAAAGAGAATAAAATTTTGTTACTGAATGGAGTTGCTTCTATATATGTATGAAGATATTTGTTAAATATTTGTGGGGCTTAATTGTTTTCAATCTACTTAACAGATAATAAAAAGTTATTACAAAAGGGAATCCTGTTATATATAGTTGCTAGGTAGATAAGATGATATAGGTATTCTATCTTTGTTGTTGAATATGTGCTTTGTCCAGTGTCAAGTCTCTTGCTTGATTCCCTGTTCTGGGTGTAGCTAGATATTGCATATGGTATATGATGTTTTTCTGCTTAATTTAAAACCGTCTTGTGCTTAGGGCCCGTTTGGGAAACTTTAGAAGTAACTTTTTTTAACTTTTGACTTATGAAAAGTAGTAGTATTAATGTCTGGTGCAATTTTCAAAATCAAATTGCAACTTTCTAAGAAGTTATTTAGGAGCTTATAGAGAAGTTAAAAAAAATGACTTCTCTCATAATACTTCTACTTTTCATCACATTTCTATAAAATAAGTATTTTTAAAGTTAAAAATCCAAATACAAAATAACTTATTTATAAGTTACTTTTAACAGAGTCATTTATTATTTAAGTTATTTTATCAAAAGGAGCTTAATTAAGTTGGTTACTCAAACTGGGCCTAAGTGGTATTTGCCTTCTGCTGCAGCTTGCTGGTGTACATCTTTCGGCACTGATACCATCTGCGAGTGATGATGCAGTCAGCCTTATCAGGGTAAAGTAGTTTTTCATTTACTGGTTATAGCTGTTAGGATGAGGCACCACAAACTAACAGTTTGTCTATAAATTCCTGTGCTCTTGTTTGCTGTTAATGAAGTCACTTTGCTCATGGGATCCCTGCAAGAGGCCAACAGCTGCAGAGGCCCTTCAACATCCCTTTTTCCAGGTAGTCAGTTGGCTCATGCATTTTGTATTATTTCATGTTTTTTTGGTCTTAACTGTCAACTGATCTGTATGTTAACAATACCCCTCCCAACATAAAAACCGTGAGCGATTTTTTGACACACTTATTTGTTGTTAACTTGTAGACTTGTTTTTATGTTCCTCCATCCCTTCGTACTAGAGCAGTGTCAAGAACTCCTCCATCTGGTTTGTATTTATCTCTCTCTTTACATTCTTGATTTACGAAAGCATTGGATGACACCATGTTATCTCCTGTTCTTTCTCAGCTGGAACAAGGGGATCCCTTGATCAGCAAGGGGTTAGGAGATATTCTGGCATGTTGCCTAATTCAAAGCTCACCAATAACTTCTCTTCTCCGAAATTACATCCTCCTTTAGCTTCAGGTGATCTGATTGGATTTTTCTATTTATATATTATATTTCCCTGCATGCCTTTTTTTTAAAAAAAAAAAAAAAATTGAATTCCACACTGGTTATAACGTTGAAGCAAAGGTTGTGGCCTAAAGGTGACAAGGGTGATTGTTTTTTCGAGTTGGAGGGAACCAAAAAGGCACATCTTGCTATAGAAATCTGACAATGTTGTTAGAGAAACAGAGTAAGATATTTGGTCTTCTCAAAGCTGGGATTAGTTATATGAATCAAATAATGCTATTGGCTCCTGTAAATTTGGTAAAAAGTTTCAAGGTGCTTGTCAACTGCTCTGTAGAACACCTCTCTTCGTAGTGACTTAAAGTTGATTGTTGATCCATAACACAAGAATAGACTGGATAACAGTCGATTTTTACCATCATGTTTCATCTAAGTATCAGTTGCCTAGATTGGATATTCCTGTGTCATGCTAGAGGAGCCTGAAAACTCTGCCTTGGTTACCAAACGCTTTGGGGGATTCTTGCCTCAGCACATTATGCATGCATTCTGTATTTTATTACCACATGGGTTGCTGGTAGTGGTTAATAGTTCTTTGGTTTTTTCTAATGAGTGGATGAATGGGTAAGGCATTAGATTGGAGACTTGAAACTTCTCTATACTTCTTCCACAGGTGCCTTTAAGCTGTTGGTTTTCAAAACACCAGTCTGACCCGAAAATATATTTAAGTCAGATACTACTATTATATATGCCATTGATGGAAATTCTGATGAATATGACGGGTTTTACTCTTTTGGGTTGTACCAGTATTTTAATAATTGATTTCATGCTGTGCGCTGAAGAATTTTCATTTAATATTACAGGTGTGCAACGTAAGCTGGATATGGTGAATCAGGTTAGTTGTCTTGATCTTGCCACCCATCTCAGCTGTGTGTTTCTTTTTACTGTGGCAGCAAGAAAATTTTAATCTGCTAATCATTTGAGTTCGGTCACATACTAGAGTAGCTCTTATCTCAAATCAAAATCGTTCTTCATATTAGTGGAGTAGCTCTACATTAGTAATATGCTTTTGATGCACTGATTAGTGATTAGTTACTCATCAGTCTCCAATGTAATGTAAACATTGTGTGTTTTTTCTGCAGAATGGAAGTAAGAATGAGAAGTCCATGAATACTGTTAAACAATCAAAATATCGACAGCCTGGAAAGGATAGCCCAAGTAAGATTTTTGGCCTTAATTGTTGTATTGGATATTTCATAACTCGAATCATTTGTTGGGATGATTCCGTATATTAATTTAGGCATGTATTTGGTGTGAACAAGTAAATCAACTCCCCCAGTATTCCTCATTTCCTTGTTACTTCTCCTCACTTCCATTCTGCCTTAAAATCAATAAATACTATCTTCTTGTGATCTATTCATGTGGTGCTCTATTTATGAGAAGTTCATGTTGGTGTTGGCAGCTTCTATGAACAAGGGGAGGAATGCGAAGGCAATTTCTGAAACAGCGGATAGGTTGACCAATATGAATGTTGGTAGTGGTACTCGAAGACATTCTATAGGACAACCCCGCCCTCCTCCAATGAAGGCTGGAGTTAATTGGATTTCTGAATCTGGAAACTTCATGCTGAGAGCTGCACAGCCGATTCCCACCGGAAGAACTTTCAGTCGAAAGGTTGCTGGATGAGGATTGCGTTACCGTTACTGTTACCGTGGGAGAATTCTATGATAGTCAATACTGTGACTGTTTCTAGTATCACATTTGTGGGTTTTTCGACTTATCTGTTGACTCGAGTCTAATCTACAAAACTAGTCTTGCTTGTGTCTGTTTTTAATAATGGTTTGATATTTCTGAGTTGTTGGGACATATACAGTTGTGCTGATGTTTTTTTATATATATATAAATAAAATGCTTTTCTTTCCCTATGTAAATAGTGGAACTCCACTTTAATTTTGTGTGCGTGATGTGGTTATTAAACTAAAATTATTTTTTGAAAATGATTACTGTTACGAAAATCTTTTCGTCATTCTAGCTACAACACAGTTTTAGTGCAAAGAATATTTTTTATGACTAACCACCGTTTTTACTTGTTGCATTCTATACTTCTTACGAACACACTTCTGTTTAAGTGATGATATACTTGTATAATTTTGTTAAGAAGTAACATCAAACAGTCAATAAATGGCAACACATTGGACATACATATATAACTAGCAGAAACTATTTTTTAAGTCGATATTTCCATCGTCCAAAACTTTAAAAAGGAGGCAAATTTTCATTAATAAAGTGATATTCATATTTTAAAACCACTTTTGTTGATACTTAACACTTGAGAGGCTTGGCCCTTCAGGGAGCTGATGAGTTTGAAATCATCGCCGAAAACACCAGCAGCATTGTTGGTGGCATTTTGGCTTTTGTAGTTCAGATCTTATTTTCCCTTGTATTTAGAAAGATAAGACTAATGTTACACATCTGAATCAAGTATAATTAAGTTAAACAATAAAATTTAGAATAATACTAATCATAACTAATTTTTGTTATGTTTGATCAATTTGATTAGCTTGATTAATAAAAAGACTTGAATGTATAGAATTATTTATATTTTAATAATTTTAATTAAAAAAATCGAAGAACTCAAGAAAAGAAGGGGAGGGGCGACGTGGGGTATATTGGGTTGACGTTAGTGAAAAAATGTAGTAAAAATAATAAGAAAATTAAATGGGGTCAATATAAAAATTGTAAAAGAACATATTGACCAATCATAAATGCACACATAAAATGTAACTTGCATCTTTATTTGGGAGGACCATAACTAACACAACTAACAATTGCAAAGTGGATGAAATGGATCTTCTTAATTTTCTTTTTTCCTCTATTAATATGGTGAAGTGTGTGTAATCCAATTTTTGAAAAACACGAAAGCATCCATTTACTCTCCGAAATCGAATAATTGCAAATATTAAGGTTTGAATTGAAAAAATCAATCAAATTTGAATGATATTTGCTTTATTTAATGGAAAATTAGTAAAATAAAGTATGTTAATATGCAAGTTTTATACTATAAGGTTGATTAGGACCTAATACTTGAGTTATATTAAACCATTCTTTCACTTTAAAGTTCATGACAATAATAATAAAGACATCTTATAGTCCACAAATTCAGTTTAACAGAATACATAAATTCAATTATAATTTTAGTCTTTATTTTATCTTATCTTTATCTTTTATAGACGAATGCTCTATATATACTTAGTTTTCCCTTCATAGTTTATAATTTTCAATCAATCAACAATCAATAAAATTTCTTCATCTTTTTTTCATTATTCTTTCACAATTTTATTATCTTTGGGTATTCTTTCGGTACTCTTTCCGTTCTATTATGGTATCAGAGCTTTCTTGATGAGAAAAATTTCTCAATTAGGTAATTACTAAAGTGATGAGTTGTAAGCTCGTCTGTGTGATCCTCCGCCTCGTCGAGGATCAGTCAATTTCTTGGAAAATGCTATATGGTGGGTGAGAATTGGATAGAATTTATGGAATGTGTAGTGGATCGATTTTTACCGAACCCTTAGTTTAGTCACTAACACTTTTGAATTAAAGACTTGGGCCCATTAAAATATTTTTTGAATATTGAGTTGCTCAATCATGAAGAGAATTTGTTTATTTCAGAGAAAATATTGTCTTGATCTTTTGGAGGATTCTGGTTTATTAAGTGCTATACCTGCCTATGTTCCCATGAATAGTACCACAAGACTACATCAAGACAAAAGTCACCTTTTGTATAACGCCGTTTGGTTATCAGTCTTATCTATCTCACCACTATTCGACCGAACATCATGTATGTCACTCAACAGTTAAGTCAATTCATGGCATCTCCTGCTGAATCTCATCTTCAAACGGACAAGCATGTGTTACGATATCTGAAAACTAATCCCGACAAAGGACCTTTTTTCAAGAGAATCAAAAATTCAGCTTCTGATTGGCCTCCTGACACTCGACCATCTTTAACAAGTTATTGTTTCTTCCTAGGCAGTTCTTTAATCTCTTGAAGATCAAAAAACAAACAACGGTTATCCGCTCATCCAAGGAAGCATAATATCGTGCACTAGTCAACACAACTTGTAAATTTCAATGATACTAAACGTGTTACAATTTTTGCGCATCTCTCCTATCCGCCCACTAGTTTTATATTGTGATCATCAGAGTGCTCTTAGTATTACTGCTAACTTGGTTTTTCATGAACGAACCAAACATGTAGATGTCGATTTTTACCGAACCCTTATTTTAGTCACTAACACTTTTGAATTATTAAAGACTTGGGCCCATTAAAATATTTTTTGAATATTGAGTTGCTCAATCAGCGAAGGAAATTTGTTTATTTCAGAGAAAATATTGTCTTGATCTTTTGGAAGATTCTGTTTTATTAAGTGCTATACTTGCCTATGTTCCAATGGATAGTACCACAAGACTACATTAAGATAAAAGTCCCCTTTTGTATAACGCCGTTTGGTTGTCCGTCTTATCTATCTCACCACTATTCGACCGAACATCATGTATGCCACTCAACAGTTAAGTCAATTCATGGCATCTCAACTTCAAACGGGTAAGCATGTGTTACTATATCTGAAAACTAGTCCCGGCAAAGGACTTTTTTTCAAGGGAATAAAAAATTCAGCTTCTAGTTGGCCTCCTGACACTCGACCATCTTTAACATGTTATTGTTTCTTCCTAGACAGTTCTTTAGTCTCTTGGAAGATCAAAAAATAAACCACAGTTATCCACTCATCCAATAAAGCATAATATCGTGCACTAGTCAACACAACTTGTAAATTTCAATGATACTAAACGTGTTACAATTTTTGCGCATCTCTCCTATCCGCCCACTAGTTTTATATTGTGATCATCAGAGTGCTATTCGCTGCTAATTTGGTTTTTCATGAACGAACCAAACATTTAGAGGTTGATTATCACTTGGTTCGACAAAAAGCTGGAGTGATTAAACTTCTCCCAATTTACTCTTCTGAGCAACTAGCTGACATCTTCATCAAGTCTTTGTCTTCTCAATCTTTCCATATTAATCTGAATAAGCTTAGTGTTCTCGACATCTTTTATCCTCCAACTTGCGGGGGCGTATTAAACAGAATACACAAATTCAATTATAATTTTATTCTTTATCTTATCTTATCTTTATCTTTATCTTATCTTTATTTGTTTTTATCTTTCATAGATCAATGCTCTATATATACTTAATTTTATCTTCATAGTTTATAATTTTCAATCAATCAACAATCAATAAAATTTTTTTATCTTTTCTTTTCTTTCATTATTCTTTTACAATTTTATTATCTTTGCGTACTCTTCATGTACTCTTTCTGTTTTATTAAGTCATGCTAAATATATATTAAAATTAATCACTAAAATCAGCTATTAATATAATTAAAAATAAATTAAATAACATATATTTTCATACACAAATATATTAGTAGTGATTTTGGTATACATAACATTTATATTTATTTATGAAAAGTGAATACTTTGAACTCTCATTTGATGATAATTTCATTCTTTATTATATTAGTAACATTCTTACATGATAGTTTAATATATTTATGTAAAAATTAATGGAAATAAAGTGAGTAGCAATATTTACTTTCTATTTATTAGCCATAACATCCTCTCCATACTCTTTTAACACTTGAGTATTTCTTATTTTAACTCATTAATTATATAGCTGCTATTATCTTTTCATAATAAAAACTATTCAAGATGTTAAAATCGTACAATTACGGTTTAATCATTGAAAATGTCCTCACAGATTAATTAGTATTGTTCTATTAAAAAGGTCGCTTGGTGGGTAGAAAAACTCTATTAAGTCACTAATACCAACATATATAGCGATTTAGTTTTAGTTTCTAAAAGTAAAGGCTAACGCTTAATGATTTAGTTTTAGTTTTAGTTTTAGTTCAGAATGCATAAATTTAAGTGAATGTTAAAAGAAAAAAAAAATATTTTTATTATTTCGATTGAATTGTTTGAAGTATTAGTTTTAGTTTTTAGAATTAAAGTTAGATGCATGAAACTTACATGATTGGTTGAAATGTATGTAAACAATTTGTCAACATAAGATTTCAACTATGTTGTGATTAAATAAATGATAATTAACAGCAACTATAATGACAAAAGGAAAAGTGTAAGAAACCAAGATTAAAGGGAGAGAATTCAAAAACAAATATAGATATGTATATATATTATATATATAATATAATGAAAGAAAATATTAGACCTCCAAATCCCATGGTGATTGAACTTTTGGGAAAAATAGGGATCACAAAAACAAATTCAGAATTTGGCACTGTATAATAAGACAGTGTCAATCTTAATAATGCCTGAGACTATCACCAATGGTGTGAAGGGACTAACTAGTTTTTGTGTATAGGACTCTCTTAACTCCAAAAGAATCCAAAAGTAACAAGCTGCATTACAATAATCACTACCAATCAAAATTGGGGATTCCATCTTTGTTTAGGACATCCTTAATTTTCATGTCTTCAAAGGTATTGAGCTTGTATTCTATCTCTGTTCTCCTCCCACCATGTCTTTGCATTTACCTCCCCAAATCTTTCCCGGCTGCAGAAATAGTTAGTTCATCAAGTGTCAATTCAAATAAAACAAGAATCATGTTAGTTTTCTAGATCATGTTCTTGATATGCACTAATGTTACCTGAATCTCACGCGTCGAAGCTCCCTCGTTCCATCGGCTAACTGCCTGATTGTGATGTAAACTCCAGGCTCATCCTGCTCTACCCACTCTGTCTCCATCTCGCTCGCATTGCTCACTGAAGGCTCGTCTCTAGAAGAGGTTGTAGTCCTTGATGCTTCCATGGATGACCCTGCTGCATGGAACTGGTGGCCGGAACCACCTTGTTCCAAGTGTTTATAGTGATGCCTTGGTGTTGTCCAATCTCTGTTTAAAGATGAGGTCATAGGACTTTCTCGCGCCGATGTCAATCTTGAGTATGTAGAATCCCTTGGCTGTTCAATGGCAACAATGCAAACACATTATAAATCTTGAATTCAATTTATGTTTGTTACGCGTCAGTGGAAACTCAGGTGCAGTTAACTTCACAGAAATTGATTTAACTTCATGAAGTTAATTGTACTTGAGTTTTCACCTTGTTATACAGTACTTTCATACCTCATCCTCGGATCTTGGAGGAGTATTAAGAGATTGTCGATTGAATCGTTGAACGTTGTAAAGTTCCATGATTCTGTCATAATTCTCCCCCCACCATTTTTGTGCTTGCCATTTATTGAACATCTCCCGGCTTCAAATGCAAAAAAAAAAATGATGATTAGATTTGAAGAACTAAATTCTCATATATTTGGTGTACAAGTATGAAACTTGAAGGTTGGCACTTTTTTTAAGGTTGCTTGAGTCCCAAGAAACAACACTCAACTAGCATACTTGTAAATTTAGAGTTAATTTGAGAGTTTGATAATCTTGCATACACTAAACATGTAATTAACAAGGATAATGGAGTGCTTAAGAAACCTGAAGCGAATTCTTTTGAGGTCATTTCCACCATTAGGAAGAGAAACAAAGGTGATGTGAACCCCTGGCTCCACTTGTGCCATCCACTCCTTGGCTTCACCCTCATCCTCCAAGACCACATCACAAACCGAGGCCGAATCGCGAGCTCTAGGGGTCTGGTCTCCACCAAATGATCTCATGAATCTTGGGTCAGTTCTACCAGGATGATTGGAGCTAGTGAAGTCCCAAGCAGGGGTTGAACTTGTGCTTGCACCTCCCATATAAGGGTATGGAACCCCTTCTGAGATGGTGTCAAAATCAGGATAAGGTCTCTGTCCTTTCTTGTAGGTACTTGACCCTGTGCATGGCTTGCACTGCTTGTATGCACCTGAAAACTTTAGTGCCATGTCCTTTAACTGCATATAACAACAATTAAATTCAGATTAACAACAATACATTCAAACTTGTATTCAAATGGAGTTTAATTGCTGGTGCTTAATGATGTAAAAGTTTTTAAATATGGTATTTGTATTTGCTTGATTTTTAAAACTATATATAATTGGAGGCAAATAGAATAATACTGTTCAGTCTTACTAGAAAATTAAAAGTTTAACATATCTAAAAATTCATGAAAGTCATACATACATATACTTGGCCAAAAACTTCAATATAAATCATCTTTTTACAGATCACAATAGATCATGTAACTTTAACAAAATGTGTATCTGATATCATAACTTTAGGAAAATATAGATTCCTGAATAGTTACAAATATTCTGTATCTACATGTATTTTGACCATTGACT
Source organism: Arachis stenosperma (assembly GCF_014773155.1). Taxonomy (NCBI): domain Eukaryota; kingdom Viridiplantae; phylum Streptophyta; class Magnoliopsida; order Fabales; family Fabaceae; genus Arachis; species Arachis stenosperma. The sequence goes on along the minus strand of NC_080381.1, from coordinate 2,167,194 downwards.
CCTATAATTAGAACTATGCAGGTGGGGCCCTATAAAAGAAACTCACTATATCTTAATGATGTTTTAAGGCTTTCTTAGACACCTGAGTGGCACTTTCCCCCCAATGTAGATCACCCTACACACATTTCTTTTTCTTTTTGAATTTGAATATCATTTGTCTCATCCAATGATCCACTAAATGGAGGAAAGGCATGCAAGGATAACCACTTCTCTCCACTTTCCAGAACATGAAAAAATACAAAATTCACAACTTGCTATAATATAAATAAAGCCAATCCCATAAAAAGTAGTTTAATTGTACTAAATGTCCCTATAGTTTTTTCAAAGAAATTTAGCTAACATATGTCCTAAAAAAACATGTTAACATTGTTAGTGAAAATTTTAACTTTCTGTAATTTTATATATTTTTCATAAAAACTTTCTAAGTAACCTTGCATGCTAGATAAACCAATTTTTTTCTATTATATCTAATTTTATTATAAGGTTAAGGTCTAAGCTAAAAATATATTCCATTCAACAAAAAACTGTGACAAAAAATTGCTCTAGAAACTTGATTACAAATTTTAAAACTATAGTCCTAATTAAAAACTATGTCAAACCATAAAGATCTCTAGAAGTTAATTAATTAAACCTAAAAGTGAGAAATAAAATAATTGAAACTGGTTCTGCTGAATAACAAAGTATCTGTCCAAATGACACACAAGTAGGGAAACATAGTCCCTGCAAGTTTCTGAAATACAAAACCAAAAAAAGTGTGTTTGGATGAAGCTGAATGGAGTCTTAAGGTTTCACAGGCTTGGGTCATTTTCAAAGCACCATGTAAATACTTTACAGCTAGGATAGTGGAGAATGTACTTGTTATGTTATATCTAGAACACTACATACAAGTGGGTGAAAACAACATCACCTTAACGTGTGAAAAAACCATTTACTATATATCCTACAGAAACCTTACATTGTTACATTACATATGTCACAGAATCAATCTATGTACCCCAAATGGAAAGCATTTTCTATTTGTAGATATCTCCAACAATATCTATCCAAATATCAATTGTCAATTTTTTTTTCCACAATTCAGATACATTTGGTTCTAAATTGTTAGGATATATAGGCATCAAATTAAAAAAGTGCCTACCTATTTAGATAAGGATAAAAATTCCATGCAACATTGACTGAAAGGAAATTAATATAACAAGTACTGTAAAACACAAATAGTTAATAGTAAATGTCACTATACTTTGCTTCCATCAAGAAAATAGTCCAATCATGAACAAATTTAATTTCTCTATACAAATTTAATTTCCCCCTTTTTTTTAAAGCACTGATATATAATAAAATAATTTTAAAAACAAATTAAAAAAAAAGTGGGACGACAAGAATTCATGGATGGGCCATACAATGGATTCGCATACCCTTGTGTCCTAGACATCTTTTCTTAACATTAACCAAACCGATGGATGTGTTGAACATGTTCCCACTGCTGCCATTATCCACACACAAATTTTGGAGAATATTTGACCAAAGACTAAATACTGCTATATTGCTTTTACTTTAGGAATCAAAATACAAGGAATTAAGAGAATAATAGTGCATTATTATTATTGTTATTATTAAAATGTGGAATGTGTAGTTAGAATTGAAGCCAATGTGTTTGTGCTTTTTATCATATGTTTTATAAATTTTATAGTGTCTATAACTCGGAATCTAATTTTTGCTTAACTTATTTTTTATAATAAATTTTGATTATTTAATAATTATTTATTTTAATATTTTTAAAATTAAATAATTTTTCCCCTTTTTAAATATCATAAGAATCACCTATAAATTTTTGAAAAACATCTAAATGTATTAGTATTATGGTATTTTAGTCATTTTTAATGTTAATTTTAATTATAAAAAATATATATAATTAAAATTCACTGACATATTTAAAAGGTAGAAACCCAAATGCAGTCGACTTTACGTAAAGTTGATAACTGACAACTGTTAAATAATTTGATTAATTTGACTAATTTTTCATCTAATAGCTCTTAACTATCAATTTTACGTGGAGTCGACTGTGGTGAGTTTTCACCTGCTTAAAAACTTTTCTAAATGTTTACCCCCTTACTAGTTGAAAGATGTCACAATCATGATAGAATTTTTTGATTAAAAACAAACTTAGGTGGTGTATTATACAAGTGCAATTATAAGTGGACCTAATTGACAAGCTGGAATTTTTTCCCCGTAAAATCAAATCAAAGTCTACAAAGAAGAAGAAGGAATATAGGGGATTGATTGGTTGATCATGATGGTCACGTCCGGTCAGTAACACCACATGCCATTAAATAAACCAATAAATTGGACCAATACATGGCAACAAGTGGACCATCCTCTTCAACACCATAGGTGGGCCCATTTCAAACGTCATCCTAAACAATCTCCCTCCTCCTTGATACTCACAAAAACATGTCTCGTGTGTCCGTGTGTCATGTGCATTCTTATTGGACCATGATTTTCTTTTTTCATAAGTGAAAAAAATTTTCTAATTAACGTTGTAAAAAGCATATAGCTACATCTAATTGGATAAACGTGCATTTGGGTTTGGTTTTATTATTAGAAACGGACTAAATTAATTGAAATTTTTGTAACTATCTTTTATCTTTGAAGTATGAAACGAAGTAAGAAGAGGACAAATTTACCTACAAGTATACCAAATTTGGCTAAATGCCTATAATATAGTATACAAAATTAGATTGTATGAATAATTTTGTTTTTGTGGTATGACATGACAAGATCACAAAACATCTGATGAATATTAATATGCATAAAAAATAGAGAAAGATGTGTGAGTGTGGAGTTGTGTAAACACATAGGTAGGGGGGGCTTATAGGTATGCGTGGAGGTTAGAGAGAGAATCAAAATGTGGTCCCCCCCACCAACCTAATAGCTATTCATTTTGTTAGTTTTCACCAACATGGAAAAAAAAGAAGCTGCAAAAGCAAAACTTGTAGGTAGCAAAAAAAAAAATGCTACACTACAATTACATTTATAAATCCTTAAAAAATTTATACTTTAAATATATTAGTTTTTTTTAAAAAAATACTAATATATAGTAAATGTTGTTATTAGAATAAAATATATTAATATATTAATTTAAATTAATTTATCTACGCCTATATATTTTTTTAGAAATTAATCTATTTAAAAAATACAAATTTTTAAAAATTTATTTATTATTTAAAAAAAATGCTACACTACAATCACATTTATAAATCCTTAAAAAATTTATACTTTGAATATATTAGTTTTAAAAAAAATACTAATAAAATCATCCAATACAATAAATGTTATGATTAGAGTAAAATATATTAATTTAAACTAATTTATCTACATTTTTAATATTTTTTTAGAGATTAATCTATTTAAAACATAAATTTTTAAAAATTTTATTATTTTATTTTAAAAAAAATTAAAAAAATATCACTTCTACATGAAATTTTTTTCAAGATGTATATATCAAATAAATTTTAAATAACTAATTTTTAATATACACTTAACATAATTGATTTGAGTATCATTAATGGTGGTTATTAATAATGGTGGTAAGAGAAGAAAGTGAGGAGGGTGGAACCTGCGTGGTCAGGCTTTTGACGGCTTCTTTTGTACTGGGCGTGCCACCTTCACGGCTTTCTTCTTCCCTCTCTTCCGCCGTTTGCTTTGTACAAGCTATGCATGTAAACATTTTCACTCTTTTTCTCTCTCTCTCTCTATATGTATATATATATTTATATACTTTTTTTTTCTTTCCCCCTAATTATACCTGCACCAAAACAAACAAATTCATTTAATGGTCATCACATTGAATTACATATTCAAAAGAAATATTTAAAGTTCCGGTGTTGGAAAGAAATTTAGGTAAAACAAAAAAGCTATATATCAACTGTCATGGGTTTACAATGGACTAGGACAATAATAACAACAATGCATTGTACATTTGTACTAATTTAGTAAAGTGTTTATTTATTATTCTTGTCGATATTATTGTTGTTGTTGTTATTGGTTATTATTATATATAATTGATTCAAGGGAGAAAAAAAGTTGAGAATAGGTAAGGGGAGGAAAATAAACAATCACTTTTTTTGTTTGTTGAATAAAACAGTGACAAGAGAATGAGAGGAGCAAAGTATGTAACTAAGTTGGAATGGAACTGAAGGAAGGGGAATAATGTAATAAATAATATAAAAATGAATGAATGAATGAATGAATAAATGAGGTGCCGAATGAGGCAAAACAAGATGGTCCTGAGGTAGAAAACCAAAAAGGAAAAGCAATCTTGAATGTTTAGGCTCGGGATCAGAGCTTAGGAGATCACAGAATCCAAAAAGAAGCAAAGAGAAGGAGAATGAAATGAATGAATTAAAGAAGAGAAGAAAGGGCCAAGAGTTTAATTAAAAGGAGAGAAAGAAAAGATAAAGAGATTAAAAAAAGAACAAAATGTGGGGAAGCAAAAAGCAAAGGCCAAAGGGACCTTAGCTTCTTCCCCTTGTTAGACAAAGAATTGAACAAGAAACAACAATGAAGCAAAGCAAATGATGCTATAATAATAAATAAACAAGGCAAAAGTGGTTTGAATTGAAGAACAAAATTTAATTAGTTTTAATTTTCTGACACATAATGGGGTGATTGTTGCTCCTCCACCCACCCGTCTACTCACTCTGATTCTCTCTCTCTCTCTCTCTCTCTCTCTTTATCTTTTGTGTAAATCACAATCAATCCCCATTCTCCAACACCATCACCAAAAAGCAGCTACACTACACATTCTTTCTCACTCACCTTACTCTCACACAAAACAACAAAAACCATGTACTATTACTATATATAAATGAATAAATACATTTAATTCTAAAACAAACATTGACATATTAATTAATATATATAGAAGTAGTAAAATAGAGATACCAAGGTAGAGGCTATTTTTGTTTGGAAATTTCACTGAGTGTGTTTGTTGGTAATTAATTAATATATGGTTGAGATATTGAAAATGACAAATCGAGTTGAATGTGTGTGAGAAGAAGAGGGGGGGAAGGGGGGCAAACAGACACATGCAGAGGAATTATTATATAAACACAGCAGAAAAAGTGTGGGGGCGGAGGATCAAATAAAAGAACAACAACAACAATGAGAAGAAGAAGAATTCTTCTAACTCTTCTCTGCACATTCAATAATGTTGTTTGCCTTTTTTTTTCTCTGCTGAAAAAAAAGTGGTTATTCGAAAACGACTTACCAAACAATCGTTTCAGCTTCCTCTGCCACCACCTTCTCCTTTGTCCCTCTGAAAATAATGCAAATGCAAAAACGCTAAACTCTTCAAAACCACAATAAAACGAGACTCTAATGTTGGGATCTGAAGCTTAGTTATCGTCTTATCGAGCTAACAAATATGCAAATAAAATAAATGACGCTACAAACAAAAGTTGAAAGCAGAGAGAATAAAAGAAAAAAGACAAAAAAAAAAAGTGGATAAAGAAGAATGGTTTTGCTACCATTACTACTACTATTAATACTACCTTGTGTGAGGTTCAGATTGTAGTTGAAGGAAGGTGAATCGCATTCAGAAGAAGAAGAAGAATCGATGAGCTGCGAGGTGCAGGTTTCTCTGTTTTTGGAAACAGAGGATCGTACGCGCGCGTGAACGAGAATATGAAAATAATGAATGATGGTGAACGGTGGCGATATTTTGAAGATTTTGTTTGAAGCGCGAGAAATTGGAGAGAATTACGGTTACAGATTGAGACGAGGTGGAAGGGGGGAAGACTAGAGAAGGAGGGAGACAGCGTTTGAGGTTGTCGTATTTATACATCTACTGGGTAAGGCTTCACGGCGTTAGGCTTACGCCGTTAAGTTTGACGGAAAATGTTTTTGAGTATCAACCGATGGGAGACACGTGGGGCCTACATGTCCTTCTTCTTGGTTGATCCAAGGGTGGGGATTTTTAACGTTATTTGTTCGGGTGCCACGTGGCGTTTTGTGATTGAGTTTGATGAGGTTATTGGAGGGCTAGGATTTAGTTAGGGGATTTATTTATTTTTTGGAACCTTCCCATCCAGGTTTTGTTGTGCTGTTCAATGATGTCATTGTTGTTGGATCTTGATAATCATAATAATCATAGGTGAATAATATTGTCATCATTATTATTTATTATTAGTATTATAATCATCTATAATTTAATTGTTTTTTTTTTTCGTATCATCATGATCACTTGAAGTGAATCTTTAAATATAGTATAAAATAGTAAAGTAACTGCGTAATTAAAAGAAGATAAGTATTTGATTTTGTGGATATCATTTTTGGGGGGATTTGTCTTTTGTCTCAATCCTCAGGAGATTAGTTTAATACCCTAGTTGATCCTAAGAAATTAAATGAATTAAAGAAAATGATGTCGTGATAAACTTATTTTCGAAAAGTTTGTATGTTTCCAATAATGTCCTTTTGGATATATTAGATTACATCAATATTTCCGGTGATTAAGTTACATTTAAGAGATTAGTTTAAAAAATTTAATTTTATTTATTTTTGGTTTAAAAAAGTTTTACGTATATATTTTGTTACCATGTGTATACTCATAAAAAATTAATGCAATTAGAGAATTCTGCAAAAAAAATTTACACTATCAATAAATTAAAATTATACTCTTATTTTCAATTCAACAAATTAAAAAGTATTATATGTATAACATTATTACCTAATTTTTAAAGGGCGTCATTTATTTATTTTTTCTTTTATAAACATAGAATCATAGAAGATTAGTTTAATTTGTGATTCTCCAAAATTAAATTTTAATTCTCATTACAAAAACTAAACATGTTGTCATTCATGTTCGTTATCTAAGAATATAACTGATGTCATGCACGTTGATAAAATAGATGCCTAAAAATAATTAATAAAAAGGCTAATTATTGAATTTGAAAAGGTAAGACAGAAAAAATAAAAAAGTAAATAAATTGTGTGAAAAAAATTTCTTCATAAAGAAAAGAATTTCTCAAAATTTTTAAATCACTTTAATTTAAAAAAAAAAAACTTTAATTGGTTTAGCTTGATTTTCCGATATATTTATTTGAACAATCGAGTAACATGCAATCATGCATGAATACACATTTTGATAGAAAGAGAATCAATCAAAGATAGAAAGAATGAATAACATGCATGCATGGTTGCCTTACTTCCATATTAAGCGTCTAATAAAACTTTATAAGCCTTTAATTTGCATGTGCATCAAGCTAATAAGGTAGCCTCATCACTAAACAGTAATAAAACCAATTTTTAATAGCATATATTTTAAAAGGTTAATTTTTATGTATTGACAATGTAAAACGTTTTATATAGCTATATAATCATAACTGTTTTTTTATATGAATATTCACGTGATCAATATAAAAAGTTGTTATTTTTAGGGTTAATTACGATTTTGGTCCCTAAGATATAGGCTGAAATTTTTTTCATTCTTAACCTTTTTTACATACAAAACCGTCCCTAAATTTTAACTTGATTTTAAAATCGCTCTTACCTTAAGGACCAAAATTGTACAGAAGTGACGGCAGAAGTGAAGGTAGAAGTGGATCGTAAAAAGCTTATTCTTCTTCTTTCCTTTCCCTTTTTTCTTCTTTCCTTCTCCTTTCGCAGAAGCAGAAATATTCTCTTTTTCTTATTTTTTTATTTTATAATTTTTTTTGTTAAGAGTAATTTAGTCCAAAATTTTAGTATTTAAGTAAAAAGAACGATTTTAAAATTTAGTTTTAAATCTTAGGGATAATTTTTTATGTAAAAAAACAAAAAAATTTTTGACATATATCTTAGATGTTAGACCAAAATTATATTTAACTCTTATTTCTATTAATATAACATTATGTAATTAGATACACGTATAACACCTTTAAAATTAAATTCATACTTTAGAACCTATATATAGTTATAGATGATGATGATGACGACTAGAGAGTACTACTAGTGTTTGTTATGGAAGAATTATTCTAAACTTGATGAGTAGTTAGAGATATAGTATAATAGGTGTTTTTTGATGTTCCTTTTTGTAAAAAGCTCATGACTGTCTTCATCGATTGCAACAAGTTTGGTTTGAAATGAAACCACATGCATGAAGCTTATTGGATCCAAAGATTACGTGATGGATGGGAAGTAGCAGTAAACTAATAGTGATTTTCCTATTCATCACCTTTGAAATTTGGAACCATGCATGATGTTGTTATAGCTCAGATTCTGCATTTTATAGACTCTATGTATGTGTGTATATATATATATATATATATATATATAGCTTAGCTTGACCAACTTTAATTTAATTTAATTTGTCTTATTTATTTATATATGCAATGACCTCACAAAAGATCCGCAGCCAGTTTTATATGCACATATTTTTATTGTAAATGTAAACTCATTATTATATATTCTAGTATCGGTCTCCTTTTTGTTGATAAGACTAATCAAACCATGCATAATTATTGACATTGTCATATTATGCATGTAGGGGAATAAGATATATAAGATTTTTTTTTAATATTGTATTATTAGAAGTGAAATTTTTTATGATGAATTAAATTGTGTCTTAAACATTATTATGATCATATACAAAATATCAGTGACGTTTTATGTTATTTCAATTAAAATAATATTTTTTAATAAAACGCCAGTGATATTTTATGTTTGAATAATTAAAATAATATTTTTTATTACAAAATGTTAGTAACGTTTTATTTTTTTATAATTAATTTTTTTATTATAAAATACCAATAACGTTTTATACTTCCACCACAACCCTATAAAACACTAAAATAATTAAATATTTTTATATTCATATTAAAATTATTCATATATAAAAATTTTAGTCGATATATAACAAGTAAATTCACCTTATTATTTACAAATATTTGAGTGTATTCACACACACATGTATGTACGCTTTATATCTATTTTATTTATAGACATATTTTTATATATAAAAAAAATAAATATACAAATTATTAAAAATAAAAAGAATTAAAATTTAAAAACTCATGTGGGAAAAGATGTTAACCATATATAATTTTATAAGTTGGATTAGTTGAATTTGTAATAAAAGAATTTAAATCTATAGTTACAAGAATTTAAATTGTATTGAATTATTAAATACGAATTTATTTCCATTAATAATGTTAAAGAGATAATAATTTAAAATTATTTTATCTAATTTAATATTCATAAATTCATATATGTGCCATCTATAGTTATATTTATTATGCAAGTGATTAAAAAAATTATAAAATAAGATAATTTAAAATTTTAGACTAACTTTTTGGTTATTGTACTGCCGTATTTAACAAATTCTTTGTGGCATAAGATAAAGTTCATAAGCATTATATTACTTTGAAAGAATGTACAAATATTTATAATAATATTGTATATATATATATATATATATATATATATATATATATATATATATATATATAGAGTATGTATATAGATGCATAAATATTATTCCTGCTATGAAATACCCTTTATTCGACATTTCCAATTAAGATTTAAAGACAAGTATATATACTACTGAATACCGTTCTTGTCATTCATTCTCTCTAAAGTATTCAAATTGGTAACCTTCTTTATTTTATTCGTTATGGTTTATTCTCTCATTAGCCAAAAAAAGCCATCTCAAAAGAGACAAAAGTTCCTGCACTGTTGGAAATATTCTGTGCTCAAAATAACACACTTCTCCATTCTGTCTCATAACAAATTAAACGTTACATTTATAATAAGAAAATAAAAATAAAAATAATATAATATGACACATAACAAAAAGTAAAAAAATAAAATAAAAAAGAAAATTAAAGGGTAGTAAGTTTTAGTAGTATATATTATGGTAAAAATTTAGGTGCAGTCAACTTTACATGAAGTTGATAATTGAAAGCTGTTAAATAAAAATTTAATCAAATCAGTTAAATCATATAACGTCTCTAAATTATTAACTTCACGTATATTATATATTATAAAAAACATTTTAAATGCACCAGAAATACTGGTACACCAATTGTTTTAACCGTTGATCTAAATTATAAAAAATATATATAATATATATTAATTAAAATCAACTGTTAAAATAATTGATGCATCCAGAGCACTTGAAATGTTTCCTATATTATATTATTAGAGTAACACGTCACTGGATCGTTTGGTCCTGTCAAAGGTGCACGAGTGAAGTGGCCAAATATAAATGTTCTATTCGATTAGGTGAGTGTGAGAGAGAGAATCAAGATCAAAATTGGAATTGAAGGAAGATTTTTTTCAATCTTGTCAAAAGAACAAGAAATTTATTTATTTATTTATTTATTTATTTCTATTTTCGACTATAACTATTGGAAAAAAAGGTTCTATATGTCATAGGAACCAAAAGGTCCCTTGGTTTCTTTGGTGCTATTATGTTGCTGAATGCTGATGCAATGTACCTAATAACTATAATATTTTCTTTTTCTTTTTTTTTTCTTTTATAATGAAAGATTAGTTGGGCACAGTAGTTATATAGTCACGGACAGTATGTAACCCAAACCAAAGAATCTGAGGCTTGGTATTTAGTTATGGCAAATTCTATATTGTCTTTTATTTGGTATTTAATTTTTATTTAAATTATTTTTTATAATAATTTTAAAATATTTAAAAAAATTAATTTTTATACTTTAACTTTAAAATTAATTATTTAACCTATTTTAATAATTAAACAATGTTTTTTAAACACCACAGCAAATATTTTTAGTTATTTACTATTTAGTCCAGTCAAAGGGGTCAGGTTTTGAATGTGAATAATATGAATGTATGTTGAGTCATTTTGCATTGTACGGTAATCAACATAATAGTAATACACAGTAACATCACTGGCTACCGGCTATGGCCGGTTACAATACAAATTTAGATAGTAGCTCTTTAACAACATGCTTGTATTTTTGTTTGGAGTAATCATTGTTTGTACAAAGTAGTAGTTAGAGAATAACTTTTGTGATCATTTAGCAGGTATTTTATTTTATTTTAAATATAGGAATAAAGGATAATATTTAGTAGTTATTTTAGTTCAAAAGTTTCATATTAGTGATAAAAGATATAACTACTATTGAATAATCTTAATGCATTGTATATTTAATTTACCCTTAATACATTTAAGATGTTTCCTTAATAATTTATCTCAATGATCAACTGCTCCAATTATATAGTTGATAAATATTGAATTCCTATACCATCATTTATCCTTTATTGAAATATTAATTCAATTATTTTTGTTGTTCACGGTATTTTTTAATTCGACAGATTAAAGATTAATTTGTTACAAATTTGAATTTTATTTAAGAGTCTGTTGTTAACCAATAAATTATTGTATACATAAAGTATGATTTAAAACCCACGATACTTGTTTAAACAGACGAATAAACTGATTATTCGACCAATCCAACTTGATTTTTTAATTTAGTTAGTTAACCCCATCTAATAGTAAATAATGATAAATGTGCTGGTACGGTACCATGTCCTATTCAAAAAATGTACCCAACAAAAGTCTTGATTTGTGTTAAATCAGACAAATTGTAATCTAAGATTATGCTAATCAATGACTCAACATATAAATGGAAGAAAGAGAAGGTACTGTTGGGCCCAACCCAATGGAGAGTGTTACCGGCTATTGTAGGTGAAAATTTTAGGGTTAGTGATGAGTGAAGAATGAAGTGCTTTAGCTTTAAGTAAACCCATTTACACTTATTTGTTTTTTGTCCTTTGCTTTATTCCTGCGGCTAACTCACTCTTTAAGCAAAGAATGCTTGGAATAGAGGGACAACAAAACCGTCCAGTATTAAAACTCTCTATCTCTCTCTCTCTATATTAAGAAATGTTATTCCACGTGTCATGGTGTGATTGGCCAGTGCTTTTAAGCTAAAGATGTTTTACCAGATCTTGTTAAGGAAGAAAGCATAGTCCATTGTCCAAAGTCATTCCCTCCCTACCCTCAAATTGGTTTGGGTCTTGTTTTCAAGTGAATTCAAAATATTACATAAATAAATATACTTTAATTATTATTATTACATTTATTTTTGTCCTCCTTATCTTTTTCATTCTATTATGACCTGTCATTGCAAGTGTAATTACCTCAAAAGAATTTACTCACTCTTAATTATAGCTTTTACTTGTACATGAAGCAGAAATAAAATCAAAGTTTTACCCCGTTTAATTAGCAGCAAAATCTTAAATAGAGTTCAGATTTGTGACGATTTAGTCGAATTAAAAAATATTATAGAGAACAAAAAAAATATATTACTACAATAATTTTGGTTGATAGCGACAAAAATTTTACAATAATTTTATAAAATCATCGTAAAATGACAATCTGCAATACATATAGTGATAATTATTAGTTGGGACTGCAATCAAGATTATATTTAGCGGCGGTTTTTAAAGTAATGCTCCAAAGGGTAATAAGAGACGACATACATGAAAACATGGTGGGAGACTATACCACTTTTAACGTTAGGAATGTTCTGTTTTTCTCCATGAACAAAGAACGAATGAACATGTTGTAATAGATACACTTATATATAAAATACATATATATTTGTGAAAAAGTAAAAATCTAACTTAACATATAATCTCAATCCCCAAGTATAGTCTTTTCTTTCTCCATTTCCAATGTTGAGAGATATAGTCTCTGATTACTTTGGTTATTATTATTTGCCTCTTTTGATTTCTTGCTTCAGATATTAAATAAAAACACACACACTCAGCAGTTACCACTACTCTTGTTAAAAGAAGAGATACACAAGTGGGCTATGTCGTGCAAAATGCAATTACTGTTTCATTTTTTAAGCTTTTAAACTTCTCCGTACGCTACAGCTGGACAATATAAATCTAATAATTAAGATATAAATATATTTTATATTGAATAATTTAGATAAATATATTAAATATTAAAAAATTTTTAAATATACGGATACAACGGTGTTTTAGTGATTTTTAACCATTGATCTAAATTATATATATTATATATATTTTTTATAATTAAGATCAACGATTAAAAATCACTGAAATATTCATATATCAAATTATCAATACACTTGAAAATTTGTCTTAAATATTATTTAACTGTTTTTAACTATTATATGAATAATCAGTTTCCAATTACTCAGATCAGCCTCATGCATGTTGGAAGTTTAAAGTTTAAACCAATATGAATTTTGGAATTTTGTTAAGGTCAAATTAATTAATTCCTAGATGCTATATGTGTATGTGCATGGTCTAACCTATGTGGTCCCTTGAAAATTAAAGTGTATGCATCAAGGGCCAGCAAGGAGATTTTGCTTAATTTCAAGGGAACAATCTAATCATGTGATTAAGCATTTAATTAAGCATTAATATACTATAATAAGCTAAAGATGCATGTGTATGTTTTTTTTTTTTTCAATTAGACGTGAGATTAAAATTATATTATCCTAATAACTATAAGTATAATTATATTATTAAACACTTAAGATTTATTTTAATTTATAACAATATTATATTTAAAAATAAGATTTAATTTTGATACACTTACAGAATAAAATATTTTACACAATCATCTAATTATATCTATTTGTTTGAATAATTATCTATGTAATTAATATAAAATTTATTAACGTGATATTATATAATTGGATATATGTATAAAATTATTTTAACAGTTACTAATTTAGTTATCCAATCACACTAGATTATGTTGAAAACAACTTTTTCGTTGCAAAAAAAAGTTGCTTTTAGATTAAAATTGGGTTACTCAAAAACATGTTAATTATCATGCATCACACAATTCACAAAATAGATTTTAATGCCATTACATATATGTAGGGTAGAGTAGTTTTTTTAAATGAAAGGGGAATGAATTACTTGCATCATTCAAATTAAACTTTGATAGCTTTGTAATATGGATAATGAAAAAGTAAAAATTCATGTGCAGTTAAATTCATATGAAGTTGATAGTTGAGAGCAGTTAAATAATTTAACTGATTTAGTTAAATTTTTATCTAACAGCTTTCAATTATTAATTTCACGTGAAGTTGACTGCACCTGAGTTTCCACCTAACAAAAAACAAGAAAAAGAAGATATATAAAGCTTTCAGACAAACTAATAATCATATATCTATCTATCAATAAAATCTCTTGTGGGGAAGAAAGTGTTGGAGATAACTAGAGGGAAGGAAATTAAATTAAATAGAGGCGGGTATTCTGAATATTCAGCTTGTTATTATTATTATTCTTCATGATCAGGGTGTGTAGTACGTAGGAATGTTAGTAAAGTGTGAAAATTTAGAAAAATAAAAGAAAAAGAAAGAAAGAATCAGAGAAAAAGAGAGAGAGAAAAAAAAAGTCCCTAAGAAGTGTGTTTCTTTTGAACAAAGAGAAAACGTTCATTAAGCTGGCTACTTTTTTTTTTAATTTAATTTTGGTTCTCCTTTCCGGGACAAGATTTAAACTAAACTGTCCATGTATAAAACCCTTTAAAGAAAAGACACTGATGAGTTGCTGCAAAATAAGAATGTTTAAAGCAAAATTTGTTTGAGTTGCTGCAAAATTAGAGTGTGAACATTTTTAAAAATAAAATTTGATGTTATAATTTGAAGTATTTATATGAAATTGAATTGATGATAAGTGATGAGTGCATGCAAGTTGGTGTGGCCTACACGAATGATGAGAAGAAAGAGACGTGATATTTGGTATGGTTATGTAACATGAAGACATGATGGGTCAATGTAAGTTCAGGAATAGAAAACTACACGTGTTTTGTTTTCCCCTCTCATTCTCATCCTTCATTCACCCTCCACTCACTATCATTCATCATCAACAATAATAATAAGAAGAAGATTTTAACTTTACACTAATTATTCTCTCAAAAAGAAATTATCAATTTATTAGTCTTTTACAACAGTAAAAAATAGACAAGTAAAAGTCTTTTTATTAATTTATTATTTAAAATTTGACAGTGTTATATATATATATATATATTATTAATTATTGTGATGAGTCTATTTATAAAAGATCGTCGCGTGGATAATAATAACTTTTGAAACAGAATTTGTCCACGACTAGGAGTGGTAAGTGGGAAAGTTCGTCCCGCTCCACCTAATGAGGCGGTCATCCCGCCTAACAGCAGACTGGCGGACTAAGTTCGTCAAATCTCTTAATTTTTTTTACTATTAAGTATTAAATAATATAAATTATAAAAAATATTAAATCATATATATAATTTCAAAACCATTTTAATAAATTTATAATTTCTAAATAATTAACAAACATTAAAGTCTTTATAATTATAAATATGTAATAAACATAATCATAAACTAAGTCGTTTTGAAACAAAATAATAAAAACAACATTGTCAAAGTAAAATAAATATTATCCAAAATATATAATTAAACATCTACAAGTTTAGAACATAATCAATCAAACATAAAACATAATCCAACACACTAAATTAGAACATCTTCAAAAAAAATTCTAAGCCTAATGAAAAAACCTACTCTGTCCCGTTCCGTCAAAATCCACGGTTTAATCGGTACAGATTAGGTGGACTTTTGATGTGTGGTGGTCTCAATTTTCCAGCTTAGCCCACCATTTTTAGCGGGTTACGCGGCCCAGCCCTGCATGTTTAGGCCCATTTGCTATCGCTAACCACGACAAATAGCGAAATACATGAACAATTCTATTTTGTTTAGCATTATTTATTAATGAGGGGGCATACATGTCTACTGTTTATTATTGTAAATGATTTAATTGATATTTTTTTTTTTCATCAAGGACTAATTAGTCCGTAAACAAAATTTTTGAAGATGTAATTATCACTTTATTCTACTATTACTACTACTACTACTACTACTAATAATAATAATAATAATAATAATAATAATAATAATAATAATAATAATCTCTTACTTCCATACTCATCCCGCAGTAAATTAAAGACCTTTGCCGATTTAATTTGGGGTTTAGCTAAATGTCTTTGGTTACTATTAGTAGAAATTATTAAAATTTTAATGTAACAAAAAATTAAAAACACATTTCTTTAATATTTTTTGTAAACAAAAATTGAAATAGATTGATAGATAGAATCTTTTTGACATTGTCTTCTCTCTTTCCTATTGATTTGGAATCCCTTTCATATTCATCAATAAATAGCCTCTTGATTTCTTTTTATTCACCTATGATGGTGACCACGTCTGCTGCTGCTGCTCATGTGATGTTTGGACATAGGATTGAGTACTTGTGAAAAAATGAGCACACTTGAGTGTTTTTCTTTTTTTTCCTCCAAAATTAGGAGTAAGACTCAAACAGGAATGGACATATGGAGATGAGCAGACATCTCGGCTCTCTATTTTTTTTTAAAAATAATAATAATAAGTTATTAGATATGATTTAACTTTTTAAAAAATTTATTTAATATTTAATTTATTATAAATAAAAATCCAATCTAATCTAAATATTAATAATTTTTAATATCTAAAAAATAAATAATAATATTAAAAAAATTAAAAAAGATATTATTATTAATATTTTTTAATTAAATAAATTTTTTTAAATTTCATAAAGTAGATTCTTTTTCTTCTTGTGACTATCTTTTTTTATTTATTAGGTATTAATTCTCTCTGTCTCAACTGTAACAACTGAAAGATCTTTTTTAGCTATGAATATTGTGAAAAATGACTCCGAAATAAAATGAAAGATGAATTTCTTGCTAATTGTTTTTTAATTATATTGAAAAAAATTGTTAAAAATTTTTGCACAAATTCTATTATTATCGATGAATTTTATGATACGAAGAATCGACCTCTTTGTTAGTAAAAAGTACACACATTTTTTGCACTTTAAAATATATTCTCTATCGGTATATTTTTGTAATACATCTTACATTATATAATTTTTTGCATAATTTTTTAATAGAGTATATACTCATTTTGGTCCTCAAAGAATTTCAGACTGGACACTTTAGTCCCCAACTAAAATTAATTACTCGATTGGTCTCTAACAATTAATTTCGTCAGTCACTTAGGTCCTTTACTCCGTTAACTCTAACGGAGGATAAAATAGTCCCTGACAACTCTAACAGGGGACAAAATGGTCCCTGATATCCTCTGTTCGGAAATGACACTGTTCTCTCCTAATTTTCATCATATCTCGCATAACACTAGCAGTCTAACACTGTAACTTCAAACTACACTATGCACACTCTATAAATTTAATGTTCACAAGAAAAAAAATCCTCAACTTGTTCTCAACCAATTCATACTCGGAAAACTAATGCCTATGTCTCTCAACTAGTTATCGTCTTCGACGGATCCCATGAATCTAGACAACAAGTCTAATTTGTTAAGACCCGTCGTCGTCATTGTCATCTCCCTCCTCCTCTGTCCTATCATCTCCATGACCACATTGTCCACCACTCCAATCGCTTCCTTCAGCTTCTTCTCCAAACCAATGTTCAGTAATCGCTTCAGTTTTCATATGAGTGGCAACGGCGACATTGCTCGTTGTACTGATAGCTTGGATACGAGGTCGAAGCTGTCTGCCAACTTGGACTCTGGAAAAGAAGGAATGAAGCACTCGGTATCTATTTTAAATGAGAATTTGCATATGATGTCGAAAGAGAATCTTCTCATGATGTCCTAATGTCCAACAATTTATATTACTTGCTGAAGAGTGGAGAAAGGCGTGCCCTTAGAGTAGTTGTGGAACTTGGTTTTGAGGATGTCGTGGACATGTCGGGGTTGGAGGTGATATTATCGAAGACGTGGAAGTTGATGCTTTTGATGGGTGAAGTGCAGAGGAGATGGATGTACCAGTCACAAGAATTTAGGATGTGTGTGGTCCATGACATGTTGAAGTAGGTACGACACGTGTGACAATTATATCATGGCTTAATCTTGGAGCTAAAGAGGAGGAAGAAAAAGATGGAAAAGAAGACTGTTAAGGTGAAGAAGGAGAGTATGAATGTTAGGGTTATGCGAGATATGATAAAAATTGGGGAAAAACAGTATCGTTTTTTAATAAAAAGGTGAGTGATTATTTTGTCCTTTGTTAGAATTGTCAGGGACTATTTTGTCCCATGTTAGAGTTGTCAGGGACTATTTTGTCATCCGTTAGAGTTAACGGGGTAAAGGACCTAAGTGATTGATGGAATTAATTGTTAGGGACAAATCGAGTAATTAATTTTAGTTGGGGATTAAAGTGTCCAGTCTGAAATTCTTTGAGGACCAAAATGGGTATATACTCTTTTTAATATTATATATGTTATTGACTCCCATAATAATATTTTTTGACTCAAATCTTTTAATCTCTTAGTTAGTATAGAAAAACTATGTCATTTGAATTATAACTATTTGGCTTGTTTTTAATTTATCAAAATTGTATCCATTAAAGGACATTGCTCATATTGCTGGACATATTAATAAAGAAGTTAGTACGTAAATTTTTTATTCATTTGATTGATTTTATATTATATTTAAAGTAAGTTAATTTTAACTAGTGTGTTAGAATGGTCATAATAATATTAATCAGATCAATTGCCATTATTGATAAGGTTAGATTAAGATATGAGGTATATTATATTCAACTTTTTTGGTTCAATCAAGTTAATTATTTTATTTACTTTGGGGAATAATTTTTGTAACAAAAAATAAATATCTAGTTGGAACAAATTTTTTTTTTTGGGTCTGATAGTGGGGAACAAGTTGGATTTTTGGTAGCGATAGTTGTAAATGTTTTTTGTTTTTTGGTATTATATAGTTGTAAATAAGTTATTCTCATCAATGGCACCCAAAAAGAAGTAATCAATAGACACTTAACCTCTACAGACAAAAAAAAAAAAATAAAACAGTTGGCCTCCTAAGCTATTGTAAAGTGTAAAGGTAGAAAACATTTCCTATCAAATGCTCTAATGATTCCTTTAGCCAAAAAAAAAAAAAAAAAGCTCTAATGATTCTTTAACCCAAAAACCCAACTATTTTAAAAAGTCACCGTATTTCTAACTTTTTGTTACCCAAAAAAGGCTGATTTTAAAAATGCATTGATGGCAACCTGGTGTATTTGATTTTTAATATGGAAGTAATTTTTTTTAAATTTTAATTAACGAATCTAACCCTCAGACTTAAAGGGTAGTCAAATTACAAAAGAAATCCTACTCTCAAATTTCATTAAGATAAAAATTTTAAAATTTAGTGGAACACAATCAGATTTGTGTTGCCTAATTTGTTGATATCCAATTCCACGTTATGATAAAACATACCAAATCCCTAAAAATTAAAAAAAAGTATATATTTTAAAAGGTTTTTCTAATTTCCTTCATAATTGTTTATAAAATAAATGGTTTGAAAAATTTGTAGTTTTTGAATCCAAAATTTTTACATTTAAAATCTTAATCATTATCCTTAAAGCATTTGTTAACTAAAATCAAGGTTGAAATATAAATGTAATTTGGAAACAAACATTGTATGACCTACCAAGTGTAATTACATGGGCCAAAATTGATTAACTAATATAGTGAACTATAGCAAGAAAACCATGAAAAGTAAAACATAAAAAAAGAAGAATGGGCCTAATATGGGCCTAGTTAATTCTTCCTAGACCCTTCTCCTCCTCCTCCTTTAAGTGATTGCCAAAAGACAGGCCAATTCTTTTGGGCCTCATTCCAACCCAAAAGAGAGCCTTCCCTCAATGGATCCCAACTTGAGGACACAATCCCATAACTAACCCCCAACAATGCAGACCCAAAGAAAAAGAATGAGACAATGAAAGGCACCCAAGTGGGCACATCAATCTTGAGCCCAACTTTGAGATAGTAAAAGAATGGGAAGAACAAAAGCCCAATTCCAAGTGGGATACCCACTGAGAATCCCATTCTTGATATCATTCTATTGGTTACCACTTCAGGAATCACACCTTGCTCTCTCTCCTCTTCTTCTTGGTATTCTTCTTCCTCTTCATTATCACCATAGTCCTCCTTTCTTGGGTTTTTGGTCTTCTTCTTCTTCTTGTTTGAAGAGGCTCCGAACCCCTTGGGGCCCTTCAAGGTTGCATTTATAGGTGAAAGGTGTTGAAATCTTGATTTATGAATATAGCAATCATGAGGCTTCATGTTTCCATTGAAATTATTGACTTTGGAGAGTGTCCATAACTTGTTATTACTCCTAACTTGCTGCATTAGAAATAGAATAACATAATTCTATTATTATTATTATTCTAAGTTGGTAATGTTAATCATTAAAAAAACTACAAACTACAATCACCCAAATTGGAAATGAGAAAAGAAATTCAGCTTGGTTCAATGGATGAACATACATGATAAAAATAAGAGGTATAAAAGGTAAAGAGAAAAGAGAGAAACCTGATGAAGAAATTGAGGAGTGGAAAAGGTGGTGGGAGTTGAAGATGAAGCCATTATATATACATGGGTTTGAAGAGAGTGGTGTTTTGATTATTATAGAAGAGAGAGAGAGAGAGAGAGAGAGAGAGAGAAACAGAGGTGTAGTGTTTGTAAAGGATAAGGTTGGGAAGGATATCTAATCTTCTTCACCAATGTGTCTTTCTAATTTCTATAGCACAATTTTACAATAATTTAATTTAATAATTGGTATACTTTTCACCCTCAAAAACATTTTGAATTGTAAAGATTAGAAGTTATATCACAAAAAAATATCACAATAATTATTTTTAAAATATATACTAAATGTATTTTATAAACATAAACATTTTTACACCGAGTTACTGAATTTTGGTATTGGAATAACCTTTTTTGCTATTAAAATAGCATTTTTCACTCGGATTCTACTTATTATGTTTAAAGAGAAAGGTTAGACCAATAGCCTAAAATTGTTCAATAATTTTAAAACACTTTTTTTTTTTAAGGTTGTGCGAAATTATACGAGAGCGTTTCTTTTAAATAATTTTAATTTATTTTAAGAATTGTTAACAACAATATATTTTTTTATATTCGTTTTAAGTTTAAGAATTAGATTTATAGAAATAATTTATTTTTTTAAAAAGTTATTATGAAAACTAAAATATTTTTATTCACATATCGAAAGATAGATATTTAATATTCTCATATTAAGAAAATAAAAAAATAATATATAAAATTACTATTATATTTCTTATCAAAGATAACATTTTTTTAATTTATTGATATTGTAGATATCTTGAAAATTAAATATTTATTCCTATATCAACTATGTTACGTATATATAAAAAAATAAAATTTATAATATATATATATACAAATGCATACGTAATAATTGATTTTGTAACTTATTTTTTGTTTACACATAGAATTTTTATAAAATTACATTGAATAAAACAAATTTATCATAATTTTTTTAAGCATGTCAAAAATATTTTCTATTAATTCGTAATACTAAATTTTTTTTTTAATAATATTCGGATATAATATCCACTTAGAGTTGTTTGTCTCAATTGTAAAGTAAGAGAAAAGTATTAAATTACTCTTCCACCTTAACTCATGATAATAATAAAAAAAGTTTCGTGGTGTACAAATTCAATCTAAAAGAATACATAAATTCAATTATAATTTTAGTCTTTATTATCTTATCTTTATCTTATCTTTAGTTGTTCTTATCTTATCTTTATTTGCTTTTATTTTTCATAAAACAATGCTCTATATATATTTAGTTTTACTCTCATAATTGACAATGCACAATTCAATCAATCAACAATCAATAAAAATTCTTTTTTTTTTCACAATTAAAAGTTGTATTGTAATTAAGAAAACATTTGATGATTTACAGTTAAATAACAAAAATTAAGAAGATTGAAACACTACTAATCATAATTAGTATAAAAATGACATCTTATTCTTGACTTAGGAAGTGAGCTGAGCAACATCATTCGATTCTGACTTGAATACTATGGAGAGGTAAATTGAATTTCTTGGTAATATAAGAAGAGCCTCTGCCTCTTTCGCTATTGTTGCTGAATCACCGATTATGGTAATCTTTTTTATTATTGTGGCATTTTTTATGACATGCTCGATAAATTTGACCTCTTGTTCTTTTCCTGTGAATCCTTTTATAGTTGCAAACTTTAATGTGTGATTCATACAATTGTACAGGTTGTTCCTCTCCCAAAACAATGACGTTGGAAATGGCAAACAGATATTATCATAAGAATTATTTGCAGCGGAACATTCATCTTCCTCTACCGGCGGTATTGTTATTTCAAGAGTTTCAAGGCAGAGGGATAATCTTAATATGTAGGAAAGTGCCATAGATTCTCTTATGTTATTCAAATCCAAGTCAATTGACGCAATCAGTATATTTTGAAAAATGTTGAATGAATTATATCCCAAAAGATCACTGCAATATTCAAAAATATCTTGCGTTTTTAAAAGAGGTTGGCCATATGATTGCTGGATACGCATTCTCTGAGCAATTGAGTTGCAAGAAACGTGGAAAATCCTCATGTTAACTGTATAGATTTTCAAACCCTTTGGTGGACACATTAAAGAATCAACAACCAAGGTTTCAAGTCTCTCAACACTGAGATCAACCTCATTCACAATCAACCACCCAAGCTCCAAGAACTTAAGCCATGGATTGTTGATCTCAAGTGTCTTAAACCCCTTTGACTCAACAATACTCAAACTCTCCAAACCCAAACATTTACGTAAAACACCATTGATGATGTCATCGCTCATACGCATGTTCTTCAACTTTAGGATTTTCAATTTCCAGCCACACCCATTAAAAGCTTCTGGCGTTGACATAGTCATCGTGTAATTGGTCAACTCTAATGAATTCAGGTTTGAAAAATTCATAGGGCGAAAATTAAGTTTGACTGTTTTAGATCCCATAGAAAAAAACGGAGGTTTAGGTTCTGGAACCAAACGCTCACATTCTAATCTCAAAGAATTTATCTTTTTGAATTTATTCAGAACAAAGTCAACCCAAAAGTCCAATTCGCCAACGGCAATGCTCCTAGGAAAGTGTTTGAAGCTAACACTTGTTAAATCACCAACATAGCTATTAAAGACCACACCTATGACGGTGCCATATAGGCTACCAGTACCAATTTGTCTTTTCGCAGGCAGTATGGAAGGTCTTGACATGGTAGTTTCATCGAATTCGAGGTGTTCGACATGCCTCCACAATTCCTGCCATGATTTCGCCAGAGTGCTTGTCCTCACGGCTTCGGTGACGGAGAGGGAAGAGATGACCATAGTCAACAGCTCGTTTGGGAGGTCGCTGAGCCTATCTGACGATGCATGAAGGGCAGTTTCATCTTCTTCTTTTCTCATGATTTTAGTTTTGCTTGCCATCGAGAGGGAAGCTTGTTAGTATCTTACGTGAAAGAATAAGAAAAGGAAAAGAAAAGAATTTTTATTGGTTGTTTATTTATTAAATTGTACTGAAGTGTGTTGTAAACTATTAGAGTAAAATTAAATATATATTGAACATTGTCCTATGAAAGATAAAAGTAAATAAAGATAAGATAAGAACAACTAAAGATAAGATAATAAAGACTAAAATTGTAATTGAATTTATGTATTTTGTTGGGCTGAATTTGTGAGTCACGAGACTTCTTTATTGTTATCAATTTATCATGAACTAAGGTGGAAGAATAATTTAATAAAAAGTATATACTTTTATAATTATTATTGATTAATCATTTATATAAGAAAATTTATGTAATTTCATAATATACAAAAGATATAACGCAAATTTATATTTACACAATAAAAATTTTCAAAGATATATAATTAAAAAAATCAAATTTACGACCATTAATTCAAAATATTTTCTATCAAATATTTTAAAATTCAAGCACTGCAATCGTAATAAACAATCATTTACGAGCGATTTATAGTATTAAAATATTTCATATTAATGCAAAAGTTTAAATATTTAGGGAAATAATGTTTGATTATTTTAGTGAAAGTTTGATTTTTTTTATTCTTCAACTAAGAAAGTATTCTATGATTTTACTGTAAAATATTTATTAGTTTATTGCCAAAAATTTTAATTAATTTATATTGATTCATATAATAAAATTAATATTAAACTACTCTTTCACCTTAATTCATGAAAATAATAAAAAAGTCTCGTAATCCACAAATTTAGTCTAACAGAACACATAAATTCAATTACAATTTTAGTCTTTATTATATTATTTTGTCTTATCTTTATCTTTATTTTTATCTTTATCTTTATCTTTATCTTTATTTTATCGTTAGTTGTTCTTGTCTTATATTTATTTGCTTTTATTTTTTATAAGACAATGCTCTATGTATATTTAGTTTTATTCTCATAATTTACAACACACTTCAATTCAATTCAATCAATCAACAATTAATAAAATTTTTTTATTTTTTTTATTCTTTCACAATTTTATCAATTAAAAAACACAATTTGATTTGAATTTGAATTTTTTTACATCTTTCGGTTAAAATCCATTGCTAAAATTAAATTCCTCATAAATTATTTAATATTATATATATGTGTGTGTGGAGTTATGTAAAAATTGAAAAGCATCTAATAAATATGTGCATGTATAAATTAATAATTTTGTTAGATAACCGACAAGAAGTGTAATCTAGTAATCTACTAAATAGTGACCTTCTTAAGAAGATATTTTTGCATGTCAAACAAATTTTATCACTCCTTGATCTTCACAATTCGCATAAAAAGGTGGAGCATGCCGGAGTCGGTGGTTTGAGAGGGAAACAGCTGTGAAACATTTTCTCAATTATTGCTAATAAAAAAAATATTATATATATAAAAAATAATCATCAAATTAATACTCTCTTTTTTAGTGTTTATTTTTTACAACAAAAAATTTAAAACACTATTTAATTAATATATAATCTAATATTTTCGTGTAATATATATGATATATTCTAATAATTTAATTTTAAACAATATTATAAATTAATCTTTAAAAAAATTGTAGTCAAATATTTTAATTTTTAATAAATTTTAGTTATTAAATAAATTAATCTTCATATAACATCAAATTATTCTTTTATACGAAAGAATTAATTTAAAAATTAATTTATCTAACTTATTATTAAAAGTTGACCTAAAAAGTGATTTTTCTAATAAAATAAAAAAAATAGAAACTGAAGATAATTAAAATTATTAAAAATTAAATTATCTTAAAAACTGATGTGAAACATCTCAATTTAAAAATCCAATAATTATAATAAGTTGTAGATTTTTTTATAAAAAAAATACCACTTTAATAAAGACACTAAATATTTTTTTAAATATTTATATATGTTATGTTATTATTGGACATTTTTATTAAATTGATTAATAATTTATTTTTTAATAAATCATAATAAAATCGATTTATTATAACAACAATAATAAATTCAATTGTCTGCATTATAATTATTAGACCCAGTTTAATCTAATTGAATTACAGGATATAAATTAAATATTTTTAAATTTTTTGATAAAAATTTAAAAATTCAATTAAATCCCAAAAAAATGAATTTATTGTTATTCTTATAGAAAAAAAAAACGATTTTATTCTAATTTGCTAAGAAATTAAAAAAAAAACTAATTCATTAATACATTCAATAATAATATAACAGTTAAATGCCTTTACAGAAAAAACGTTTTACGCGTCATTATCGAACCCCTAAAAAAAATGCCACTTTTTTTTATAAAATTTGTGGATATTAATATGCTTATCCCCAAAAGCACATGATGAAGCAATAATTGACCAACTCTGAAACTTGAAATCTTGTTGACAGTGATGACAAGTTGAGAAGCTATGGCAGATTCAATGTTGAGGGTGGAGCATATTTCAGGAAAAGGAAGAGGCCTTGTAGCCTCTCAAGCTCTCAAAGCTGGCCAAGTTATCCTCACTGAACCCCCTCTCATTCTCTATTCTTCTTCCCCTCTTACTTCTTCTTCTTCTTACTGTGATCACTGCTTCAGAACCCTACCTCCTACTCTTCTTTCATGTCCTTCTTGTCTCAACCACCATTTCTGCAGCAACAAGTGCCTCTCTACTTCCGTCAATTCCTCTCATTCCTCCACTGTTTGCCAAGCACTCCTATCACTTCAA
Source organism: Arachis stenosperma (assembly GCF_014773155.1). Classification (NCBI taxonomy): domain Eukaryota; kingdom Viridiplantae; phylum Streptophyta; class Magnoliopsida; order Fabales; family Fabaceae; genus Arachis; species Arachis stenosperma. The sequence goes on along the minus strand of NC_080381.1, from coordinate 2,141,082 downwards.
CATTCACCACTGCTTCAACAACACCATCAAGTGCAAGCTCGTTTTGTTGTTGCTCTTCACAACCTTGCAGTTTCTGAGATCAACACTCTGCTTTCTCTACATGGCACCCCAGATGATTCTATCCTTCAAGATGCAAACTTTCTTCATGATCTAATCTCACCCCTTTTTCCCAACAAGAAGCTTAGTGTTGATCTTGTTGCTCAGGCTCTTGCAAAGGATAGGATCAATTCCTTCTGCTTGATGGAGCCTTATAACCCTAATGGACCTCAGAGATCAATTAAGGCATATGGGATATACCCAAAAGCCACAATGTTTAACCATGATTGTGTTCCCAATGCTTGCAGGTTTGATTATATGGACACTACTTATACTAATACTAATACTAATGACATTGTTATTAGGTTGATTAAGGATGTTGATGAAGGAGAAGAGATTTGCATAAGCTATTTTAGGATTGGGAGGGATTATGCTACAAGGAAGAAGATCTTGATGGAGGATTATGGGTTTGTTTGTGGGTGTGAGAGGTGCAAGGTTGAAGCAAGTTGGAGTAATAATGATGAGATTGATGATGATCATGATCATGTGCCACATGTAAGGTTTCTTAAGAAGTATGTTTGTAATATCAAGAATTGTGGTGGCACTTTGGCACCTCTTCCTCCAAAACATGATGCACCGTTTAATAATAATGTTCTTGAGTGTAATTTTTGTGGCAATTTCAAAATTGATGATGATGATGTTATATAAAGGTGAAAACTCAGGTGAAGTCGACTTAACGTGAAGTTGATATCTGAAAGGTGATAGATAAAAATTTAGTCAAATCATCTAACAGTTCTCAAGTATCAACTTCACGTGAAATCGTCTGTATCTGAATTTTTACCTAATATATAACATATATGATATTTGTATTTTGTAGAATGTCCTTAGTGTTGACATATTATGGTTTAATTAATACTGAATAATAAGATTATGTTATGTTAAAATTAATAAGTTTATGAAATTAGTTACATTTTTTTTGTATTTATATGGATTATTGGTTAAAGATAAAAAAAATTAAGAGTTAGCCATTTTAATTTAGTTGGATAAGTATTTTTGGTGAGTAATTTAATATTTTTAATATAATAGTCTAATACTATATTTTAAAATATTACTGATCAAGTACCGAATAAAAATAATAAATTATGTTAGACTGCAAGTTTTTAGATACATGCACATATTCACAACTTTGCACGTCTAGTTCATATCATGTGTGTTTTGGCTCACATGATGGTTGTGGTGGTGGTTGTTAAATTCTAAGAAGTTTAAAGTATTGAACTTTAGAATATATATATATATATAATCCTTGATTTTTAGCGTAGAAATAGTAATTTTTAATTTTCGAAATCACTTCGTTTCATATTTCGTTTTAACATGCTGAATAAAATTTAAGGTGAATTTTATAGTACCTTTTATTATGATGTCTAAATTATCTAACTTATTTTTAAAAATAAAAAATAAAATATTTAAAATTGTCTATTTATCTTTTTCGATAAGTTAGATAAAATTTCAAAAAACACTATAGCATTCACCAAAATTTAAAGCATATGAAGCAAACATAAAATTATTATCCCTTTTACCCTAGCCTAAAACTTCGTTATATTCTTTGCCTTGCTCAAATTTTAACTGCAATTATCCGGTTTATTTATCTTTTTGTTCTGGGCCGCAACCATCAAAATCTTCACCACAGAATTGCACATAGGTCTTTGCTCTATTACAGACCACATTATTCGACCCATTTTTTTAAAGAGTAAAAGATATTTTTTGTTTTTAAAGTTTAATAATTTTTTTAAAATATTCTTAAGTTTTATTTTATTTTAATTTTATTCTAAAATTTTTTAATTTGTATCAAATATATTTATAGTGGCTAATTTTTAAAAAAATTTAAGATTAATTTAACAATAATTTCATAAGAACAATTCTTAATACAAGTAAATCAAGCATAATTTTTATATATTATTATTAGATTAGTCTTAAATTTTTTTAAAAATTAGCTGTCGGAAATATATTTGATGTAAATAAAAAAATTTTAAAACAAAATAAAATTTATAATTATTTTTTTTAATTTTTAATAAATTTCAAAGACAAAAAAATATACTTTATTTTTTTTTAATATATAGACTCTACCAAGTAATATTTTGGCCAAACAGACTCATTTATTAAAAGTGCATGCCCAAACAAATACATAAATCAAACAAACAAAACTAAGGAGCAATTAAACTTAAGGAGGAGGAGGTAAGCTCATTTTTTTAATTCTTTGAGAATTTAGTTAATATATGTTTTATACATATTAAGATTATTAACAATTTCTTTAATAATGTATTAAGAACTTGAATTATATATATATTTTTTAATAAAATTTTTCTTAATTAATAGTCTTCATATAAAGTATAAACTAAACCAGTGGAAAGAGAAATGAACATGAAGTTCTCAATCTTTGGCTACAATAAAGTTCTCAATTTGATCGATCACACATAAAAATTCGGTAAAAATAAATAAATAAAATTAGGATTAAGTAATTTGTGTCCTAAGAGCATATTTTAAACATACAATAATAAAAAATTTTAAAAAATTATCGTATTCAATGTATTGAAAATGTAAAATATATATATTTTAATAATTTTTATAAAATATTAGGGTATTCACAAGTACAAGCAATCTAATTACCTAACTAGTCACCAAAAAAAAAAATCTAATTACCTAACTAAAATCGACTTAATCCGATTATATTGAATCTATATTTAATAGATAATCGAATCGAATTCTCCTATTAAAATCCAACTTTAATTAATTCTGGTATTTATTATAGGATTGTAGTATCCGAACCAATCTAATTATCCGATTAAGTTTATGTTAATTTTTAAAAAATAAAATATAATAATATATGTATAATTTTATTTTTCTCTAACTCAAATTATGGTATTTATTTAAGTGTAATTTCGATGATTTATTATTCATTTATTCTTTTTATTATTACATATTATTTACATAAAGTTTTCCTATTTTTTCTATTTTTTTCTAAATTTTGTTTGTAATAGAATACGAGAAGATTATCCAAACGGATCCAATCTAGTTTTAAGTGGTTTGGGTCCACTTACAAAAAAATTTATATCCAAACTAACTTAAACTAATTAAAATTTAATAAGTTTGGTTCTATCTTTTTTTTAATTCGAATAAATCTCATCTATAAATATCTGTAAAATATTTTTTTATAATATTTTTAATTTATGTCTTTATGACACATAAACAAAACCCATAAAATTAAAATTCAAGGAGAATCAATCATCTTGTTAAACGTGTACTTTTATTACATATAAAAATTGAAAAAAGTATAAGAATTTAGTTTTGATGTAAAATAATTTTATATATATAATTAAATTAATAAAAAAGTTATTTTTTATATTAATTATATAAATAATTATTTAAAAAATAAATATAATTAAATAATCATATAAAAAGTTTTAAATTACTAGTATATCAAAATTAATTTCAAAAGTATAAATCCACAAAAATATTTGATCAGATAAAATTAACACATAACTTTATCATGCAAGATGTAAATTTCATTCCCCTTAGATCAAGAAATTTGATGGGAAGAATAATAATACAATACGAAACACCGCCATATGTGCCTCGAAAATGGTACTCCAAAATGAAGCATTAATATTTAATATACCAACCACCACTGCCCATTTCTCATTTATTACCACTGTACCCATCAAGCTATGAAAGCAACACTGCTATCTCATTCTCATGCATCTAAATTTCGATGCCGTATAATTAATTTAAATTCATCGATAGTTAATTTATTAGTTTATTTAAATAAATATTAAAAATTTATATATTATTTTTTATATATAATAATTTATTAATTAATAATAAATTAATTTATGCCTTATTCAATTGTAAAATACTATGAAAAATCAACAAATTTTAAAATTGTGTAAAGTACCATCTACTCCTTTCTCTCTCTCCAATTTTATTTAGTCAAAAATTCAGATGGAGTCGACTTTACGTAAAGTTGATAGCTAAGAGCAGTTAAATAAAAATTTAGTCAAATCAATCAAATCATCTAACGATTCTTGACTATCAACTTTACTTGAAGTCTGACTGCACCTGAGTTTCCATATTTTATTTTAGATAAAATTTCACTCTCTTTCTATGCGAGATGCTAAAATGACACTCCCTCCCCTTAATTTTATAAATGTACATTTCTTCCATTCTAACTTTTAAAAGACCTTTACTTTAATCCATTTTAAACTTTTTGTGTTAACTAATGTTAATTTTATCCATTTTTTAAGAAAAAATAAATTATTTTATTAAAAAATACCCATTGACAAATATTTTATTTTTTATCATTAAATTTTATTTACCAAAATATCATTTAATAAATTATTTTTTATTGATTAAATTGTATTTATAAAAAAAATAATAATTATATTTTTTTAAATACCCTTCAATAATTTTTTAATTATTAAATTATAATTTTACCAAAATTTTTGTTTACAATTTTTTTATATTTTACTATTAATTTTTTTATATCTATATATATTATTTTAATATTAAATAAAAAATTCTAATAAAATTATTTTTCAATATTAATATATATTAATTGTTATACATATTAACAGTGGTAAGATTTTTTTATTTAATGTTAAAATAATATATTGATATCGAAAAATTAATAGTAAAATATAAAAATAATTGTTAACAAAAATTTTGATAAAATTATAATTTAATAATTAAAAAATTATTGAAGGGTAGATATCTTAGAAAAAAATAATTTAATTATTAATTTTTTAAAAAGTATTTTGGTAAAAATATAATTTAATCAATAAAAAATAATTTATTAAAGAATATTTTGGTAAGCAAAATTTAATGATAAAAAATAAAATTTTTGTTAATGGATATTTTTTCAAAAAATAATTTATTTTTTATTAAAAAATAGATAAAGTTAATATTAGTTAATATAAAAAATTTAAAATGAATTAAAGAGGAGGTTTTTTAAAAGTTATAAAGGAGAAAAATGTACATTTATAAAATAGAGGAGAGGGGAGTGTCATTTTAGCATCTCGCAGAAAAGGGGAGCGAAATTTTCTCTTTATTTTATCATCTCATCTCATATCTTTGTATATTTTTTTTAATTCGATAGTTCAATCTCAACAAATCAAGATAAATTTAAAAGTTTATTATTAACAATTAAATTTAAATTTTTTAACATTTGTTTAAATAAATAAATAAACTAATCACTCAATCTTTTTAAATTGATTTATTATCTCTGTCCAAAAAATTTCGTCTCATTTATACTCATTCGTATCTCGTGTTCTACCAATGGAAAAGTGACGTATATCGACTAAGCATGTTCTACCAATGAAGAACAGGAGAAGTGACGTATATCAACTAAGCATTTAAATCAGATAAAATAAATATGCAAAGCATTTCTCTACTAATTTTACTCGTTTAAAAACACGTTCCAAATACCCATAATTCGATATAATAAAGAATGTTTGTCATTCATTAATTCCATCATTCATGCAATAATCAATCTATCTAAATTGATTTATTATCTCGTCTCGTAAAACCAAAAAACTTAATCTCATTTGTACTCATTCGTATCTCGTGTTCTACCAATGGAGAAGTGACGTATATCGATTAAGCATTCAAACTAGATAAAATAAATATGCAAAGCATTTTTCTACTAATAACACGCTCCAAATACTCATAATTTGATATAATAAAGAATGTTTGTCATTCATTGATTCCATCATTCATGCAATAATCAATCTATCTAAATTGATTTATTATCTCGTCTTGTACAACCAAAAAACTTTTCTCATTTATGCTCATTCGTATCTCGTGTTCTACCAATGGAGGAGTGACGTATATCAACTAAGCATTCAAACCAGATAAAATAAATACGTAAAGCATTTCTCTGCTAATTTTACTCGTCTGAAAACACGTTCTAAATACCCATATTAGGATATAATAAAGAATGTTTGTTATTCATTGATTCCATCATTCATACAATAATCGAAGAGACAAATAAAAATTTGCATAAAATGTTTGAATTACGGTTTACAAATAAAAATTTGCATAAAATTTATTTTAGAAAATTAATTTTGATAAAAAAATAAGTTTGTATTAAGTAATTTATGTTAGACAATTTTTATATTAAAATGAATTATAGTAAAATGAATGTTGTTTAAATTATACTACTCAAAATTATTTTTAGATAAAAAATTACTAAAAAATATTAATTTAAATAATTTTTTATATACATGTAAAATAAGAACACTACCAAAAATAATATAAAAAATATTTATCATATAAATAAAATAAATACAATAAAAAATAAAAATATAAAAGAGAGTATTGTCAATTTTATAATATCAAACAAAAAAATATTCTATAATTTTGTTCAGTACTGCTAGTACTCCTTAATTTAGTATTATTTTGGACTATAAATTTTCATTATTTATGACTCTATTATTATTTATAATTAATTTTTATTTATTTTGTCTTTTTTTATAGAATCATAATTCATATTATACAAATTTTTTATAATAAACGTGATATATAATAATTACAATTATAAATTTTACAAAATAAGAATAAAAAATAAAAAATTAATACAAAACAAAAATAAAATACATCAAAAAATAAAAAAATCATACAGATAAGAAATAATAAAAATTATATAAAACCAACAACATATATCATATAAACAAAAAAAATATAATAAAAAGTAAATAAAATTTATATAAATAAAAAAAATTTATACACAACACAAGTACAATGCAATAACACAAGTACAATGCAATAAAGGATAGAAAAAAAATTTATATGAACAAAAAATAACAAAAATATTATAAAAATTAATAAAATACCTGAAAGAGCACTAAAAAAATTAAAAACGTCAACAACATTTCTCATATGAATAAAAGAAATAAAAATAAATAAAAAATCAGAGTACTAAAATAAATAAAACAAACTTCATGAAAAATATACATATAAAGAATAGTACAATAAATGATAAAAAAACTCATATAAAAACATAACATGAAAAATCAGAACACTACACAAATAATATAAAAATATTTATCGTATAAATAAAAAAATACAATAAAAAACATAAAAATTAAAATATAAAAAAGAGTACTAAAATAATAAAGAAAATTAAAATATTCACTTTGCTAGTGATTGAAACAAATCTAAACGATTTTGATGAAAAAAATGGAACAAAGAACTATAAAGAAATAGAAAGAACTATTGTGAAAGTTATAGTTACTAGTATCCTTTTTATAGAAGAAAATGAAGAGTAGAATTGATTAAAAAAGAATAAATTTCTCACCTAATTTTCCAAAGGTAATCCGCCACCATGAACATAAACCCAAAAACTACAAATTTTAGTTTCTCCTGAATATGCGTTCAGAAGTAGAATCAAAGTTGCCAAACATAAAAAGGATAAAAGTTGCCAAACATAAAACTCAAACGCTTCTCTCTTTTCTAACGCGTTTGCCAAACACACTCATCATCCGTAAAATAAGACATGATGGCTAAAGATATCAACCTCCATGTCTCTAAGCAATCATGGAACTCCAATCATAGCAGAGATATATGAACCAGACTAAATTCCAGTACAATTAAAAATTATAAAAAGGGAAGCATAGACAAATGTTATTACAAGTTTTACATATAAAGAAAGCATGAACTCCTTGGAAGTGTATTAACTATTATATAAGACAACAACATATTCTGAAGATTTGAATAACATGATGATTCCCTCTAAGTATCTGAATGCTATGGATGAAAGTTTCATCCTGCATAAGGATTTCTATTTATTTATTATAGCATTTCATTGGTTTGGGGGAGAGACAAAAGGTGTTGTGATCCCAAAAACTCAGTTGCAAACTTTACAAAGAACCATTGCAATCAACATTTGCATCTGAATTGAAATCTTTGTGGGGCCGATAAATGGCGTCAGAGCCTAAATCCTTCTTCCAGTGCCAGTCAGTGAAGAGTGACTGCGGGGACTGATATTCCTGTTTCAAAGACCCAGACGACGACGGACTCAATTGGCTACCAAAGACGAGCTCCTTCGACCCTGAAGCATTGAGGTTTAAGAGATCAGCATCGCGAATTGTTTGCTGTTGGAAGCAGTCTCCAACCATGGTAGAACCAGTTCTTGATTCTGAAACAGTGTTTGATGGGATATGAGGCATGGACCACAGGCCATCTGAGGTGAAGTCATAACCTTGATATCTCACAGTTCCCAGATCTTTCTGCAAGAAGTTGTGCTCGTCTACATCGGAGTTCAGTGCAAACCTATGAAATGTTTAGTAAACATCATGATGCAACTTAATCCAAAGACAAATCAAGAAACATAACAAGTAGACCCAAATGATTAAGAAGCAGGAATCATAACCACCCACTATCTTCATATATGAATCAATAGAGGTGAATTGATTAGGCACTGTCCATAAGAAAAATGTTTGCTATGTATTGTATGCAAAGTATTTAAATTATGTGCACTTATGTATTGTTGTAAAAATAAGTAAATAGGCCCCATTTCATGTCTCAAATCAATCTCACAAGTTCATTGTAATTATAAAGAATTAAATGATCTACTTCAGATTACCAACAAATAATTTTTGTCATTTTCTTACCCCTCCACATTTGCTTTTTTTTTCTTTAACTATACTATAGAACAAAATTTGTGATGTAAAGAGGGTGTTCTTTTGACATACATAAAAGAAAGCAAGCTTAAAGGGAAAAAAAAATTGAAAGATTTTATTACAGATTAAATTGGTACAAAATGGAGAATTCCATATCACCAAATTACCAGGGAAAAAATAGATAAGAAAAGAAATAGTCACATGTCAAAATTTCCTTAACCACCCCACAGCTATGACCTACCAGTTCTGAATAATCATCAATTTATCCATCAATGCATAATTGATACGCATGAAACCACCTATGCCTAATTGGTTTAGCAGTGTCACCAATTAACATCAGTGCTACAGCTATTTTCAAATATACTTAGTTTCTCAAAAATATATAATCATCAGTAAAATCCCTTAATTTCCAATCTTATCAAATATAATGGCTCAACCTCTGACAAGGTAACACAGCATGCCCAACCGCTCTTTTAATATTTTTTTAACAACCATTTAGAAACATGTCAACATAATATGGGTTATGATCACACATGGATAAGGGAACAATTGAGGTTTCAAAAACATCAATCACTAAATAAACTTTCCATGTTACACTGCAACACCTAATTAAATGCAATCAATTGAAACACTCTTAACAAGGCATGAAGACTCTGCTAGCTGTTTCTAAAGGGCAGTGATGAAAATTGTCTCAAAACATTGAAAACTTTTAAACAATGTCAGGCTGAACTTTGTGTAGATCATGGCTTATTAGCAATGCATTCTTTCACCTAACTATGGCATCTGACTTACAGGTGTAACTCGAATACACGCAAATGATAACTCTGAAAACTATGGCTAAGTTACTTGCACATTACTTTCATCCTACACATCATAATGACCCACATGATAGGTAACTTAGCATCACAGCTACCATGCAAAACACAATAATATTCTATCAACCACATGTGTTAAAAACATGAAAATCATACTCCACTATAAATCATGGCAATCATTGCTGAGATCCCTAAACTCAAACACCCCCTACGGACAAAATCATCACCCAGCTAATAAACAATGAGTAATAGCAAAAAGAATCCCACAGCGCCCACATTCACACATCACCTAACAAGTACCCTCAAAAGGAGAAAAAAGGCCAAACAAGGGAAAAAAAGGGGGTTCCCAATTTCAAACATGATCACAAGCGGCTCAATAAACCAACAAAGTACCAACCAGTCAATTAATCAATCAATCAATAACTACTATCACAAACCCCTTTTTCCCTTCACTAAAATGGGTTCACTAACTAACCAATTCCAATAAACCAAACCAATAGATTCCTTTTTTAATAAAAACAAATAAAAAAGAAAATTAAATAAAATAAAAGTAGAAGAAATAAATGATAGAGAGATACCTGTACTCCTTCTTGCTAACCTCACTGGGAAGTGACAAAGGGTGGTCCATGTGCAAGTTTTGCAAGCTGCTACTATTGCTGCTCCCAAGGGTGAAACCTTCACGGGTACCATTGGTGTGCAAAGGGAGTGTGTGGAAGGCTCCACCGGAACCAGAAGCACCACCACCACCACCACCACCACCAGCAGCACTAGCAGCAGAAGCAGCAGTAGTAGTAGTAGTGGTGGTGGTAGTAGAAGCAGCAGTAGCAGCAGAAGCAGCAGCAGAAGAGTGAGATTGTTGCTGAGATGAAGTTGATGATTCCACAGGCTTTCTTGAACGGTAACGACGCCGTATCATGTGGCGGTCGCAGTACTTAGAGTCAGGGTGTGCTTCCCTGGAGCACCTCCATTTCTTCCCATCGGTCCTCCTGCACCTCCCTGGCTCCGGATCTATCTTCTTCCCATAAAACCCCACTGACGCATAAACACAAACACATAGCAGGCACACACAAAAAGATATCAAAGATTGGAACTTTAAGCTGAAAAGGAAATGGGTAAGGGGGCAAAAGAGTAAAAAGATGATATTTTACGAGATGGGTAGTGATGTGAGAGCTTCTGAGACATCAACTGGAGGCTCCTCCGAATAGGTACGAGGAGGTCCGGTGGAACGGTGAGTCCTGCTTTGAGGTACTTGAAGATGAGGGCTTGGTGCTCCAGCTCCTGCCACTGCGCCACCGTGAACGGCGCCGCCTGCCACGTCATCGACGCTGCTGTCGGAAGAGGAGGGTGAGGTGGAGGAACGCTCATCTTTTTTTTTTTTTTTTGAAGTTGCGGTTTTTGTGTTTTATTATATTATGCAGAAGAAGAAGAAAAAGAAAAAGAGGAAGAAGAAGAAGAAGAAGGAGTGAATGATTTGCATTTAGAGGAGGAGGATGGAGTGATATAGATGGAGGAGAGGGTGTGGAGGAGGAGGGGCGGTTACCTCGGAGTAAACGAGTTCGGCCATGATTGGAACCTTACCTTAGTAGGGATTAAGATTTTTTAAGGTTGCTTCACAAATACTACTAAAAATACAATTAAAAACCCATCTTCATTTTTTATTTTTTTATTTATTAAAAAAATATAGCAGTATAGTACAGTCCTTGACAAAAGAAATTCGGATAAAATGGCTATTTTTAGTTTAATGATAGATAAGTTTGAGGTAGAAGCAAGCTATAATTTTAAAATGGTATGTAAGACGCAAAAATGAAACTTGGACATATTTTAAATGATATTCAAGGACTAAAATAAGAATTAAAGTCAAATTTTAAACTTAAATGAAGCACTTAGCAGATTAATTATAAAATTATGATTAACAGTAATAGATTTATCCTTCACCCTTTTTTTTACGGTGTAAAATATTTTACACAGTTGTACAATTATAATTATTTTTTATGATAAATAATCAATGTAAAAATAATTATTTTTTATTAATATGACGTTATGTGATTGAATATATGTATAAAATAATTTTATATTGACAGTATATTAAAATAAATTTTTTTATAAAATAAATTTATTTTTATAATGTTAATTAAAGGATTTCACTATAACATGTTTTAAGGACACTAACAAAAAAATAATTATACAAATTTTTTAACACACTAAAAATATTAAAAGTTACTTTTTTTAGTAATTATTTTGAAATAAACATATTAATTTTTATTTATTTTTGTGTGTAGAGAGTAGAGAGTAGAGAGCATGAGGCTTTGCATGTTTTGATAAAGGGTGCTTGGTGTTGGTGGCAGCTAGACACCATTGACTATGTAGTATGTTTATAGTAATTGTGTGTGGATTTTGACTATTTTCATTTTTTAATTTTTTTGGTTTGGTGAAGGTTAACTGTTCCATTTTGACCTGTTTGGATGGGATTTATTACAGTTTGCAATTTGCATGGATAAAATCAAAATTTATACTAATTTATAGCTGTCCTCAAACCAGTCAAAGTTGCTCATGAGGTGTTAGATGAATCCCTGTGGACAAAAGAAAATTTCACCATTTTTGTTTATTTATTTATTTTTTATTTTTTGGTTTACTGGGTAAATAAAGTGGGTTGTCTTGTATCATTATGAGATTAGACCTTGTCATAAAAATCTGACTTTTATTTCACTGCACAACTAATAGTAACAGCTAAACGACAAATATATTAGATATTTAGATTAGAGCATTTATATATTAATTTTTGGTTCTAAAATTAATTCATATATATTGTGATTAAAAAAAGTACTTTTCTGCTTCAAGTCCTCAATTTATTTATTTTTTTAAATAAAGCTTGTTCGTTTATGGATCAGATGGTTAGTTTTGGTGAAACAAATCATTAGTTAATAATTTACACCATTATAAGGTAGTAACGGTGTTTATGAGCCGACTCAAAACTTTAATGCTTCTAGAATGTTTTTAGATTGTGTTAGGTTTTGATTTGGTACAATTTCTTACTTTGGGTTTGTTTGATTCAATTTAGAATCATATTTTTCTTTTTTCTTTTTTTTAAGAACGTTTAGTGATAAATGATTATATTTATTTGATTGAAGGTACTTTATTTAGAATTGTGTGAGTTTAAAGTAACTTTTAAAGTTAATTCAGTAAGCAAAGAATATTTGATACTTAAATATTTTAAAGATTATATTTTTAAAAAATCAAATATATAAAGACTTGTAATAAAATACGTAATTTTAGTCCAATTATGATTATATATACACAAAAAAATTAGTCATTAATTAATCATTACATATAAAAATATGTATTAAGTATTTTATAAACAAATTATTATACTAATGTAAATAAATTTAACCATTCATTTTTTGCAAGTTTGATTATTTATATAATTAATTATTTAATAATATATATATATACTGTTTTTAAATGTAAATGAATTATTATTTATTTTGGTTTCATTTAAGATGAAGTTTTCTTTCATTTTTTCTTGCTATGATATTTATAAGTGGTACGGCCATGAAGATATTTGACAAAGCATATCTATCTAGAAATGCATAATTCCCAAAGTAAACTTGGGAGATATATATTATAAAAAACTTATCCGTAGCGAAAATATTGGTGTTTTAATTATTTTAACTGTTAATCTAAATTATAAAAAATATATATAATATATTAATTAAATTCAACGATTAAAATAATTAAAATATTGATATTTTTAGATATACCTAATAACTTTTTTATATTATACTGAAATGGACTTGTACAAAATAATTGAATATTATATTATATACCTATTTAAAATTCATTTAAAGAATTAAATCCAGCATCAATCATGTCCAAGAAAAACTATCAAAGTATATTGGTAGGGATATTTACTGGTGGACTTGAATCGGATTTAGAATGAAATTAAAATTAATTTAATTAAATTATAATTATAATTTATTTGAATTTATATTTTTTTATTTAATAAAATAAAAATTTATAAAAAAAAATAAAATTTTATTTTAAAAATTTTATAAATATAATAATTAATAAACATATAAAATTAATAAATAAGTTAATAATATGCTAACAATAGTAAAATATTTATAATAATCTACAAATATAATTAAATATTTAAATTATTATCGTAAATAATAAGTAAATGTTATATATATTTTTTAATTTAACTAATAAAAAATTTGAATTTATAAATTGGTTTGAATTTTGCACTTTAAAAATTATTATCTAAATCAATTAATAAAAAGTGTCATCGATTCGATTTAAATTGTATCCAATTATCTATTAATTTTAAAATTAATTTAATTAATTTAATTCGAATTTAAATGAATAATCGAATATTCGATATCTGTAAAATGTTTGCATATTAGTTTTTTGTAACCCAAAAATATATTTGAGAAAGTATTTTCTTAATACGAAAATTAGAACACAAAATTGAATGACGTGGTTTATAATAAGTGTCTAACCTCATATGAATGCACATAATTTTAGGTAATATCTACAGACTGAAATTGAGATTAAGTACTATATTTGGTGATTAAAAATTGAATTTAAAATTTTAATTTTTTTTGGTATATTTAAAAATTATAAATATATTGAACTAAAATTTTTAGAAATAAAAATTAAAATTTTAGTAATATTTTTTAATAATTAAAAATATTTTAATAAATATTTTTATTTTGTCTTTATATTTATTTTGAACTAAATAAGATACCAAAAATATAATTTAATTTTTATATTATATTCGATATAAAATATATTGAATTGAGTAATATTTTGATATTATATTGAGTTTAAAATAAATATAAAAATTGAGAGATTGATTTAAAATTTAAAAAATTAAATAAATATATTTTTTTTTAAAATATATTATTAAAATTTTAGTCTTTGTTACTAAAAATTTTAGTTTCTTATATTTTTATTTTTTAAAAATACTGAAATAACTTAAAATTTTATGTTCTAAAACTAAAATTTTAATTTCAGTCTATAATTATTAAATACAATACCCAATTTCAATTTTAATCTCAGTCTAAAAATAATTATAACCTAAATAATTATATAGTTCTTTGAATTGAGTGAGTTTAAAGTAACTTTTAAAGTTAATTCAATAAGTAAAGAATATTTGATACTTAAATATTTTAAAGATTATATCTTTAAAAAATCAAATATATAAAGACTTGTAATAAAATAAGTAATTTTAGTCAAATTATGATATATATATATATACACAAAAAAAAATTAGTCATTAATTAATCATTACGTATAAAAATATGTATTAAGTAATTTAGAAAAGAAAAATATTATACTAATGTAAATAAATTTAACCATTCGTTTTTTGCAAGTTTGATTATTTATATAATTAATTATTTAATTATATATATATTGTTTTTAAATGTAAATGAATTATTATTTATTTTGGTCTCATTTAAGATGAAGTTTTCTTTCATTTTTCTTTGCTATGATATTTATAAGTGGTACGGGGAAGGTGTCTCATTAGCTATGAAGATATTTGACAAAGCATATCTATCTAGATATGCATAATTCCCAAACAAAGTAAACTTGGGAGATATATAATACTATATAGAGACTGAGATGGACTTGTACAAAATAATTGAATATTATATTATATACCTATTTGAAATTCACGTAAAGAATTAAATCCAGCATCAATCATGTCCAAGATAAACTATCAAGGCATATTGGTATAGGGATATCTAGGGTACTTTGATTCGGATTTAGAATGAAATTAGAATCGAATTAATTAAATTATAATTATAATTAATTTAGATTTATATTTTTTATATATTTATAAAATAAAAATTTATAAAAAAAATAAAAAATAAAATTTTTATTTTAAAAATTTTATAAATATAATAATTAATAAATATGTAAAATTAATAAATAAATAAATAATATATTAACAATAATAAAATATCTATAATAATTTACAAATATAATTAAATACTTAAATTATTATTGTAAATAATAAGTAAATATTATATATATATATATTTTAATTTAATATAATATAAAATTTAGATTTATAAGTTGGTTTGAATTATGCACTTTAAAAATTATTATCTAAATCAATTAATAAAAAGTGTCATCAATTTGATTCGAATTGTATTTTATTATCTATTAATTTTAAAACTAATTTAATTAATTCAATTCGAATTTAAATGAATAATCACTTTGATATCTATAAAATTCCTACATATTAATTTTTTGTAACCCACAAATATATTTGAGAAAGTATTTTTTTAATACGAAAACTTGAACACAAAATTGAATGACGAGGTTTACAATAAGTGTCTAACCCCATATGAATGCACATAATTTTTAGAAGAAAAAAGAAAAACATATTTTGTGTCTTAAGCAGATAAAATCAGTCAAGAAAACAATAAGGGTTTTTTTCTTAAAAAAATGTTCAATGCACCGTGAATTGTTTAAATACACATATAGGGATGACAAAACTCTCCAAGACGTAGGACAAAATTTTTTCGAGGTAGGTGTGGGGACTCGAGCAGAAATTCCTGTTCCATCTCCCCTAATTTTCGAAATTCATAAATTTACTAAATTATTTTTAATAGTTTATTTTTCATATATGTTTTATAGTCATTTCACATACACACACAAAAATCCATAACTTCTAATCCTCATTTGTATAACTCTTCTTCAATTTAAAAATCCCTAACGTTGTCCATACTCCATCCAACATCTATGCAGCCACCCTCTCGCCTCTCTCCCCTTCTCACCGCATTGTCATACCTCACTGTGCCATGATCCTCACTGCGTCATGTTCTCTATTTGTGGCGTTCCTTTCCGTAACTTTGTCGTCGTGTCCTTTCTCCTCTCTGTTGTCCGTCTCCCACCTTGTCCACTTCTCTATCCTCTGGCTCGTCGTTGCGTTCCACCACTGCGTCATTTTGAAAGAAGTCACATCTTGTCGTTTAGATTTTTTGTATAAAATCTTGTTATTTTTGTATAAAATGGATACTTACATCTCTATTCATGTGAAAATTAATAATTAGTTAGAACTATCAGATAGATAGGAAATGGAGTCCCCGCGGAGAATGGAGCCCTGTGGAAAATGGGGATGGGGAGTAATATTCTCCCACAGTGGGGAATGAGCGGGGACGGAGAATAAATCTGGGAGAGGGGATGGGGAACAGGGAGGCATCCCCCGCTCCGCTCTGCCCCATTGACATTCCTATGCACATATATTTAGGTAGTATTTGCATATTGAAATTGAGATTAAGTACTATATTTATTATTTAGTGATTAAAAATTACACTTAAAATTTCAAATTTTTTATATATTTAAAAAATGTAAATATATTGAATCGAATATTTTAGAGATAAAGATTCGTTTCGAGAGTTACCTGAAACCAGATGATATTTTAGACTTGGATGCAAAGTCTAAATGCTCAACGGAGTTGTTTTGGATTGGTCCTGCGTCAGAGAGCCGCCGCTCGAGTTATGCGTTTGAAAAGGTGGGAGTGATACCTGCAAGACTCTCTAATGCTGAAGTCAGCAAGGGGTTAAGCAAATTTTTTATATATTGAGACTTAAATGTACCGAGTGTGTCAGGGTATTTATAAGAGATGAGTCAATAACCACCGATAAAATATTTTCACTTCTGATGGTGGATTTAGGGTTGTTGGAATCTCTCTTCTAAAACATAAGCTGCCTGTTTTTGTCGAATCCGACCTCCCTAAAAATGTCGGGTATGCGGTAGAGGTCACCCTTTTAATTGGGCATTTTCGCCTTATTAGGACTAAATGGGAATTTGTAAAATCTCCATGACCTACCCACATGAAATGAATGGGACGGAGACATAAATACCAGTCCCATGACATCCGTTAAATATACACGAATATAAAATTACTAATTTATCCTAATATATACATACATCAATTTCTTAAATTTAGTGATCCTAATTTTTGCCTCCAATTCGAATCTTTTTTTCTTCTTTGAGACTCATTATCAGTCTTGATTTTTTCTCTTTCTCTAACTTACTTTTTTAACCTCTTAAGTTCGTCATTACGTCACTTAATATCACCCAAAACATTATATTATTATTATGTTGAAATACGTTTTTATATTTTTTGTTTTGAAATGTTATTTTTTATAATAAATATAATATGAATTATGTTTAATTATATTAAATTGATTATTTTATAATTATTATATTATATTATATTTTTATATTATTTTAAAAAATTTGAAAAAAATTATTCATAGATATTTAAAAAGATCTACGTTATCTAAGAGAATAATAAAAAAAATTTAGCCTCGATGAATTATATTTTAAAAAAAGTAAAAAAGTATTACAATTTATTTGTGATATTGTATCTATTTGTAATTCGTCTTAAACGTTTTTTTTTTGTTTTTTACATTTTTACTCACCAAACCATATTTAAAAAAATTTTCAAATGAAACCTCATATTTGAGAATTTTACCCCAAAGTGGCATTTAAATTTCTTCCCTATGCTCACATTCTTAGAACTAGTATTAAACTTGTTATTTTAGAATCGAAAATATGAAAAATAAAAAATCACATCACCCATACGTCAGCACCCGAGGATTTGAATGGGAATAAAAGTATATGCATGGGTTATTCAGTAAAACCACTGCTGAATATAAAATAATAATTATAATATTCCAAATTTAAAGTCGGAAACTTTTTCATTCCATCACTCTCAGAAACAAAAATTGAGCTCCCTTCAACGCGCGTCTTCGTCCTCTCTCTCTCTCTCTCTCACACACACACCCCAGCCATGAGCCTATTCGGTTTGGGAAGGTTAGTGTGCAAAAAAGCTTCAATTTTTAATCTCAAAAGTGTTCAATCTCTAGAGTTTTTTTCCTTCTTTGTATGAACCATCCTTGTGATTAATTGCTTTAGGCTCTTCTTTGATCTGATCTGTTTTAAACTCAAATGGGGTTGCTTGTGTTTCAATATTTGGTATGAAAATCATGGTGATGTTCAGGTCTACCATAATTTAAATATTTGGGTGACTCTTGAAAGATGAATGGTAAATTGGTAATAGAAAGGAAAGTTAGTGATTAGTACAATGATGTTATCGATTGATCATATGTGGTTACTCGATCAATATACTATTTCAATTATCCCATTCAGCATATAAAGCTGGGTTGAAGTTGAAACTCAAATTGATTAGTAATTTATTAATACTTAATAATTTGAGGATAAGAATTTTCTATGATTCTTCCCCTTTGTAAGTTTCATTTGATATGATATTTTTTAGGATCATGTTGATAATTTAGAAGAGCAAGTTGAAAACATTCTGAAAGAAGGGTAAAACTTCTAGTTGTATGTGACATTGATTAGCTACTTATTATGTTCATCATGTAGTTTATGGAGTTATATCTCCTATTTTCGAGGTTTAATTTCGGATTGAGTTTAAAGCAGGTATTGCCAACTGTAGGATGAATCTAGATTTTGGACTTTTGGTAGTAATAATTACCTCTAAGTCTGAGACAGTATCCCGCTTTTGCTTAATTTTTCAAATATATATTAGATCAAGATGGCTAAGCTTGCTCATTGCTCGCATATGATATGGATGAAGAACTTTAGATTATTGACTGACATAAGATTGGATTTGTCTTGGTGAAGAACTTTCTTTCTATTCATTAATTAAGTTTAGGAAGGAATAGAGAGTGTTGTGCTCCTACATTAACTTGCAGAATCTCATATCTAACTATTTTATTTGAATCTAATACAATGAGGACTTCACGTTGAACCATTAGGTTGGGTCTTATATATAGATTAGATGGCTTCATATTATCAATTCATAAATCATGTTTATATTCACACAGTAATTCTGTTTTACTAGTTTCACTTATGACTTTTCTGTCTAAATATAATTTGATGCCCCTCCCTAATTTTGGTTTCTAAATTCCGTCAGAAAGATTTCCAAAACATTGGAAGGACAATGAACAAACATGTCTTCCGACACTTTTAAATTATGCTCAAAATATCTTAGATTTGATCACATCCCTTTCACAAAGCAAATAGCACTCAGTCAGTTACACACATGGTCGTAATATTCGTGAATCAACCTTTCAATTACAAACAAGCTCGCTATACATAAATTACTTAGCAGCTGTAGAGAAATTGTAAGTAATGGTATCAGTGCAGTTTTATGATACTGATATGCGTATCACAATTAGCAAAGATGTTTGTGAATGTTTATAGTTATTCAGTTTGGTTGATTCTCTTGCTTACTTATGTTTGTATGTTCTAGCTAACCTAGCAAATTATTCTGCAGCCGGAACCAGAGAACATTCCGCCCAAAAAAGAGTACACCTTCTGGAAGTAAGGTTGGTTAAGTTCTTTTAATCTTTAGGGATCTTTCAGATATTTTATCGCTCGTGGTTTTGATTGCTGTACCTGTTTGTTTGCTTATGTTTGATTGCTGTACCTTTTGAGTCAGTGAGATGTAAGAAATAAATTTACATGGTTTACTCAATGCATATAATCTTAGAAAAATAAAGGTTACATTAACAGCATTGATTTTGAATTCGCGATATTAATCATTTACGATGTTATTTCATAATGCATGTATGTGTATTCCAAAGTCTCTGCCATATCTCTATTGAATGCATGTATGTTATACCGGCAGCTTCCACGTTAATTATTTATTTGTCTTTTTATTATTGCAGGGAGCTCAGCTTAGAAAGCATATTGATGCCACATTAGGAAGTGGAAATCTGAGGGAAGCCGTAAAGCTGCCTCCCGGGGAAGATTTAAATGAGTGGCTTGCCGTCAATAGTAATTTATTGTTCTTCTATGTTTCGCTCTCTAGTTTCCCTAAATATGTTTATTTGTACAATTCTGAAATGCGCTAATCTAGCACTTTTTCTCTCTTGTATTCCACACTTCAGCTGTTGATTTCTTCAACCAGGTGAATCTGCTTTATGGTACCCTCACAGAGTTTTGTACTCCAGAGAATTGCCGTACAATGTCTGCAGGACCCAAGTATGGCTTAATTAACTGATTGGTTTCGTTGTTTGCGCCGTCTTTATCAGAAAAATCAGAAAAGTATTTCATCATTGTTAGAAATTCATTTATTTGTATAATTGTATCTCTAATGTTGTCTATGTTAACATGTTTACTTTAGGTATGAGTATAGATGGGCAGATGGTGTACAAATCAAGAAACCTATCGAGGTTTCTGCGCCGAAATATGTAGAATATCTAATGGATTGGATTGAAGGTCAGCTTGACGACGAATCCATATTCCCACAAAAGCTTGGTAAAGGATTATTTTTCCTCTTTCTTGAAAATTATTAGACTCTTTCATCAGCCATCATTTCATTTTTTGTATCATATCCCGTAATGGAAGTGGAACCATTGCAGGTTCGCCATTTCCACCAAACTTTAAGGAAGTTGTGAAGACGATATTCAAGCGCTTGTTCCGTGTGTATGCTCACATATATCATTCTCACTTTCAGAAAATTGTGAGCCTCAAAGAAGAGGCACACCTCAACACATGCTTCAAGCATTTTATACTCTTTACCTGTGTAAGTCTCACATAACTCTTGCAAGATGCTGCATGCGAAATGAATTAAGTTCTTTGGCATTCTTGAATTTTTGGGATTAACTTTGCTTACACTGTCACTTCAAAAGTGTTTTACATAGATATCTAATAATGTATCGTCATATCAGCAAAAATAAATACTTTTCATATCCACTACTTAAATAGTTATTTAAAACAACGAAGTTGAAAATTTGTACACTTAATCGAAATTAAATTCATTATGATTTGCCTTTGCAGGAGTTTGGTCTGATTGACAAGAAGGAGCTGGCTCCCCTGCAGGAGCTTATAGAAACAATCATTATTCCATATTAGATAAATTGGATTGAGATCCAACTTGGTGTGAAAAATCATATCCTATAAAGTTCAACTAATGTATCAGTCTTAACATAAATAATGCTATTTAATATCTGACTCAAGAAATACTTGTATTTATTTATGTTTAGATTTGTTTGGGGCTATAAACTAATTTCCCTTTATACCATTCATGCAAAGTATTGTTATGTATAGATGAGCTGGGGCACCATGCAGCCCTATTCTAAAATTAATATTCAAAAGTTTCTTGCTCTATCCTTTTTCATATTTGAGCAAATAGGAATGAGGAAATGTCATAATGTAGATAGTGGGTCGATTTGATTTGATAAAATATCAAACTTTAGAAGTGGAATGGGTAATATGTTTATGGTTGTTCCTTAAATGAACACTGATGCAAATTGCAAATGATTGATGGCATGCAATCCTTCAAATTGTACAATCTATGAAATGGGACTGAAACCTTCATGGATGGTGATGGATCCCCCACCTTTATAGCCATCTCATGACAGGGTGTAACTTGCAAATTACTACTTTTTATGCCAAGAATTTAATGATTCTTTAAGTTTTCCAAAAAGAATTGGACTTTTTTGTTTAACTGTTAATTATTGTCCTTTGCTTAAAATAGAGAAACATAATATATAATTTCTAAGACTTTATTCAGCAACTATACTAAAAACAAGAGAAAATGCTCTGATTTTATTATTCTCTCTTGCTTTTAGTATAATTGTCTAGTTAATGGGATTTTTTTAATCAATAAAATAAATTGATTATTTATTGATATATATTTTTAAAAACTATTTATATTTTTTCTTTTTGTTACTATTTCATTGACAATGCCAAGAAGATATTATTACACATATCTCATTGGTTGACATAAGAGTGTAGTACGATTTGGAAGGTAAAACCGATACTTGTTATGACTTGAATGCTACCGGTTTAATTTTTACTTTTCAATCTGATTCAATTTTAAATTCAAAAATTGTGATTTGTATTTACTTTTATCTAAAAAAACATATATCAGTAAATAATCAATTCATTTTATAAAAAATCCATACTTAATGTGGTTGTGGAAATAGAACTTTTCTGAGAGACAAAAAAAGAAGTTTCATGGCCAATCTGCAGTGTACTCATTACAATGAAATGAAATGATGGAGCTGTTTTGTTGCATTTGCTCTAAACACACATCATATGATAACATGAAACGTAGCAAGTAACTCATCAAATCAACCAAGTTATAGTGACCCCACCTTTTTGCTTCCATGTTATTTTGTCCTAATCATGATTCTCTGCTACTTTGTAACATGAGTTCAGTGCAAACCAAAACAAAAGATACATGAGAATTATGATCCATGGGACCCTTTTTTCTTTCTTTCTCAATAAATAAGGACCAAAAACCAAACTCATTTTGCAATCATTTCCTTTCCTTACTTGTTACAAAGAAATCTCACCAAAAGAATTGTGCACCTTTTATTCAATTTAATATACATGTTGTACAATAAACTAGGCTAACAACATGTTCCACTGTCACTAATTAAAAAATGGAACCAAAACTAGCATACCCTACAGTAATTATACTTCATTCTTGATTTACTACTTCAGCTTGTGCTATGTTCATGCCTTTGACTTGAGAATCTCCATATCTTGAAGCTGCATAGCCATATGATACTAAAGTTCCGATAAGGACCACAAGTACAGCAACAAAGAGCTGAAAATTAGCAAGCAATTCGCCCCGTAGCTCGCTATCATTTGAATGACATGTTATTGCATCGTTCTTAAGCTTACAACCATCTGGCATCATGGGGCCGTAGAGAACAATGGCGGTCTGATAGAACCATATGCCTTGGAGAGCTATGGAGATGCCGTTGGTTAAGTCAACAGGGAAGCTGGTCGGCATAAGGGCTCCGGCAATCGAAGATAAGATGCATAGGCCTATGAGGAGGACTAGGAGGAGGTGGTAGTAACCTTCAAGACCCTTGTGTGTTGTTGAGTGGAAGTAGAAGAGGAGATACTCGGCGGAGAATGCTGTGGCAGCAATCAAACAAAGAGCTCCTTCCGGCAGGGGTAAAAATCTGTATAGGAAAATATTGCAGAGGGGGAAGATGGTTAACAAGGTATATTCAGATTCTTGAAAGGGAATCACTAATTGCAATAATATTCAACTAATGCTTCGTAGTTAATGAGATTGTGCATGAAGTATCCATCAAATCCCTTGTGAGTTATGATAGTGATGAGACAAGGTTTCCTTTCTTATTCAGCTAACTTCTCATGATTGTTAGATTGAAATTTGTTGTACTATTGTCTATTTCTTATATTAATAATTTATTGATAAGATAACTTTTCCTTGAGGACCTTGCAGATAGATCTTTATGAATTATCATAGCATCTAATTCCCCCCAAATAATGATTGACCGAGTGAATCAGAATTTGTGAGCAAATCTAACATCTCATTCTTCTATCTATGAAAATTGTGTATGTGAAACATATTTTGCCTCAAGGAACAAAGGATGCATCATTTATGTAGAAGCATGAAGTGACATGTTACACCTTGTAGGCTACTCTAGGTTTCTTTAATATGCATATCTAGTGAACACATAGAAGGAAATATGGTCAATCACTCAATCCACGAGAATTCTCATTTAATTAACAATGATCAGAAGCTACAATACTCATCTTGAGATTTAAAGTTTATATTTAACATCTCACAGCCTGATTTGGCACTGAAATGAACTCAGTAATTTTGAGTTAACAGTCTTAATACTTCAATGATAAATAACAATTTAAATTTCTCCTATTTGATTAAGCACTAGACCTTGTGAAAGAGAGAATTTAGGGGAACTAACCTTGTCTTTTCTGTAAGCAGGACAACAACACTGAAGATGAAAAACATAAGAAGCATTCCAGAATGCTCGAAGTTATTCATGTGAGAGGGATTGAGGACTCCATTAACAAAGAACTTGAGGTGTGTTGAATACAAGAACTCAATGCACAAATCAATGAAAGAACCAATTGAGATAACGTAGAGCTCCAAGTACTTCAGCCTCCCGTCGAACCCCGGCACAGGATTCCACACCTGGACTCGAAATGTCTTCGGATTTTTAACATATCTCACCACAGAACCCCATATATGCCACAACCCAACTAGAAAGAACAATGTCCCTGGCAATGCATGACCTTTAAAGGACCCCATAATTATGCTTAATTTTCACCAATCCTCTCTAGCGCCTTATTCAACTCTGCACTTGAATGGTTTCTTAGATGTACAAAGCAGATAGATAATCAATGAAAGATCTTTCCCCTTTATGAACCAACCATTTAACCCTGTTATGAATAAAAAAACATTCTCAGTTCTCAAACAACAAATAGCAGCCTTGTGGAAAGTATCTTTTCATATTAAACTATAATATATCAGCTAAAGAGTTCCAGAACTAAAGTATGATTTTCAGTTTCCGTGTCAGCTATATCTCTCTGGTGTGCTATAAACTTTAGATTCTTGATTACATTTGCTACAAAATAATTTTTTTAAGCTTTCTTTTCACAACTGGACCAAATAAAGCAGATTACAAGAATATCATCCATATCCCTTGAACTTTATAGTAAATAAACTAAACAAAGATTTTGCTAATTAAACAATCCTACCATTGGATCAAACTTTATAGAAATCATATTCAGACACTGCGTGCTATGATATTAATTCCATCGAATCTTAAGAGTGACACTCGTTGAATTAAACCTAACATCTACTCAAATCCTTCTTGTGTTCCTCCGAGATTCCTTTGCAAAAGACTTAATGTCCAAAGTCAACCCCAAATTTTCATCTTCAATGATGAAGGGGAAAAGAAACCAAAAACTAAAATTTTCCTCCTTGATGCAAATTACCTAAGGAAAGGAAGGAGATTTATGAACAACTGGGAAATTATTCATATTTCAAACTAATAATCATTAATCAAACCTGACATAGAGAATAATAATAAAAAAAAGGTTTAACCCATCTTGTTGTACACATGACAAAATTCAGAAAGCACACACTATGATTTCCCTTCCTTTGCAGTGTATGCAAGAGGAGCAATAAAGTTGAGATTTTTTCTTTTGTAAGCTATACATCAGATGAATAATTTACCACTTTATACTACAAATAATGGTGTTCTAAAAAGGAAAACAAAGAGAGTCGTAATCATAAAGTGAAAACAATGATGAAACATAAAAATAAAAAAATAAAGAAACAGAAAAGGGGGTTTATTGTATTACTTACTGCTTCAGTGATTGGCTTAGATTCAGAAAGCAAAGCAGCCTCTTTTCTCTCTCTCTCTCTCTCTCTCTCTCTCTCTCCAAAATCACAACAGCAGCATCACTGAATTTTAATTAAATTGCAAGTAGCAGTGCTTCAAAGTGTGTAAACTAAACTATAGAGAGGAGCGTTATGATTATGATGATGATGATGATGATGATGGTGGTGGTGGTAGATTTTTTTTTGGGATCTGGAGACTAGAGAAGAAGAAAAGAAAATTAAAATAAGGTGGAGGCTACTGAGTCCATATAAATTTGAATTAATTAAACAAAAGCGTTACTTTTCGTCTCTACTTTTTGTTTTGCAGCACAAACCAATTTCGTACGAAAAAACGTGAAAAGTCTCTTCTCCTTAACACCAATTATTCCAATTAAAAAAGAGCTAGATTTAGATTTTAATTATTAATAATAATATGTAAATATATATTATCAAGTATCAATTAATTGTTGTTATCTTTTTGAAATTATTATTACTTATTAGTACTACTTTAGTTGTTAGGGGCACTTCATGTTGATGACAAGGTCATGAGTAGGGATGTCAATGGGGCGGGGCGGGGGCGGGGGATGCTTCCCTACTCCCCGTCTCCGCCCCCAGAATTAATCCCCGTTCCCGCCCCATTTCCCGTTATGGGGGGATAATTGTCCCCATCCCCATTTCTCGCATTCTCCGCGTTCTCCGCGGGGCCCCATTCCCCATCTCCCTATGTTTAATATTCATATGAAAATTATAGTAAAAAATATCAAAAAAACAAAAAAACAAACTAAAAAATATTATTACAAACACACAAACGTATCTTATCTAAGATTATAAGTCCAGAAATACAACATAGCAAATCATAGTCCATAAAATAAAATCTTAAAATGCAACTTTCATTATAAAGAAAGCAATAAAACAAAATCTTTAACATCAAATATTCTTTCATTGTCGGCATAAAACTTCCAATAAACATCTCCATGTTCTCTGTTAAAATAATAGAGACAAATATGTTAACATACAGTGACGAGAATGGAAGTAAACACACAGACGCAGAAGTGGAGAGGAGAAGGACGCCGTGCCTGAGGAGAGAGAACGACGCGGTGAAGCTGCTAGGGTGACGGCGCAAGAGTGGCCGGTGGCTAGCTGTGAGGGTTTTGAAGTTTGAAAAAAGTGGAGAGTGAGTGAGTGACTGGAGTCTGGAGAGTTGGGGTTTGGATGGGAATAGAGAGTTAGAGAGGACGCAGCAACAAAGGTGAGAAGGGAATATAGGGTTAAGGTTTTTTAATGGGTGAAATTACTAAAATACCCCCTATGTTAGAAATAAAGTAAGAGTATTTAAGTAAGTTTAACAATTCGGGGAATTATCGGGGATGGGGCGGGGATCCCCGCTCGGGTCCCCGCGCCTGTCTCGGGGGAATTTTGCTCCCCATCCCCATCCCCACGGGGAAAATTCCTCACCATCGGGGCCCCATTTGGGGCGGTCCCCGCGGGGATCCCGGCCTGCTGGGGATTTTTGACACCCCTAGTCATCAGGTGTTAACCTAGCTGATTAGGACTGGAAACCAAATATAAAAATAACCATTAAAGAATAAATTAGCATTTTCAATTATAAAAAAAGTTGAATGCACTCCCATTTTTAACTATAAAAGGTAAATTATTTCAATAAAAAAGATAATTTTGTAAAATTAACTCAACATTTAATAGTATTTAAGTAACTTATTTTATACTGACACTTGTTTAAATGGACGGGTGAGTTAACTACTCGACCAATCCAAGTTGATTGTTTCATACTTAGACTAATATGTATTTTTAAAATACAAATTAATTACTGTTAGTAAAAAAATTTAAATAATTTTTTTAATAAATATATAATAATTACATTAAAAATTAAATTTTACACAATTTGTTATAAAAAAATTTAATTAATAATTTTAATAAACACTCTTAGAACACATAAATCTAAATTGAAAATTGACTATTTGACTATTAGTTACCTGCCAACCGGAGTAAGCTTAGGATCTTAATTCTTAGGCTAGTAATTCACCTTCTCCCTTTCCACTGTGAAAAAGGAAAAACAAAACAAAAAAGATTAAATATTAAAATATTTTAAAAGTAATTAAAAACTAATATTGTTGAAATAATTCAAAACAAAAAATGTAGTCTACTATAATATTGAAGGTAAGAAGTATTAGGAAAAAAAATAATTAGAGTATTGACTTATATTTTTTAATTTATAAATAAAAAGAAAATTTTAAAACCTTTATTTTTTAATATTTTAAAAACAACAAATAAATTTAAAATTTTACTCACTTAAATATTAAAATAATAATTAAACAAATTAAAACTATCCAAAATTACAGTTAGAAAAATATAGGAGAGTGGGTCCTGGCATAGGGTGGGCCAGGGAAGGAAGCCAATTTAGACTTTCCGTTTTATAAAATAGCTCTTACCGTGTCTCCTGCGTTGAACAAGGAAAATATTAAATAAATTTATTTTGATTTGTAAAGTTTGCATGTTATTCCACAACACAACACAATCCTGAATCGCAGCCTGACGCGTTTGTGTTTTACCAATTTGACATACATACATTCATACACACACTAGAAGTCCAGAACCCTGGTGTTTCGGCTACTTCACTTCATGCACATGAAAAACAAATATATTTTAGATATTAAATTAGTTATTATATATTTATATATAATTAATTGCTGATTAAATTTGAGTATACACGTCATCATGTATAAATATGCATCTGGATTGCACGTATTTCAGAATACATGCACATATTTTTAGGTAAGTTTATTTCTGTTGTAGTTAGACTGAAAATAGACTCGAATCAAGTTTTAATTTTAACGATATTGATTCATATAAATAATTGGGGATACTACACATTCATGTAATCATGTAACTAAGTTGGTCTAACATAAAAAAATTTAATACCATTAAATGAAACGTGAAATACACGCGTTCAATACACACGAAATCACCCAACGCTTCTTCTCCCTCACGCTTCTTCTTCTCCCGCGCTTCTTCTTCTTCTCACGCTCGTTTACGCCCAGAGCGTCTTCTTATTCTTCGCCTTCTTCTTCGCGTTCCTCCTTCTCCTCCTTTTTTTGCGTTCCTTCTTCTTCACATATTTTCTCCTTATCGTCATTCTTTTGTTGTTGTTGCCACTATTTTTTTTCTGTCTTTTCCTCCTTCTCTCTATGGTGAGGAAGTAGTAGAAGGTGAGAAAGAAGAGTTTGGAATAGTGCAGAATGAACCAAATACAGTACTCATGGTGAACCGAAATCTTAGTTATGGTGAACCGAAAACAATACAATTGTATAGTACTGAGTGAACGAAACATAATCCATTATATAAAATCAAATTCAAACAGCTTTATGCAGAATGAACCGAACACAGTACTCATAGTGAACCGAATACAATACTCATGGTGAACTGGAAACAATACAATTGTATAGTACTGAGTGAACGAAACATAATCCATTATATAAAATCAAATTTAAATAACTCTATCTACAATTCACATATTATCAATTCAATTCAATTCAATTTACCTCCGTCCATTTAATTCAATTCAAATTAGCAATTGCATTCCATTCAATTCGATTCAAAATTGAATAATCAAAACTTTGTCAGTTTGATTCGTTTCAAAAGAGTAATCCAAATCGCTCTCCTGTTTACCCAAAAATTATGAACCCCTAAACACTAAACCATAAATCTTAAACCCTAAACACTAAAACCAGAACCCTGAACTCTGGACCCTAAACGCTAAACCATAAACCCTGAACCCGAACCCTGAACACTGAACTCTAAACCCTAAATGCTAAACCCTAAACCCTAAACCCTGAACCCTACCGTAAATCCTAAACCCCTAAAATCCTGAACCCTGAACCCTAAACCCTAGACCCTTAAACCCTAAACCCTCAACCATGAATACGGTGAACCAAAATTAATACACGGGACGAACCAAAAGTTTGAAACACACTGAACCCCTGTACCCTGAACCCACAAACCCTAAACCCTAAAACCCTAAACCCTGAAACCCTATCGTCATTCTTTTGTTGTTATTGCTACTGTATTTTTTTGTCTTTTTCTCCTTCTCTCTGGTGAAGAAGCAGTAGAAGGTGAGGAAGAAGAGTTTTAAATAGTGCAAAATGAACCGAACACAGTACTCACGGTGAACCAAAATCTTAGTTATGGTGAACCGAAATCTTAATTACGGTGAAACAATTATATAGTGCTTAGGGAAGAAAACAGAACATATTGATCTAATTTTTGTTAGACTCCTTTTTGCGGACCGAACCGAAAAGTTACTCACATTTACTCAGAGTTACTCACAATTACTCACAGTTACATATTATCAATTCAATTGAATTCAATTCAGATGTAGATCACCTCAGTCCATTCAATTCACTTAAAATAAATTTCATTCCATTAAATTGGATTCAGAATTCAATAATCCAAATCTCATCAAATTGACGCGTTTGAGAAGAATCGTCAAAATCGCACTCATTCAACTGATTTGAAGTTGATTCGTTCATTGTTTTAATTCAAAAGTGCAAATCGAAGAAGAAAACAAAGAAGAAGATGAACGACGAATATAATTGCGTTGAATCAATCCAGATCCATAATGCAGAGAAGAAAAACGCAAAAGAGGAGAACAACGAATTTAATTAGGTTGAAAAAGAAGAAGAAGAAGAACGCGAAAGAAATTTACGTTGTATATTTGTATGTTTACGTTGAGAAACATTATATAGATTATAAGAGACACGTGTAAAACAAACCGAGGTGTGGGGCATGGAGTGAAAATTACTTGGATATAATCCATGTAAATTTTACATGAATGTAGAGTTTTTTCCATAAATAAATAATTTAAGCCTAGATTTATTATTTTTTATAAATTTTTTTGAAATTCAAGTTTAGGCTATTAAAAGTTCGACAAGCTCACAAATCCATTTAAAAATTCTGTTTTGTAAATTATAATTTAAAACAATAAACTTAAAAAAATTTAAATTTATATTAAATTCATTCTAAAATTTATAATTCATAATTTATAAAACATAAATTCATTTATATATCAATTGTTAGTCACATATTATAATTATATTTATAATTTATATATATTTTTTAAAATGACTATTTTAATTAATTTTAACTATTAATTTTTTTAATTTTATTTTATATTTAATATAAGTCAATAGTTAAAAGTCTAATAATATAATTCATTTATATATCAATTGTTAGTCACATATTATAATTATATTTATAATTCATATATATTTTTTAAAATGACTATTTTAATTAATTTTGACTATTAATTTTTTTAATTTTATTTTATGTTTAATATAAGTTAATAGTTAAAAGTCTAATAATATAAGAGACATTGCACCTAATCCGAAAGGATTTGCAATTGCCTTAGCTTCTTAACTTTGTTGTTTTTTTTATTTATTTTTTATCCTTAAACACATACACAAAATAAATAAATAAATAAATAAATAAATAGGAATAATTTACTTTTACAAAAGAAATTTTAATGAGTGGTTCGATTAGGGGTGGTAATGGGTAAGGTAGGGTTAGGAAAGGATATAGAGGCCGAGTGAAGGTCTCGCCTACAATTTTTTTTTAAAAAATTAATAGTAATAAGTTATTAAGTATGGTTTAATTTTTTAAAAAGATTATTTAATATTTAGTCTAATATAAATAAAAGTTCAGTCAAACTAAATATTAATGATTTCTAATATCAAAAAAGTAAGTAACAATATATTATTACTAATATTTTTTAATTAAATAATTTTTTTCAAACCCTATAAAGTGGATTTTTTTTGTGACCGTCTTTCTTGATTTATTTGGTATTAATTCTCTTTATTTCAAGTTTCAACTGTTACAATTGAAAGATCTTTTTCAATTA
Source organism: Arachis stenosperma (assembly GCF_014773155.1). NCBI lineage: Eukaryota > Viridiplantae > Streptophyta > Magnoliopsida > Fabales > Fabaceae > Arachis > Arachis stenosperma. Next base: position 2,109,480 of record NC_080381.1, on the reverse strand, counting down.
TGAATACTGCGAAGAATGACTTAGAAACAAAATGAAAGATGAATTTTTTGCTAATTATCTTTTAATTATATTGAAAAGAAAATTGATGAAAAATTTGATATAAATTCTATTATCGATGAATTTTATGATATGAAAAATCGATTACTTCGTTAATAAAAGTATACACATATTTTTTAAACTTTAAAATATATTCTCTATCGGGTAGGGTAGGGTTTGATCCAACCCTAACCCTACTCGCGAGTTGAGAATATTCTAACTCTAATTCTACTAATTCTTAATTCGCAGGTATCTGATTCTACCGACCCGCAAATTACCAAAAAAATATAATATTATTATATAACTTGATGATAATTTAAAATATAATTAATTTTTATATAAAAAAATATTAAATTATCAATTAATAATTTTTTTAGTGATTAAATTTTTTTTATATTTAGTGAGAAGGTTTTGTTTAACATTTACTTAAAATATATTTTTATATCATTATATAATATATAAATATATAGAATACAAATTGAAGATGAATTAGATAATTTCTAATTTTAGATATTATATAACACACTCACACAATTTTTACACATTTATCAGATTTTCTTTTCATTAGATTATAATCCGTGAAATTCAAATTGGAGATCTCTAACCGACGAAGAACGGCAGATGTGGTTAACTAATGCTACTTGCCAAGCTTGAATATTCGGTGGTTGGCGGTTGCACCAGTAGAGTGTGGCCTAACTAATGCCGACGAGGTAGATTATGAGCTGATCCCATTCATTCAAAACTACACGGCCCAAACCCAACATGTCAACTTCGATAAGGTTCGTTAGCTCATGTGCCTGACCCAATTCAGCATTGCTCTAGGCTCTAGCTTTGACCTGAAAAAAAATTCAAAAAAAGAAAGACATAGAAAAATACAATTTGTCTTTATTATTGATTTATACAGAAATCTAATTAATTAAATTTAAATTATTATAAATATTTATTTCCGTACGATTTTTTTATTTTAAATATTTAATTTGAAACTATTAAAAAATGATGTATTTATCTATTTTGATCCAATAGGATAAATGAGATACTATTTTAACTTAGGATTATGATATGCTGTAGGATTTTCTTTCTTCGAAAAGGCATACATATGGTTGTAGTGATAATTTATTTATTTTTATATGAGTAATTTTTTTTTGATTTCTTACGGTATTCTCCAACTCGGTAAGTCAAGGACTAATTTGTTGTGATACTGAACTCTATTTAAGGGTTTGTCGCTGGCCAATGAATTGCTGCATATACAAGACGAAATTCGAACTCCCAACACTTGTTTAAGCGAATTATTGAGACAAACCTAAGTTAATTTATATGAGTAATTTATTTGCGTGAATATGTACGTATTTACGTTGCTAATCAACTCTCTCAAAACTTTCTTAAACCCATTTAGTTAAAAGAAACTCCCATTTGTTCCCCTACAATGAAACACAAATTGATGACAAAACATGCATTATAACATTATTATATTATTTATATTAATAATAATGTAAATTGAATATTGTTTAAAATGAATAATGTCATGCTTCGCTGTCCACATTCTACATTGAAGTGCATATATTAATTCCAAATTCCCAACACCCATCACATACACAGCCTAATTTAGTGGCCGTATGCATATTCGCAATGACGCTAAAACCCAGTACAAACAAATATATAATCATCCACGTCTAAGGTCAAATCCGTCATCTCAAAAGTACAAAATCACGTGGGACCCAAATTCTCCTTTTTGATCACGTACTCCTCCAGAAAAAACTTCAAATACCATTTATTTATGAATTTAATGATATTTTATTTAATAAATATTTGAAATTTATAATAACCATAGACATAAACTAAAACTCTAAAAAAAAATAAAAAGATTAAATTTATGTTGCTACAAAAGCTTATAAATTAGTATAAATAAAAAATTCAAGTAATTCTTACTCATATTGCGTTGAAATTTCTTCAATATAAAGTTGAATTCAACTGGAAAGTTGAAATCATTTTATTTTAATGTTGTTATTTTGAATGGCACACAAAAAGGAAAAAAATAAAAAATAAAAAATAAAAGGAAAATATTTATGAGTACGCCAGCTCCATTCAAAAACGGGCGAAGGAGAAGTGTCACGGCGCCAACTCGCACCTAACCACACGGCCCAATAGAATTGTAACACGTGTCCACCATTCTCTTGTCACACCGTATTCTAACTTACGTGGGATCTCTCGCTTGTGCTCCGTAGAATCTTTCCCTCAAAAAAATTTCCCAATACTCTCTTTCTCTCTCTGCACCGTTTCTGCTCCGATACGTCGTCGTTTCCGCGCTCCCATTCGCCACCTACGATCCCGGATAATCGGAGCCGGAGAAGGAGGAACAAGAACCTTCTAGAACAACTCCAACTACTGTAACCTGTTCACCTCTTAGCGCCAATGCTGAATTCGAATTTCTTCGAGTCGTAATTACTAAGCTCTCTCTCGCGATTCCGAAACTGCGACTTCTGAATCGCCGGTACCGCGATCCTCCGTCTCCGGCGCCGGAGATGACTCGCCACGTCACTTAGCTCGCCGACGATCTCGCCGAAGCAGAGATTCTCGCTCACTCCAGCTTTCGGCTCAACTTAGAATTACTTCGAATATTTTTACACTTATATATTAGTCTGAATTTCGTCTTCGTTTTCGTGTTCGGCGTTGTTGGTGTATAAAACGATGTCGTCGAAGGTGGTGTACGAAGGGTGGATGGTTCGTTACGGCCGAAGAAAGATCGGACGATCGTTCATCCATATGAGGTACTTTGTGCTCGAGTCGCGCCTCCTCGCTTATTACAAGAGGAAACCGCAGGATAATCAGGTGATTTCACAGTTTTAACTGAGTTTGATTTTGATTTTTTTTTTGTTTGTGCAAAAACAATGATAATTTTTTTGAGCTAGGAGTTTCGGTTAGTTTATCTCTCTGATTAAAATTCGCAGAATTTACTTTATAGAAAACTTTATTCTCTGTTCTGTGGAGGATAAGGGGTGGACATTTCAATACTTGCTTTTCGACATTTATTTTTGGTTTGTTTAGTTCTTTGTGCTTTCTGAATATTTTTTTTTCGGTGGCTTTTGCTCCTTTATGGGAGAAGGCGTGCTGGTTAAAAAGCTTGGGAACTTGAAACTGTTTGTTTATATTGGTTTTGTTAGGTTCCTATTAAGACACTGCTAATTGATGGCAACTGTAGAGTGGAGGATAGAGGTTTGAAGACCCATCATGGACATGTGAGTTTTGGAATTTTATATTTATGATAGTACTCCTATTATTGTTATATATAATATACAATATAATAATAACAACTGTAATATAGTTAGCTAACATATAACAAATGTTAATGGTAATCTTAATTGCCATGAACTGTGCTTCCTGAGTATTAAAAAGATTGGTTGTATATAAGTTTAATGCTGCTGGGAAATGGAATTTGCAAAATGGTAACTAGTGAATTGGGTAGCGAGGTGATGTGCTGGACTTATTTATGATCTGTTATGCGTGCAAATATAACTCATAAAATACCAAATGGCATGTAAAACAAAGAAAAGTGAAAGGGTCCTCTGGCAAAATTTTTTGAGTAATGGTAAATGTACATAATTTGAAGTTGAATGTGTAGGACTGTTGGTTGCTGTTTAAACATCCACGCATTCACCTTTAGAATCCATCCAAAGATGCTAAAGAAGTGCCTAAATATTAGTAGCATACTTGCGGCAGGCTTGTCTTGTCTGTCCCTTTTCCAGCTATAACCTTTGGACCTAATTGAAGTAGTTCTCCATGTTTTACATGCATAAACAATATTCACCAGACAAATACCCAAAGCCTACTTCAAATGTATCTGGTAGCTGGACAGTCCAAATGTAACTGTGCAGTTACCTTTGAAATTGGAGAAACTCATAAGGAACAAAAAGACGGGCATATGCAGCTGGAAGATATTATTTGTATGAATTTCTTAATCCTCTTTAGCACCATTATTCTGATTAAGATCAAAGTCTTCAGGATTAGTATTATTTTATATTCTTTGTTTGGATGCAGTGAGCTGCATGTTTCATCAATATAATGTGCTATCTACCAACTTTTACAGTTCATGAGTGCCCATTTAGTGTCATAAGAGGTTTATGTGTTTACTTGTTTGTCCATTTCATTCAATGACCAGATTATCCATATATTGGGCAGTAAATTGTTTTAGTGAACAACTTCAGAAGACATAATTATATATAATCATTTGACCATTAGATCATATGATGGGTTATTGTAGTCCTGTTTGTCCATATTTATTTATTGATATGTTTGTGCAGATGGTTTATGTTTTGTCAGTTTACAACAAGAAAGAAAAGTACCATCGAATTACGGTGAGTGGGTTTTTACTCACATTTATATAACTGGCATTTATGTATTCCATAATTACGATGGAATATTTCAGTATGCCACCTTATATTCTTTATTATTTTCGTTTTAATAGTTTCGTTCCCTTTGTGCGTGTAAATATTGTGTTGGCTGGTTGTTGTTGCAGATGGCAGCATTTAACATCCAAGAAGCACTTATCTGGAAGGAAAAGATCGAGTATGTCATTGATCAGGTCTGTTTCATTACATTGTAGTAAATTTGGAAAATTATTTGTATTTCTAAAATCTAAATTTCTGGTTTGTCTTCATGTCTTCCTGATGTATGTTGACTCGTAACATAGGAAGCATTTCTTGATACATGACTGAAGTGATACATTGTATTCTTAAATCTGTAAATTTGTCATAGTTGGTTGTGTCGTTCCTGTTGTGTATGTAAGTTGACACTTTGACCAGAACATACTTTACTGAGTTGTAAGTCTATGCTATTGAACTTCCAATGCAGCATCAAGGAGCACAACCATCAAATGGTAATAAGTATATTTCTTTTGAATACAAATCTGGGATGGACAATGGGAAGACAGCTTCTTCTTCAGATCGAGAAAGCCAGTAAGTATTTTGTGCTCTGCCTTCTATACTTGATTGTTTTTGAAAGATGGCAACATTAAAATTTAGCTTCCTTTTTGTGCCACTGTTTCCTAATGTTGTGATCATTTGCACTATCTGTCTAAGCTCATTTCAATGTCCATTATTTGGTGATGTTATTCAATAATTCAATGAGACATTACGTATGCCACATTTAATAACTCTCTCTCAGGATAGAAATACGAAGACATTGGGAATCACAAAAATCAATTTGGAGTAGGAGATAGATACAAAATCATACATCATGTCTTTATTCTGGGATAAAATCTGACTAATTTTCTGTCCACCGAAAAACTTTCTATCTTGTGTTTGGCTTTTGACTCACTATTATTTTTGTCGAGACACATATTTAAGGCAAAAAAAGAAAAATGACTTGTTTGCTGACACTTTTTCTTGCACTTATGAACCAATAGCTTTACTATAGTTAGTTATGTGTTCCCAGTGTTATTTGGAATAACCTCCTGTGTATTCAAAATATGCAATATATTCTTTTACTTAACAGGTTCAGTGCTCCAGAGGATGAAGATGAGCCTCATCCAAATTTGTTAAGGAGGACAACTATTGGAAATGGTTTGCTTTTTGTCCCTTCAGCTGATGAACTTGAGTTACTCCTGCTTCTATATTTAAACCTCTTCTTTTTGAGCAGGTCCTCCAGAATCAATATTTGACTGGACAAGGGAAATAGACTCTGATTTGTCAAATCAGAATGTCAACAACCAAGCCTTCTCAAGAAAGCATTGGCGTCTTTTACAATGCCAAAACGGTTTGCTACTTTAACTTAGATGATACAGCTATTTAATGCCTTGGTGACATTAAATAGAAGTTATGCAATAATATTTTTAGTGCTCATCATTCTTCTGAAATTGGCAGGACTTCGCATTTTTGAAGAACTTCTTGAAGTTGATTACCTTGTATGTTATTTCCTGTCGTTATCTCTGTGGTGTACCTTTACCTTTTAGTGTTTTAGGAAACATAATCATCCTAAATTTTCTTCTTTATGCAGCCAAGGAGCTGTAGCAGAGCTATGAAGGCAGTAGGTGTAGTAGAGGCCACTTGTGAAGAAATTTTTGAGCTTGTCATGAGCATGGATGGGACGCGGTTTGAGTAGGTGTCATGCATAGTTAGCACAAATTTTTTCTTTATTCTTATTAAAACAATGTGGCGTGCACGCGCACACTAATAATATACTGTAAAAAATAACCCATACTGTATTAGAGCCTAACAATACTAAGTTCCTTTTTATTCCCCTATATCACACACAACTATGTACCTCTATTTGTGGCTGTTGACATGTATTGTTTGACAGGTTGGGGGGGGGGGGTGATATGATGGAAAAGAGAGGGCCTTTAGGATTGACAATACAAATTGTCATTTCATCTAATGCAACATTTTTAGTTTCTACAAGTTACCTTATCCTGGACAGTGTTGTGCCAAGCACCAGAAAGCATGTCTGAGATTCTGAGGCAAGGCTCCAGATAAGTCAACAAGTCCTGGCACCTTAGTAGTTGAGAGATCCATTATCACTTGCACTAGGAACTCTTCTAGTGGCCTATTAATAACAAAAAAGTATCTCTAGAAACACATGCATCTAACTTAGTGACTTCAATTCTGAAAGGGGTATAATATTTTCCTTTATTAAGAACTAGGAGCAAATTGGGCATTCTTGGAGCTTGCATAACATTCAGCTGCTTCTATATTTATGCACAACTGGGAATATCAGATACTTTTGTTCAGGTGATTAGTGAAGTGATGATAACAAAAAGATGAGCATATAATATTAGGAAGAAATTGTTTGGGTGAAGTATGGAGCAACGCATATCGTGAAGTTGACTGAAACTTCTGTAAAATGCTTTGTTCATGTGAGGAGGAGAGCTGGCAAGCCTGCAGAGGCCCTAGAGGCCTAGACCCTAGTGTAAAAAAATGGATCAAATTGACGATGTCCTATTAAAAATTACCCTAATCTAAAGGAAGGAATTTATTGAATGTTTTTGATGGCCCTGATACTTCCATTTGGTTCTTATGAGGCCGATGTCTTGTGGCTTAGGGCTTCATGTCGTTATGGCTGGCAGACTGTAAGTCTTTGAAGATTGTCACCATTATTGATGCTATTCTGTGCAATGTGTGAGAGGTGCAAATTTGTTGGATCTTTCATTTCAAAGGCCAGAAAATGATTAGTTTGGTGAATATCTTGTATGTACTAGCCACTAGGCTATACTGTGCCAAAGAATATGAAAGCATAAATTGAACTGTGGAAGAAATTAAGCTAGCAGGATGCTAGACATCACACTTTTCTTTCAGGATATTGTTCTGGTACCAACTAGGGGTGTGGGTATACTATGCCATAGTATATGAAAGCATAAATTGAACTCTCAGAGAAATTAAGCTAGCAGGATGCTAGACATCACACTTTTCTTTCAGGATATTGTTCTGGTACTAACTAGGGGTGTGGTTTGTTTTTCTGTCACTGAGGAAAAGTATTTATTGTATGAAAAGAGAAAAGATAAAAAGAAAAGTGATATGTAGGAAGATGAATACCTAACTATTTAGGTGGCCGACGAGCTAGAATCTTACCATTTGGGTTTGCTATCTGTGTAGTTTTCCACGAAAAGCAGTAATGATGGTTATCGTATAATCTATATGCTTGTTTTTGGATTAAACTGGACATAATTGCATGTTATATGCTTAATCTTTTAGTTAATCTCATTGAAGTAATGTTTAATATTATGGCTTAGTAAGATTCCAGTGGATTTTCTCTTTGGACCTTGTGCTGGATATTCAACGTCCCAATGCTCAATTGTGAAATTTTAATTGCCTCATTATTTTGCATGCCTGCAGATGGGATTGCAGCTTTCAACATGGTAGTTTAGTTGAGGAGGTTGATGGGCACACAGCAATTCTTTATCACCGACTTCAGCTGGACTGGTTCCCAATGTAAAAATTTCTTCTTCATGATAATTTGTGGTTTGTACTGAAGTAAAATTGGTCAATTGTTTTTTGCATACAGGAATACAAATATCATTACAGGAAGTCCAATTTGTTTCAATTTTATTGACATTTATTTATAAACCTAAGTTCAGGTCTCATCAATATCTGGGTGGTTCTTTTTTTGTTTTGTGGTGTCTATCTGGATTGTTCTTTCTTCTTTGTATCTGTGAAAATATGATTTAGTACTTTATGAACAATAAAAAAATGGTTGCATTTGAAGTTAGTAACTGTACTACAAACCCTGTTTGTTGTGTTTATCATGGCAGGTTTGTGTGGCCCCGTGATCTTTGTTATGTACGTTACTGGCGACGAAATGATGATGGAAGTTATGGTAGGCAATTTGGATCTTATTAGGAATTCCAAGCAAGTATTTGAGTTTGCTAAAGTATGGTTTTGGTTGACTAAACAAACACAAAATTAAAGTAAATAGTTTTGTTATACTTAGAGCTCAAAATGTTGCTTTAAGCAATTAGCTATCAAATCATTTAAATGCTCCTTAACTAGTGGCTTACAGTACTCATTTCGAGTTTCAATTAATGTTTTTTTCTTGTAGTTGTTTTATTTCGCTCAAGGGAGCATGAGAACTGTGGTCCACAACCAGGATGGGTTCGTGCACATATTGAGAGTAAGATTCAACTCTTTCTTCCATTGTTCAGTTGGACTGATCCACATTATCAAGGGTGTATCAATGCCCGCAATTTGTTATGAATAGGACTGTGCATATGGTCTGTCCATGGTTTTTTTTGTTCTTTATTCTTCTTTTAAATGTTGGTTTGAATTGTGTGTCATGGGCTGCTCAGATGCAATCTTGCGCATATTTTTCATTTATTTTGATTTTTTAAACCTTATTGCACTTTCTATTCTCTGCCTTTTCCCTTTCCCTCATGTAACAATATTTATTTTCCAATGAAAAAATTAAGAAAGGAATTTGTTTTCTGATGGAAATAACTTCAGAGTCAGAAGCAAGCATTTTTAATTATTATCAAACTCATGCTTCCTCTCGTGAATCCTAAAACCAGTGGTATTATGTTGGGAAATCTATCAATTGCTTTTACAGATATCACTAATTATTAGTTCTTTTTGAATTGAAAAGATAATTTTGATTCAATTGCGTGATGCATCTCATCTAAAATCACAGATGAAAAAGCATGCCATTTTTAACTTTAGCTCTAAACTGATTTCTGCAGGTGGTGGATTTAATATTTCCCCCTTAAAACCTCGCAATGGGAGGCCCAGGACCCAAGTACAGCATCTTATGCAGATAGATCTGAAGGGATGGGGTGTGGGCTATGTATCATCTTTTCAGCAGCATTGTCTCCGTCAAATGTTAAACAGCGTAGCTGGTAAGTTGCCTTGTAGGTGGTTTGTATTTATCTTAGAATGGTAAATGTTTTGTTTCTGTCACCATTATTTTATTTCTATTTTTTATATACTCTCCTTTTAGGTAATCTTTTGGTAATAGTAGGTTGCATTGGGGAAGTTGTTCAATTTTAAGTCTCTTTAATTTGTTGGCAATTCTGTGAGCAATTAGTTCTAAAATGCTCCGCAATGCTGCCAATTTCCCCTTCCAGGGTTGCGTGAATGGTTTGCCCAAACAGATGAAAGAAATGCCCTCCCACGAATCCCTGTAATGGTAAATATGTCCTCGGCATCAGTTTCTTCCAAGAAGAGTCAGAAACCAAATGAAGCTCATCCCAATTCTCTTGATCAAGTTAATGCTGCAGTTAGAAATTCTGCCTTGATGGATGAATATTCTGATGAAGATGAAGATTTTCAAATCGCAGAATCTGAGCAAGAGGTTAGGCTTGCATTCTAACGTCTACACATTTGGCATTTGGTTCACAACTTCTAATGTCCTTTTCCGCCATCCCCCCCCCCCCCCCCTCTCTTTTAATTCTTCAGGCTTACCCAGGCGGTCTTGAGAATGATATCAAAAGAACAGGTGACTGCTTCCTATGCATCATTTCTTTATATAATATTATAGTCATAAGGATAATTTTGTGCACTCAGTGGACCCTGGATAAAATCTAATCATAATGCTTTCTGGAACTGAAGTCTTGGAAGAAGAACCAGCAGATGAAATTGACTTGTCTTCATTTTTGGGTAACTTACGTCGTGATGATCGGGATAATGCTCGTGATTGCTGGAAAATTTCTGATGGAAATAACTTTAGAGTCAGAAGCAAGCATTTTTGCTTTGACAAGTCCAAGGTTCCCGCCGGAAAACATCTGCTGGATCTTGTTGCTGTTGATTGGTTCAAGGACTCAAAAAGGATGGACCATGTAGCTAAGCGTCAGGGTTGTGCAGCACAAGTGAGTATTAATAACACTATGTTTGAATTTTGTTTACATGACAATTTATATGTAGGTTTGTCATTTTATCCTGATGTGAAAAAATAATCTACAGACCTATTCTATGATCTCTGTGTCGTTGCATGTATGAAAAATGTACTTGTATAAATTTTGCAAACAATTTATTTTGTTATAATACTTGTTTATTGTTATCCTTTGGTGACTTAGCTGACAAAGGTTTTTTTGGTTCATGTAGGTTGCATCAGAAAAAGGGTTTTTCTCCATTATCTTTAATCTTCAAGTGGGTTTATTTGCTTCATATGTTTCTACTCTACGATTTAATAATTTGGAGTTTTTCAGTAAATTAATGATCACGTTTGGTTGTAGGTGCCTGGATCAACACACTATAGTATGGTATTCTATTTTGTGACAAAAGAATTAGTTCCTGGATCCCTCTTGCAACGCTTTGTTGATGGTGACGATGAATTCCGAAATAGCAGGTTGAAGCTCATTCCATCAGTCCCCAAGGTATATATAATTTTGTCATCATTACAAATTGGGCAATTTTCACAGCCTCAGCAATTCTTTTTCTATTATTTTTTTGTTGGTAATTTTTCATCCTTATATAATTGTTGTTCATTATCTCCCGTCCCCATGTCCATCTAGCAGCAGTCTTGTGTAATAATCTCTTTATATGGACACGTTATAACATTTATATATAATACTAAAGAATATTAGAGGGCCATCAGAATTTATTGTTTTTGGCCATCAATTAGCCATTAATGTTTAAAAGTGTGGGCTAAAGTATGTTGTTGGATTACTAAACTAAAGAAATTGGGTTGATAGCTAAAAGTGATGGCTAAAAACAATCAATTTTGATGGCTCTCTAGCATTTCTCTAACACTATTATGTTTCTCTTCCTTTCTCTCTTCTATTTGCTATTATTACTATTCTTCCGCTAAAAATTCTGTCCCAACTAAAAAATTGCAGGGCTCGTGGATTGTGCGCCAGAGTGTTGGTAGTACTCCTTGTCTACTGGGAAAGGCAGTTGATTGCAACTATATTCGTGGTGCTAAGTATTTAGAAGTAAAGCTTCACCCAATTTCTTGATATAGTGTTTTCTATTCTATGTTGCAGGAGGTGGCCTAATTTCTAGTAATAAATGATCTATATACCCTTACTTGTCTGCCATAATTGTTTAATAAATTATTTTCCATCTGTAGATTGATGTTGATATTGGTTCTTCCACTGTTGCTAATGGAGTTTTGGGGCTGGTTGTTGGTGTTATTACAACGTTGGTGGTTGATATGGCTTTCCTTGTGCAGGTATGTTTCCCTATGTTGTAAAAAGTTATAGCAAGTGAACTAACCTATTTTCTTGTTGCATTCAGTGTAAACCTTTCATGTTCATGTTGCACAAGATTAATCATGACTTTGATGTTACATATACGGTTGAATCTTGACCATAGTATAACGACTGGACTTGAGTAATTAATCTAACATTATGTAGACTCGCCAATTAATAACAGACGTGCCCCCTTCACCATTTTTCTTTTAATTTTTCAATTTCATGTGGCTTCATCCTTAAAGGCTGGCGGTTGTAAATAGTTCCTCAAGTTCAGCAATATTATTGTTTAGTTTCTTACAATTTTTCCTGTGATCTTTTTCGGTAGCCCAGTTACATATTATGCATGAGATTTTTTTCCTAGTCTAGTAGTCTTTCGTCTGAATCAGTGCTTAAGCATAGCAGTAACTTTGACGGTGAATTTGTTGACTCTTTTTTTTTGGGTTAAATTAGAGAGGTTTTTTTACTGTTCACTTACAACTTTTACCATTATACCAAATAGGAGTGACAAAATTGCTGTTTATTGTCAGGCAAATACCCCTGATGAGTTGCCGGAGAGGCTTATTGGAGCTGTTCGTATCTCTCATCTAGAACTCAAATCTGCCATTGTTCCAAAACTTGATCCGGATCCATCATAACTGACCAAGTCGTCTCTGTTGTTCCTTCATACAAAAAAAAAAAGATAATTTGTCTGCAATCTGCTCGAATACCATTTTTTTATAAACTGGGATGTAGGTTAAATTCTTTTTTCCCTTATCTGTTAGGGTATTAATTCTTAAAAGGAAATTTCTCTTTTGGTGGTTCAAAAGAGAGAGAAAAAAGGGGGTTTTTTTTGTGGGGGGGAGGGGGGGGGGGGGGTTGTCAAGCTCATAGGATCTGTAATTTCTCAACGCATTGTTATTTAGGGGTATTTTATCAGCTTCAGGTATAAACTATGAACATATATAGTAGTCGTAAACTTGTGTTTCTGCCCACCTTGAAGAAAGATGGAAATGACCATCTTTATACAAGAGTAAATCATCAGCTTCATCCATTTATTTGTATTTTGTATTATAATAGGAATTTTCTTTGCCGAAATCGCTCGTTCCCTTTTTGTTTTATTTGTTGTTACTATTATTTATATTTTTTTTTTCGGAGAAATATCCTGTTACTGTATTTTACATGTTCTATCATTGGAGTTTCTCCTTTCCAACCTTATAGGACCCTAAGGTCGCAATTGTGAGAGTTAAGGCCAAAGTGGTCTTGAAGATTGGTAGTGGTGGCACGTAGTCTTTGATATTCTAATTGCACCCGTTATGTCCCTATGATTAGTAAAAGTGCATTATATTAGTCTTTATCAATATTTGATGGATTAGTAAAAGTGCATTATATTAGTCTTTATCAATATTTGATGGAGAAAAGGCCAAAGGACTAACATAATATAATTTTACCAATTTTAGAGATTTAATTAGTACAATTAAAATCTTTGGAACGACTGTAACTTCAAATGTTCAAATATTATACTTATTTTTTCTTTGGATGTGCTTGGCCAGTCCTGGCGTGTGAAGAGAATTGAAAAATAGCATTTTAATGACAAATATTAGGTGATTAATATTTTTTATTTTTTTTATATTTGTATTAATATTAATTATTTTTTATTTATATTAAAAATATTGGTTTTGAATTTACTACTTTTTATTTTTGTTTACAGAATATATATTTTTTAAAATCTTTTGAACGTAACAAAATCACTTGTGATACTGTTCCGTGAACGGAAATAAGAGCAAGATTGTAGCTGTCACCGCTAAGTGAAAATTCGCGTTCCTCTTTGTACAAACTCAAAATACGTAAGTCACCCAAAAATATATATATATATATAAATATACAATACGTATATGGACTAAAAAGCCCGCGAGAGTTTAGCATCTATTTAGGGTCTGAACAATGTAGCAGAACCACACTTTGAGCTAACAGATAAACAATCCTAGACCCATGTCTTATTGACATAATCCTTAAAAGCATCCAAAGCAGTCACTGAGCTCCTGGGAAACCCTTGCTGAAACTGTGCACCAAGATTCTCAGCCCTCTTCTGCATTTCCTTATCACCCGTCAACTTCTCTATTCCCTTGATCACATCATCCTTCTTCAATGTTCTTCCCAAATCATCAGAGACCATATACCCCACCTTAAGGTGGGCCACAACCAACTTGGCGTTATGGTATTGGTCACCCCTAAAAGGCCACGCCAATATGGGCACCCCAAGCCCCAATGCCTCCACGGTTGAGTTCCAACCACAATGCGATAGGAACCCTCCAGTTGAAGGGTGACTCAGTATCAAAAGCTGTGGTGCCCACCCACGTATTATCAAACCTCTATCTCCAACTCTCTCATCCAACCCCTCAGCTGAGTACCCTTCATCATCTTCTTCTGGATTAGACAAACCGGGCCTCAAGCCCAACATAGCACGTGGAGGGACCGATTTTCCAGAACCAGGTCGGAGCACCAATATAAATGGTTGACCCGATGACTCCAGTGCTTCACTAAGCTGAACGTACTCCTCCACCGTAGGACCCACCTCAGTCCCAAAAGAAACATAAAGCACCGATCCACGTGGCTTCGAATCTAACCACTGGAGAACACCATCCTCAGTAACACTAGATTTCCGGTCCGACCGGAATTCCCGGTCTCGCAGAACTAAACCGGCCGAGTTCCAATACTGCTCCGGCAGAAGCGGCCCGACTCCCCATACCGGTTTTCCGGTCTGGTTCGCCATGTAGTCCATAAATGGACGCTCCATTTCTTGGCACGTGTTGAACATCAACGCCGTTGCTTCTCTTGTCTCCTCCATCCACATGGGTTCCTCACCGGGCTCAGGTGGACCCATCCTTCGAAACCCCCGTCCGCCGGGAGGAGGCGGGAAATTGTCTCCTAAGCCAGGCGGTGGCCGTGGCGCCCTCCGCTCCTCTCGAGGCCGTCGTTTGAGGTCTGTATCAGTTAGCGCAACCGAATCAGGCATCCCCGGGAGAATCCGGGTCTCTCCGGGTTTCAATTCGATAGGGTACGCCTTCCACTTGGCATGCTCCATGGCGGAGGCGATGGCTCCGGAGGTGAAGAACGCAACCGTTGGAATCCCGTGTTTCACTAAGAGATCGCCGAACCACCTCGTCATCATGACGTCCACAACTACACATGCGGGTCGGGTCGGATTCGAAGGCGAAAGAAGGAGCTTCTCGAGGCCACTACTTAGGTGGCCGTGAGCATGATGAGGTGGATGGATCCTTGGCTCCGGATTTGAGGCCGGCCCCGGCGAAATCTCGGCGACTCGGATGAGTGGGTGTTGGCGGAGTGAAGAGGGAACAGAGGAGGCTACGTTGGAGGTGATGACTAAGGTGACTTGGAAGTTTCTAGAAGCCAAGTGTTTGCAGAGCTCCATGCATGGGAAGAGATGGCCTTGGCCGAAGAATGGCAGCACCCATATTTCTTTCGTCATTGTTATCTGAAAGGTAATCAACGTGTTTGTTTAAATGCTTAAGTGAGAATTGAAGACAAATTATGCAACTGTCTTGTGTGGTTTTTATATATTCATTGCTAGGAAACTTGACTTGGTGGTGAAGAAAAGAAAGAGTTGAGTGGTCACATAAGAAGTTTCTTGCTTTATTTGACTCTTTGTTAGCTATTAGTATCACTCAATTTTGTCAATTTTATTTGGATCGAGGATTTTTTTTTAAAGTGAAAAAAATTAATAAAATTAAAAAATAAGAGTCTAATTATCGTTAAATTAAAATAATAAAATTCATACATATAAAAATAATAAATTTAATGATAATCCCTTAATTTATTATTTTATCACTTTTTAATAGTGTGTATGTGAATGATTTGATAGGTGTTAATGTTTTCGCTTTTTTATGCGCGTGTTTTTTATTTTCGTCACACTTTGGTTTTGGGGATGTCGGTTAGCACTTTGAACCGTTATACAAAGTGGATATTTGTACAAAATATTTCTAGAATCTTATGTGTTTAAGGAACTATTTCGGTGCATGGCCCATGGCATAGTAAAGAAAAGTGAAGCCGGATTGATTGATTGAGTGCACACAAGCATGCATAATTTGATGAGAGCCGTGAGAGGCCTTGCTTTCTTGTTGAACAAGGTTAATTAACTAAATGATCTATCATCACTGATGACGTCACCATAAATTCGCTGACAAGGACATCAGCGGAAACAATTAAGGAATGAAAAGCCAAGTTTTAGTCATCATCATTTACCACCATAATATACAGTGTAATTTTACCTTCTTGACATAATATTTAGGGATGCATTGATTTATAATTTACATTCTAACATATTAAAAAGGTCAAATATGATAAGAGCAGTATTTAGTCAAAATAGCCTTTATCTTATTTTTGATATTGTATTTGTGTGACATAACAGTGGATTATTATGACAGGGTAATACAACTTTGCTGCCACTCTCTACACAAGGAACTACCCATAGCAGAAACTACATCAAGATGCAGCTGGTGATTTGATCAACTCAAATATATAGTGACTTCCCCAACAGGTAGGCGGCATAATCATTCTAGATTTTTGAAGTTCATATATAAGTAGTTATTGATTACAAAAATATATAAGCTTTTTTTTTTTGCAATGGTATACTGGTAAGTTTAGATAAAACAAGCTCAATCAGTTATATGTCTTAAGGATTTAAGAAGAGGTGAAAGTTCAACATAAATGATCTTTTGCTTTTAGAAATAAACGTTACATATATTAGTTGGTATTCATATATCGTAGGATTACAATATAAACTATTTTTATTAAAATTATATTTTTTTTAAATTATATAACAGTAACAGAATATAGGTTAATTTTTTTGTATATTAAAAAAAATTTGGTGTAATACTCAATTATTGGATTTTACGGTGTTTTTTAAAATTGTGGGAACAGTACAATCTGCCCCCCTTGTATTGACAATACACCCCCTTCTATTATATATTTTAATTTAAAATATACAATACAAGGGGGGCGTATTGTCAATACAAGGGGGCGGATTATACTGTTCCCACAATTTTAAAAACACCGTAAAATCCAATAATTGAGTATTACACCAATGATATACCAATATGTAAAAAAATATTTCCAATATAACAATATTTATTTAAATATAAAAATAAAAACAACTTTTATTTAAGTAAAGTTCACTAATATGAACTAGAAAAATAATAAAATTATTTTGACTTCTAGAAATAGAAGATGCGATAATCTTACATATTAATATATTATACAATTAATTTTTAATTTTTTATACATCAAAATTTTTTTAAATTAAAAGTAATAACTACTATTATTAATAAATAAATACCAATAAATTTTTATAATAGAATCATATTTGGCCTCGGGCGTAGTCCGGATTTTATACTTCATATATATTCAATTATAGCAAATCAGATTTTACATTCTTAAAAGCACCACTATCATTGTTTAGATCAATTTTATGCGGTAATTGCTTAGTTATGCCTAGATACGTAATGCCATGTCAAATTGATCAACGATGAAAATGCTGATTTTTCTTACAAATATTTACATTTTTCTTTCCCGAATTACAAATTAAAAATGATTTTCGTTCGTCCTCGTCGTCGTTTTAACTGAACTGTTGAATGCGGTTAAGCTCTAATTAGAAAGGAAAGGTCTTATTTTATTTTTTATTTATCAACAGCTTTATCTAACTCTCCCTCCAGAATCAGAGGAAATTATTTTCAATATGTTCCAATTTTCAACACAAAAGGAAATGATTCCATTAATGGTATAAAAAAGTATTAATTTGTAATATTAAGATAATATTAATTATTTTTTCTAATAACACCCTTAATATAAATATGCTAGTTAAATAAGTATTAATTATATATGTTCATTTGTTTAAGAATTATTTTGTCCATTTGTACCATATAATTTAAGACCCCACGGAATAGAGTTTTGCACTACACAACACACTAGCATAAACCAGGGTAATCTCAGATCAAGTCCCAATCATACATTGTTTCCTTCTCAAATCGATTTATATGTCAAGAAAATGTGCAATTCTCAAACTCTTTAGAAACACAATATAAGAGACGTCAACTTGGAGCAATTAACAGTAGATAAATATTTGTATGTCATTTTTTGTATTCTCACTTTAGACTCATCACGTTATTATCAATGGAGAATTTCAACATCACCTCATTTTCCATCAGTTATACTTAATGAAAACTATTAATTTAAATTTATGTGAAATATTGGTAGTATAACATGTATAGTTACAAAAACATCCAACACAAACTGCATAGTTTGCTCACTGGTTTGGGGGAGCAAACCTGTCATAAAATTGTAATTGCTTAAAAAAAACATAGTAAGAATTCTGATCAAAACACATAGCCATCAATAGGAGCAACATAGAAGTTCTAAGCCATGCTTTCACCTTTCTAAGCCAAGTTTACATTTCTTCAAATGGCCACACTTCAGTCCATCAGATTCCTAAGTATGTATATCAGAAAAATGGAGAACTTAAGTTATATCATAAATCAAACATCAACACAATAATGCAATATATTTATGTATAGAAAATAAATATTTGATGCCAGATTAATTCCTAAAAATAAAAAGTTACCACCCGTGTAAGATTCATAGACAACTTTGTACTTTTCCTATTTCAGTGAGTGAAGTGTGAATTATGTAGCATCCGAGTTTTATCTCAGAAAGTAATGAATATTTTGAATTGATTAATAAAAAAATAATATTTTGGATTCTTAAGAATGAACATGCTTTTGCTTGTAATGCTTGTAGGATCAAGCTCAATTTAGAAGGGCATGTGCTTTTATTTTATTTCTGCAACTACAAAAATGGTGGAGCAAAGTAACTTAAGTACTGAATTTACCTTCCCAATTAGAGAAAGTCAGATCTGGGTAACTCGCTGCTATAGTGGGAATCACCCAACAATTTTCTCCAAGATCAACATTTGGAATGTGCTTAATCCATTTCCAATCCTTCCCTGTTTCCTTCTCGAATTGTTTCTGTATGCTAGGACAATGTACAACTGTCAAACTGTTTAGACCATTGAACCATCCAACGCTTATTGGAAGAGACTTCAACTTGGGGCAACAGGCTATGTATAGTGACTGAAGAGTCATGGTACTACCCCAACAATAAGGTAAACATTCTAGATTTTTGAGCTCATGAAGAGTTATTGATTGCAACATGGGGGGCATGTGTTGTAAATCTTCTGCTAATGCTACCATTTGTGGACAGAAGGAAATGATTAGATCCTTGAGGGAACTAAGACTTTGAAAACCTGTGGATAAGCCTTTGAATTTATCACATTTGAAAATTTTTAGTTTTTGGAGCGACTGTAACCCAGTTAACACTTGATCTGTTAATGACTCCAAGTTGTGGCATCCAATTATATGCAATTCTTGAAGGGCAGCGTTGTTAGCTAGTTCAAGTGGAAGTACTTCCATTTTGCTCTGGTGATGAATATGGAGTTGTCTGAGGTGACATAGACCTTGAAGGGTCCCCTTTGGAAACGAAGCCAACTCTTGCTCATCATGAATTTCAAGGATTTCGAGACAACTGAGACTATGAATTGAATCCATCTGAACTTGGTTGGGGCTCCTTGTTGTAGAAGGGCATTGAGATAATAAGATCTCTCTAGAGAATAAATCATGACCAGATCTCCTCCGTCCTTTTGCTATACATAATTTTCTAACAGATGGAAGGGCAGGGAATGTCAATCTTGGACATGCAATAACATTCAT
The DNA here is from genome assembly GCF_014773155.1 of Arachis stenosperma. Lineage (NCBI taxonomy): Eukaryota > Viridiplantae > Streptophyta > Magnoliopsida > Fabales > Fabaceae > Arachis > Arachis stenosperma. Next base: position 2,090,079 of record NC_080381.1, on the reverse strand, counting down.
TTTGGAAAGACCTGGGAACATGTCACCTCCTTCCTCTTTTGATAACCCTTCCAAGTTTGGCATGCAACACAATTCCAAACACATTAGAGACTGGAATCCTCTGGCTACTCCCCCATCATAAGATTCATCATCAACATATCTCAAATTATGCATACAACATATTGCAAGTATTTTTAGAGATGGTAATCTCCCCAGTAGGGGGAGTTGTTGACTATACCAGCAATCCACAAGTTTTATGGAACACAAATTCTTCAAGTGAGGATTGCCCATCCATTGTGGGAAATACATACCTTGGTATCCTCCCACCCCTAAATCTATGAGCTTTGGATGAGGTTCCAGGGCTTCGAGAATCTGATCAACATTTTGCAGCAACTTAGATTGTTCATTTCTTCCCCATGACAATTTCAACACGTCTAGCTGCTTACCCATTAAATTGGCTTCCTTGGCATCTGCTGCATTTGTTACTCTTTCCAGGTTCTTAATGTGGAGTTCCCCTCTGAGGCATAATTGTGCTAATTCATCTAACCTTAGCCCTTTCTTCTTACCTACTATGTAAATATTCAAGGTTCTCAAAGAATTCAACTGGCCAATCTCATTAGGCATGTAAACCAACGAACTGCACCCCCTTAAGTAGAGATGTCGAAGAGCTTTTAGGTATTTCAGATGGCGGGGCAACCGCCGGAGGCTTCGACAATAACTGAGATTCAAAACCTGCAAATTGCATAGGCTACTTGTGGACTCCGTAAGTGTTTGAATTGAAGTCCCACTAAGATTTAGATACCTTAGATGTTTGAAGTGAGTAATTAGTGAGAAATGCAACATATTTAATACATTTACATACCCCAAATCAAGTGCTCGCAAAGATTCAAGTGGTCCCAATATCTTCGTTGAAGCCAAAGCACAATTTGTCTGTCGGAAGTGAAATGTCCTTAAGGATCTAAATGTGCAAGCAGAAATGATTTGGTTCCGAGCACATGGCCCCATCGTGAGATGGCGAATTCTTTTTGGATGTTCAATGGGCATCTCATCATTTACAATGCAACACAAATCACCCATAACATATTGAGCGAGGTCATGAAGTAGATCATGTATTTTGAAGCACCTAACTTTGCCAAGATAATCTTTTTCAATGTCTTGAAAAAATGATGCCCAGCATAGTTCACTAATTATCTCCTCAGCTACATCTTCAACTGTCATTGTTCCTTCAGATGAGACAAAGCCATTTGCCATCCAGAGATGAACAAGTTCATCCTTTTCAATCCAAGCATCTTTAGGGAAAATAGCACAAAAAGAAAAACACTGCCTTGATTTTAATGGCAAGTTCAAGTAGCTTAATCTCAGAGCAGGTAAGATAGAGTTTTCATCTTGTGGCAAATTCCAAATCTCATTGTCCTTGACATATAGCCATTCTCTCTCTTCTCTTTTAAACCTCAGAAGGCCTCCGAGAGATTTTGCTGCAAGAGGTAGCCCTTTACACTTTTTCACAATCTCTTTCCCTATGGCAACAAGCTCCACGTTTTCCCCTTCATCTAATCCGAAAGCCCGTTGTTTGAACAATGACCAACAATCTTCATCCGACAGAAAAGACAAGTCATGAGGAGGAAGCGTACCCATAATAGATGCAACCTTTGTGAGACGAGTAGTAACAAGAATTGAAGACCCCACCTTTGAACCACATGCAACAAGTGAATTCTTCAATCTGTCCCACTTCTCTTGATCTTCACTCCAGATGTCGTCCAGAACAAGTAAATATCGTTTGCCTTGAAGTGCTTGTTGAAGTTTTTTCTGAAGTGGATCTATATCCAAATTGCCGCTAACACTCACTGAAGCCGAATCCAAAATAGCCTTGATCATTCTCTTGAGACTGAAGTCCTCAGAGACACAAACCCAAATCTTCAAGTCAAAATGCATGGTTATCCTGTCATCATTGAAGACCAGCTGAGCAAGTGTTGTTTTTCCGAGACCACCAAGACCAACTATAGTATGCACCGCGGCACGCTCAGTATCACAAGTCTGAATCAAAGCTTGCACAACACGTTCCTTATCTTCCTCTCTTCCATAGATTTCAGGTTGAGTGATAACAGAGGAGGTTTGGCGCCACTCCATCAACTCAGCTTTCTTGTCAGTGGTTGCAATTCTCTCACACAGATGAAACATCTTCCTCTCTTCAGCAATGTTTTGTAACGTCTCCCTCATCCTTTTCATCTTATTAGCCATTCTTCTACGAAACATGGCATTTTTCAGACCGAAAGAAGAATGGCAAGCAGCGTGTATCTTGTTAAACCAGCCACCCTTTTGTTGCTGATTCTGATTTTGAAGATCATGTGTGGAGAACTCGTCAAGGATGTCATCCAACAGCAGAGCAACATCTTCCACCTTGCGCAGCCAGTCTTTGATTGCCAAATCAGTAAACTGCTTCATCTCAGCATCAGCAAGCACAGCGTGGATGGCAGTGAAAGTGCTAGAAAGTTTCTTCAGTTCTTCATCCACGCCAGTGATTGATCCAAGTTCCTTTTGAAAGAGAGAGCTCAATTTCTCCAGCAAAACAGTGACAACAGCCTCAGCCATGATTGCAAAATTTGAAGGTGCAATGCTAGAATACTCAGAGATTGGAGTTTGCTGTGTTGTTTGCAAAGTAAACAGTGAAGCTCTTGATCATAATCTCATATACCTTATCTTTTTTCCTAGAGTTTCTAAGTCAATGAAGTCTTTCTCACAATCAACGGGGGAATTTAGAATCTAAGACTGTGTCCAAGGACGACCCACCCTTTTTTCTACGCGTTTGGAATAAAACCATCTTCATTGTTTTGATTTCAGTTATACCGAAATATGTTATGTAATTTCAAATTAGTAATAGAATACTCTAGTTTACGCTTTTTTTTTTCTTTTTACATCTTTTATGAATTACATTATCAATTCAAAGCCATTTTGGCTTGGTAAAAGGTAATCTTTTCAAAGTCTTTGGTATTTTTTCAAACTAACTTGTTATATAAAGTTATTACTTGTTACTTGTTTAACCAATCAGTTCAGGTGGTTGTTACTTGTTACATAAAGTTATTTGTGCACTAAACAACACAAACAGACAAATAAATAAAGTTTTATCTCAGATTACTTTTCAAACTAACTTGCTAGCTATTAAGACCACTTATTATTTGCTAAGGAAAAAACGCCATTTCTTTGAGCCACAACTATTACAATGATTTCAGCAACCCCTTGTTGCTGATCAGTCCTTAATAAAGACACTTGATGCATTCTGCTAATACAAAGTGTGTCTTCTGAAGCTTCATAAATTTGCTTTTCATTAGTCTTACTCCCATGAAAAACAAGAAACATAAAAAACAAAAAATTTAATTGCCAATGTTGCTTCTTGTCTATACAAATAGCATAGTGAGTCCACTAAGTGATATGGCACAAGGACACCACCATAATTGCTTACCATTACAGCTTGTAAAAATTTCAGGAAGTTGGAAGAATTTCAAGGGCAACTTCCTTTAGTGATGGCATAGTATCTTGCTGATGCACACAAATATATTTATTACCCACATACCGCAGGACCTTCCAGGGTCCAGGATAGCACCTATGGCAATTGAAATAAACACACAGAACATAAGTTCCACATGCAATTATTAAGCTAACCAAGTCTTCCATCAACATAAATTCTATTTAATCTTCAAGCAAAACATTGAAAATTTTCCAGATTACCATAATATTAGCCATGAAATATTTCACTCCTAAGCATGATCTTCAATTCCAACATAAAGTTAATTATGAAGCAAACCTGAAAAGTGTTCCTCCGTTGCGGCCCTTGAAATTATGAATGTAATACACGGTTTCCATCATTGGCAGCAAGGTCTTGGTGAGTGCAGCAAGCTTTGGGTAGAAGAATGGTGGATAATCTTGAATCGTTCAAGGATAACTATATTATGGCTAATGACAGAAGGACTATGAGACATTTTAGCGTTAAAAAACTCGCTGATAAAATCTTTGATTTTCTACATTGTGGTACCTTCTTTTCTGATTGCCATCAAACAATGATTTTGCAAAAAGTAGAAATAAAAGCTGGATAGGAGCAGGTGCATCAAGCTCAAATATAAAATCACTGCTCAATTTTTGCAAAAGATACACCCAGATCTTATCCGATCGATTTCTCCGTTGAAAATAATGAGTTTCCGTTCAGTGTTCAAGACTGCATCTCTGTACAATTCTTCCACAACAAGCATTTCTGAAATACAATGGAACAGTAGTCAAGAAACTTCTATTGCTTATATAACAATACCAAAGAAGTTAGGATCTACCATTGACATTAAAGTAAGGATAGGCTACCAAGAAGAGTTCATCTCCTTCCTTCACTCTGTCAGACATTTTTACTTTTTCAACAAAACCGAAATCTTCGAAAAATGAAGGCTTTGTCAGATAGTCTAGCTTAAAAGAAGCTCCACCAAAGACTGATTTTCTAGCAAAGTCCACTTCACTAGCCTCTGGAAAAAACTGATATTTACAGGGTTATGCATAGCTGCAAGTGATGAAATTGAATCTTGACAACGAAAACACTGCATAACAACCTCTACTGAACAAGATAAACATTTGAATGAGATAGCATTCGAGACAATAACAAGTTAATTACATGAGGAAAAAAGGAAACAATATATAAATGAGAAAGTGAAAGCATTTTGTAAAAAGTCGTAGAACAAGACACTTGAAGCTAACTGCAAAAAGTTGTATGTGTTGAAATAAAACATAAGAATGATGCTCTAAATCAAGAAGATTACTATTCTTGTTCGAGTTGCTTTCTCTGCACTGACAAAGCGATCGCAAAATTCACGAATCAATTGCATGCTCTCAGTCATCTCAATTCCACCTTCACCATCACCTGATGTCATAATGGAGGGAAAGAAATCAAATTAAAACACAGTCCAAACCAAGAATCCACAAATGATGGGGGGGAATTAGGAAACTGGAACATGAAGAACCTGGTACGGACGCAAGTCCTGCTGTCGGAAACTCAATCTCCTGTATAAGATTGCTGTTCATTACAGTCTCTAATAATAGCTCCTCACTTTGGTGTGTGTAACTTTCATTCTTGACTAACTATTCCTAATAGAAAAATCACTATCACATATGACTCACCATTAGCTGTTTGTTATCCTTCATGGCCAATTCCACTGCAACTCTAGCCTGTTGGTTGAGCCATTAACAAAGACACATAATTTTTAGTATTACATTAGCATTTTCGCCCCTTTTCTGGGGTTAAGTAAATTTTATATACACTATGAACTGCATAAAATTGGCACATAAAAGCAGACCACCACTACATTAATCCATTAACATTAACTATTAGAATTTAGTTTTGATACTGTCATGTAACGACATGTCATTAAAAAAACTCTCTTTCACATTCACCGTATAAATGTAAGTGGTTATCTAAAGGAAGGTAAATGGTTATGTAAATGGTTATTCAAAAGAACGGATATTCAACAGGGAAGGGCATATCAGTGCCAACAGAGGAAAGGTGAATTGATGACACTATGTTACAATTAACCAAAAGAAAAGGAAATTGATGCAGAAGGGTGAATGATGACACTTACTTGTTCCAGAAGCTCAGGGTAATCAGAAGGGAAAGGCACATCAGTGCCAATAGAGGAAGAGCCATCTCCTGAAACAGAACAAGTAGCTAATCTTCGATTTCTGGGTGCCATTGAAGAAGTAAATCCTCCAATTCTGATAAACCCACCATTTTTTGGGGAAAAAGATTCCAACTTCACAACCTAGAGTCTCAGACAAGCAATCAAGTAAGATGATGATATAATCAAATTGAGTAGCTATTATTATATAATGTGTGATTAACTTGAAAACAGTTTCTTACAGTTGGAATTGGAAGGGAAGTTGTTGAAATTAGAGAATAAGAGAGAATAATAGAAGTGGATAAAACCATTTTGAAGGTGCACCTCTCAACTCATGCAAGAGAAAAGCGCCAATAATATAGTTAGAAAGAAAAACCCGGAAAAAAAAGTAAATATGAATACTTGAATAATATTAACAATCGCTGATAAGAGTTAAGCTGTAATTATTACAAAAATCTTTGCTTTAGTGGTTAAATTGAGACAAAAATAAATTGTGCTGATTTTTTTATTTGTTTAAATATTTATAAAAATATAATGACATGCTCTTATTTTTAACAAATTCATATAAAAATACATTAAAAAAAATTATGCCTAAGATGACATTTAAAAAAAAAATATGTGAATTAAATGGACTAATTTATTTAATCCGTTTATGTGTTTCATTTTTTAAATTTTTTAACAACTTTTTAATAATATAACCAAATATCTCAAATTTTATTTCAAATATCTCATGTTTTAACTCAATAAAATTGGATATTTTAGTCCAATTTTTTTTATTTTTTAATTAAAAATAATTTATTTTGCCAAAAAAATTAGCAAGTAGACCCGTTTAGTTTTACTAATTTTCTATTTTAGATATTTGTAAATACTTAATATATAGCTGACTCAGATTATTTAACCTACAAATTAAATTTAATTGAGTAGATCTAAATAGAACAAATTAGTCCATTTGACACTATTTAAAAGACTTTTATTTTAGTTTCTGTTCTTAATTTAATCTATTAATTTTATGCTACCTGCAAGCAAAAATGTTATGCGGCAAGATATTTTAGCATTATTTAAAAATTTTGCTAGATTTAAAACAAAAAAAATTGATAAATACTAAAATAAAAATTAGAGATACTAATAATACAGACTAAAGTGGAGATTATTTAAATTATTATATTTAAAGCGAAAAATTGATAAATACTACAATAAAAAATATATATTTTATAGAACTAGACACTTATCTAAGCCAATAAAATAGGGTAAAACACATCATTAAATTAAATACCAATCGATATTACATAAAAATCTCAAAATTAGCACATGTCCTCGTGCATATATTTATATAAATCCAATTGGCTAAATTCAAATTATACATTATAATACTAAATCGAATCAATATGATTTGAATTAGTAAAAAATAATGTAAATTAAAATTAATCTGTTTCATTAATTAAAATAATTAAAGTACTATATTTATATTTTATTATTTTAATTATTTTTTAAATTATATATTATATCAATATAATTAATTATTTTATAATGTATAACTATTTATTATTTTTTATTCTGAATAAATATGTAATAGATAAATGAAACAAGTAATTTCAATTTACATTATTTTTTACTAATTTAAATTATATTGATTCGATTTATATAGATATATGCACAAAAATATGCATATAACGTTTTTAGTTTTGAGACTTTTATATAATATTGATTGATGTTTGGTTTAATGATGTATTTTATTCCAATAAAATATGATCATTTTAAAAGCATCATACGTTTGATCCTCTTTGGCCTTCCTTTCATTAGCCATGGAAGATATAAAATATTACAAGTATATATGCCACTTTGTTCTTGCTTAGCTTAAAGACATACATGACACACATTTATTAATTATTTAATTTGTTACTAATTAAATTCAAATACATATTCATCCCATACCAAACCCTTATTCTATAAGTAACGTTTCATGTATTCATGAACAGTAGTGTACTTCACTTCAGGATAGAGTTCACAAGCTTCAACTCCACCATCTCCTATCTCAAAATTTGCAAGACACCCTTCAATGCAAACATGGTAGTAATGTACCATTGCCACTTGTTCTGCATATGATTTTCCTGCATGTTTCAAAATTAATAATGTAATTAACAACCTTGAGTTCCTTTTCTATTGTTATTTTCACTATTATTACTATATATATGTGTATCTAACATTCTCACCTTTCATTGAACTCAAAAATTGCTCAGCAGAAATTGAAGATTTCTTCAACTCTTTCCCAATCAACTTCTCCCAAGTTTGTACAATTTCTAACGGCGATAATATGTTTTTAGGTGGCCTTATATAAACTGTTTTGTTCAAAGTTCTAGGATCATCTATTGTCTTAATAGTATACTTGGCTATGTCATCTTCATCCACTGTAATAGCTGTCAAATTTGAGAGACATAATATTTTATTAATTATATAATTAATCAAATGGTATATGCTACTTAATTAGACATATGTATGTTCAACTAACTTCAACAATAATAAATTCAACTAAATTTTGTATGTCCAAGATGCATGACAATAACATGAATCATGAAATTTCATAAATGATAGGGTTAATCAATTTTTGTATCTGTAAAATTGTAATTTTTAATTATTTTGGTTTATATAATTTTTTTTCATAAATATTTGAGTTTAATTTAATCCTTTACGTTAGGAAAGAAAGCTTGAAAGTAATTAAATTATAATATATCTCATTTTATCACATTATTATTTACTATTTAGCATGATTCTGAAAACTAAATCGAATTGGTCGATTCAATTCGGTTAATTGAAAATCGACCATCAATTAGATTCAAAATAAAAATTTATTGTTAATAAACTAGTTAAAAATCGAAAAAATAGTTAGAAAACAGTTGATGGATCAAATCAGTATAATTTTTTAATGATTAATTGCTTTAAAAATAAATAACAAAAAATTTAATATTTTAAAAATTATATATTTTATATAAATATATTATTTTATTATAATCAATTTAATGTCAGTTGAAGCTTTAAATCTCTAATTTCATTAGTTTAATGATCGATTCAATTTTCAAAATCTGGTTATTTAGTAACAGTAAAAATTCAATTATATTACTTTTATATATATATAAGTAAATGCATAGTTTAGTTACCCTTGACGTTGCCGTCTCCATAGAAGACCACAGAATCCCTTGAAGGCATGATAACGCCAAGTTGGCAAAGACCACCAAGAAAGTAACCAGCAAAACAATTAGCAGAAATATAGGTATGTGGTATCTTTGCTTCTTCTATGGCTTTTCTCACCACCATTTTGTCATCAAATGTTACTCTTCCTGGCTCCAAAGCATGTTCCATTCTTGCTGGGTCCATCCCAAACTCAGAAGGCAAAAATCTCTATTATACATAAGTAACATTTTTACAATTAAATTAATTAAACATTAGTTTTACAAAATTTAATGATTGTTACATGCAGTAATTAAAAGGATCAAACTATAAAAAATGCACAAATTTATGTAAATGAAATATAAATAAATATACTAAAATATAATTATAGTTTATATAAATGATAAAATGTCATCTAAATTTAAAATACCATATCAATCAAATTCTTATAATATTATCAAAGTACAAATTCAAAAATCAAATAACAAAAAAAATTCAAATATAAAATACCAACATTAAAATTTGTCATCAATCATTAAAATGCATAAAAACTTAGGATAAATTTGTTATTGAACTCATCAAGACATTAATAAGAAACAAAAAAATTAATTGAATTAACTAAACCAACAACAAATATTCAATTATTTACTCATCAAGATTTTCATTATAATTTTAACAAAGTTGTCAACACAAAAATTTATCTTAATTAACAAAAAATATTTATCTGTATAAATGTATCTTAATTTTAAACTTAAAAATATATTATGTATCTTTTAAAAAAAATAGATGCATTATATTAATTTTAAAGATAAATATAATTTATAATAAAAAATAAATAAATGAATTTTTTATAAATAAGGAAAAAAAAAAGACTTTCTATTGGGCTTTAATAGCTTTTGACCCAAATAGCAAATAAAAGGAACAACCCTAGTAAAGTAGTGCTCCTCAAATAAGAGGCGCCCTTGTTCAACGCGTGTTTTACTGTTTTCTATAATAAGTGTTTTCATATAAATATTTTTTCTAGTATTATTAATACTTTATAGATAAGCCAATAAGTTATAGCTTAAATGATATAGTTTTTCTATACTTACTTAAATCGTACTTAAGTCGCGAGTTCGAGTACCTTATCTTTGGTAACAAAAAAATAAAAAAAAGGTTTATACATAAAAATGAAATTGAATGGTATACCTTGATATTTCCGGCTTCCCTGATAGCATGAACGAGCTTAAGTTGTAAGAGAATTTGATGGCTGCGGATATGAACACCAGAAATGGCGGAAATGACAACATCAACAAGCTTGACAGCATTGACAAGGGATTGATGATCATGAAAGGAAGCTGTTACAAGGTTAGCACCTTGTTCCTTGAATGACAATAGAAGCTGAACTTTCTCAATATCAACACCAATCTCTGGTCTATAAAGAACATATGTTTCATGCCCTTCATCTAAACTTGCCTTCACCAACCTTTTTCCTATGTACCCTGTTCCCCCAACAATAAGCACCTTGCTCTTCAACATCCTCTCTCTCTCTCTCATTCTCTCAAATATCTTGTTTTTTTAGTTTTATGGTATACAATGAATATGTGGTTGATGGGCCCTTATTATACAGTAACATGCTAATAAGGCCTGCCATTTATGTCTTGGAGACTTGGAGTGTACATATAGATTATTTATTATATATATTATATAAGGTGAGTTCTATGGTGTCTTTGTTATAGTGTCTAAATTGTCTAATTTTTTTTTTAAAATAAAAAATAAAATATTTAAAATAAAAAATAAATCATATAAAATTTATTAAATATTATTTATTTACCTTTTTTAATAACTTAAGTACAAAATGATAAGCACTGTAGCATTTACCATTATATAATATAGCTTTGAGATATCCACAAATCAATGTTAACTTTGTCATCCAAGTAAACCACTTCCTTAGTTCAAGTGTTGTATACTTGTATAGTTTGTACCACTTGAAAGAAAAGTTAAATATTTATAGAATACAAAATCATTATGTGTCCAAAAAAATTAATTATCAAATCAGCGTATTTCTATATAATTAAATATATATCATTTATTTTATTTTTAATATATTTTTATATCTTAATATATATTTTATACTGATAACTAATTTTGATAAACAATTTTAATATATATTTAATATAATTATTATAAAATAATAGTCTAACCCAATTCTAAAAAATTTTGTTATTATAGACTTTAATTTTAATAAATTTTAATTTTTTAATTTTTAATAAATTTTAATTACTAAATTAATTTTAGTAATATTTTTTGTTTTTTATTAAATAACTTGAAAGTACTTACAAATAAATAAAAATATTATTATATATTAAAATTAATTATTATATATTTATATATATATATTATTTAATTTATTTTTACTGTATTTTATATTTTAATATATATTTTATATTAATAATTAATTTTAATGGTTGATTTTAATATACATCACAAATGAATAACGTTACTTTGTCATTCAAAGTAAACCCGGCCCTTTGCTTAAGTATTTTAGTTTGTAGCAGTGGAAAGAAAAGTAAAATTATTTACCGAATAATAATCAAATCGGTCATAATTTTTTTTATTAAATTTTAATTTTTAATATATTTTAATTAGTGAATTAGTTTTTTTTTGTCGGTAGGCAAATTAGCCTTTGTATCAAACTTTTTGTCTACGACTCCACGTAGCTAGGCAGAAGCATTAATTTAAAAGTTTTAAAATATTATTGAAAACTTTTATATGTTTTTTATTTAACAACTATGAAAACTAATTTATCTAACTTTTTTGATAAATATAAAACATCGAGAGATTAATTTGTGTAACAAAATAATATATATAGTGTATATATTTATTCTTATTTCATTCATGGAACCGCGATTTTTTTTTATCGATCATTAGAGGCACGATCTATGTTATTTAAATTCCGCACCTTATTATTATTTTTTAAAATATTTTTGATATCTTTTAATTTAATAAATTAAAAATTAATTTGTCATAAATTTAAATTTTTATTTAAATATTTAAATTTTTTATATTTATTTAAACAAATGAATAAATTAATTATAAAACTCATTCAAATTGGTCAAATTTCGCACCCTATTATTAAAAATGGAGCAATATGCAGAAGCAGCTTAATTCTAGAAAGAAGATATCTTTTTATTATTCCGTAAATAATTTTAGTGTGAAAGGGTATATTATTGCATTGGTCAAATTTCGCACCCTATTATTATTAAAAAGGGTACATTATTGCATTGATGTAATGTAGCACCTAATTGAAGTGAACCTTTCACGAAGAATAGAGTGCATTGATCATGGGTGGCTCCCTCCCAGGAACAGAAGTCTTATTAGTGTCATCTACTTCTTTAAGTATTTAATTAAATAACAAATTTAAAAACTTTTATTAATAATAATCTTAATACATAACACTATTGTTTTGTTGATCACATCTACTTCTTTGCAATGGCAAGAAGTATTATGTAAATACATTCAAAAGTGTAATTTTTTTTATGAATTTAATTTTAATATATTAATCGTATATAAAATTTTACACAATTATATAATTATATTATTTTTTTAAATAATTATTATTAAAAATACTTATTTTTATTAATGTAATATTATGTCATTATATGTACGTATAAAATTATTTTACTTCTTTTATTATAAAAGTACTTAACACAATTTTTAACCAAGTTCAACTTCAAATCCAATGAAGCAACAGGTTGACAATGAAACTAAACGAATCGTTAACTGAATGAACCATAACCAACTTAATTAACTTGCTAAATACTTAACGGTGGAAACTCAGGTACAGCCGCAAGCAACTTCACGTGAAGTTGATAACTAAGAGTTATTAGATGATTTGATTGATTTGACTAAATTTTGATCTAATAATTCTTAACTATCAACTTCACCTAAAGTATACTGCACCTGAATTTTCACCGTATTTTAACACATCCACAATACTTTATAGAAAGCGTTTCAAGTATTCATGTGCAGTAGTGTAGTTGATTTCAGGATAAAGTTGAGAAGCTTCAACCCCATCTTCTCCTATCTCAAAATTTGTTAGACAACCTTCAAAGCAAACATGATAATAATGCACCATTCCACTTTGCACTTCATATGGTTTCCCTGTTTTCACATTCAAAACATTTTTCAGCCAACTACTATCTAGAGATCACAATAATAATTGTTTGTAAGTTGTTGATTGATCTCATTACCTTTCATGGAACTTAAAAACTCTTGTACAGAAATTGAAGATTTCTGCAGTTCTTTTCCAATTAGCTTCTCCCAAATTTGGACAACTTCTCTTTGGGATAAAATGTTTTTCGGTGGTCTTATGTATACTGTCTTGTTAAGTGTTCTTGAATCATCTATTGTTTTGATAGTATACATAGCTATATCATCTTCATCTACATAAATTCCTGTTCAATTTAAAAATAATCAGTTATAAAATAATAGAAGGGGATAAATAATTTGGTATTATACTATTAGTTAGTTACCCACTTACCCTTGACATTGCCATCTCCGTACAAGACTACAGAGTCAACATAAGGGGTAATTTGGGCAAATTGACATAGGCCACCAAGAAAGTAACCAGCAAAACCGTTAGCAGAAATATAGGTATATGGTATGTTGGCCTCTTCTATGGCTTTTCTCACTACCATTTTATCATCATATGTTGCTCTTCCTGACTCCAACGCATGCTTCATTCTTGCTGGGTCTGTCCCAAACTCAGAAGGCAAAAATCTCTGTATGTACAAAATCATTAGCACAAAAATTAGCTTTGCAAAATGTGATAAAATTAATGTTACAATATATAATAGATAGGCCATATAATCATATTGGAATACTAAGAGGAGCTCTTGACTACTAAAAAGATTTTGAAAAAAAATGAAGTAAAAGAATATAAGATGAGAAAATGTTATATCCAATTTAAAATATTAGAGTGTTAAGTTAGTTGATTTCTTATTTTATAAATTCTTTATTTTTTGTTTTTTTTATGGGAGACTAATTTTTCGAATGACACTCCTGTGAGAGAAGATATTGGAGCTCACCCAGCAAAAAGAACTTGCACCTCATGTTTAGACTCAAATTATATTAATTTCAGGTAAGTTTCGAAACACCTATTTTGTAATCCACAATATTTTAGATTTTAATCAATATATATGTAAAAAATGCTCAAATTTATTAAAGAATATCAAAATAACTCAAGAATAGAGTATTGAAGAGAAAAAATTTACAATCATGTTCTCATGATTACTTGAGAGAGAAGTTACAGATAAATGAAATGATTGATCAACAACCATCACTGATCACACATTTCATGTATATATATATATAGTATCTTTTAATTCGATAGGATAAAGATTAATTGGGAGTAGTGCTAGGGAGTCAATGACCTAAGCATACAATGTGTATAATGGGCTAAATTTTTTGTCTATGAATAAAATGAACATCACCTATACTATCTAGAATAACCATCCGGATAAACATCTCATGTCATAAAACCACTCATCCTAAAAACTTAAGATGATTTTAAAGTTTAACAAGGATCGAACTCTTGACCTTTTAGATCTAGAACTCTAATACCATATCATGAACCTACTCATCCCAAAAGAGTAACCTGATAGGACAATGTAACACTAATGGTCATATCTCTAATACTTCATAAACCTCCATTGTACACATTATACGCTTAAGCCATTGGCTCCCTATACTTTCCCATTAATTTGTCATGATTCTGAACTTCGTTTGAGAGGTTGTATCCACAATAAAAGATTTAAACTTCCAATACTTAAACGAATGAATGAACTAACTATTCGACCAATATATACTCTATACAGAGTTACTTATCACCTCAACCAACCAAATAACTCTCCATTCTACACGTGTACAGTTAGTTACAAATTACAAACTATGCAAAAAAAAGGTAAAAACATTTAGGCAACTAAGCTTGGTAACAAAAGGTTTAGTGATAGTTTTATACTATAAACCAATTATGATTCAAATATAAGATTAGTATTACCTTGATATTCCCGGCCTCTTTGATAGCATCAACAAGTTTGAGCTGTTGGAGTATATGGTGGCCGCGGAAGGGAACACTGGCTACGGCGGAAATCACCACATCAACTTGCTTCACGGCGTTGACAAGGCTTTGATGATCATCAAGGGAAGCTCTGAGAAGCTTAGCACCTTGCTCCTTAAATGAAAATAGAAGCTGAAGCTTATCAATGTCAAGACCAATGTCTGGCCTTTGAAGAACATAAGTTTCATGTCCCAAACCTAAACTTGCCTTCACCAATTTCTTTCCTATGTACCCTGTTCCTCCAATAATAAGCACCTTGCTCTTCTCCATCTCTTTAATTTCTCTCTCTCTTTGCTATGTCCTTATATTAGATAGGCTCTAATTAAATTCCAATATTCATGTTATCTCTTCACAGAACTACAGAAGTCAACTTAAGTGCATATTTTGACTCTTCCAAATAAACAAAGTGCATATTTTGAATAAGAAGACCACTTTCATAAAAATACTAAAAATATCTTTTTTTATATAAAAATATTTATATATATTATAATATTATTGGATATTTTTATTAAATTAATTAATAATTTATTTTTTAATAAATTAGAACAAAATCAGTTTATTATAGCAATAATAATAAATTCAATTGTGGAGTCACAAAAAAAATCCAATTATTTACACTATAATTATTAGACCTGATTTGATCCGACTGATTTACACAATCTAAATCGAATCATGTTTAAATTTTTTTATAAAAGACAAATATATCTCTAATTTTTGTTTAAAAAAACTAAAAAAAATAATTCAGTGAGTTATGTAAATTGGTCGGTTCGTCTGGATCTGATAACAATTAAATTTATTATTATTGTTATAAAAAAATCAATTTTATTCTAGTTTGTTAAAAAATTAAAAAATAACCACTTTATTAATATGTATAATAATGCGACATATAAGTATTTTTATAAAAGGAAAAGTATGAGGAGCCAATGAAATATTTATACAATGTGTACAATGGATGTTTATGGAGTATTAGAGATATAATCATTAGTGTTATATTTTTTCATCAGCTGAAGTTTTTGGGATGAGTGGTATCATGACATGGTATTAAAGCGCTAGATCCGAAAAGTGATGAACCCAAAAATTAAACTAATTTTTCGAGAAGATGTTTATTATCCCTTGTATTCGAATGGTATAAATAGTCCATTATCTTCCTAGCGAAATTCTTTTATAAAAAGACGTTTTACCTGTTTTTATGAAAGCAATAATATGAATAATAATCATCACAAACGTAGTTTTCGTCGTACTCAAGTCTTCCTTCATAAATCAAATGCTACCTACTCAAGTTTGACAAATGTTGAGTCTTGAAGTCTAACCTTTCCTAATTAGAGAAAAGAGTCCAACAAAACTAAACCTACCAATAAATTCATCACAAATTGCTATACCCTAAACCTATGATTTAATGATTAATTAATGAATTATTGAACCCAACGGTGGGGTAAAATTTCAAAGTCATTGATTTGAAGATAAGGTGGTGTTCAAAGGTTTGAATTTAGAGAATAAAGTATGATCTATCACCATTTATTTTATAAGTAGGACAAAAAAAAAATATGAAAAAAAAATATTTAATAATGAAAGATCTCACTTTATTAAAAATCTAAAATTTAAAAGATTCAAATTCCAAGGGTTTATATATGCTTGTTAGTCATTTCTTTTACTTTATCTTTCTTAATTTAGATTTTTTGATGTTTTGAAATATCCATTTTTGGATGCTCTTTTTATTAGTGAGATTTTTTATGTCTTTCTAGTATTAGAATTTATATGTTTGAAATATGGAAACTTTTTTGAAAAACACACATTTTACTATATTTTTTGAATTCATATGTTTCTCCTCGTTTTATTCTGCACTTTTAATTAAAATGTGAATCAGAAAAAAAATGCAACAACAGTAAAAGGAAAGAAAAAAAAAAAGAAAAAGAATATTAATTTTTTTGGTTGTATCTCCTTTTTGCAATTTTTGAACGCATAATTAAATATTTAGTTTAACAATGGATTATTCATTTAATATCAAACTAACTACAACTAATTCTCTTATTAATTACATAGAACTAGTACTTCTGATTAATTAAGAGACCACATGAAACAGAAGGGGTTCCACAAATTGTTCATATTTGACTAGTACACACCACGTTTAAGTTTAAATTTATTCAAACCATATATAGTATTGGAAGCATTTCAAGTGCACCGAGAGTACTGATGTACCAGTTGTTTTAACCGTTAATCTGAATTATAAAAAATATATATAATATATATTAATTAAAATCAACGGTTAAAATAACTGGTGCACCGGTGCTCCCTAGTGCACTTGAAATGTTTCCGTTAGTATTAGTATAGGTCTATTAACCAACCTTAAATTCTCTGTTTTGTCAAACCTTACATACACTGTTCTCAATTTTTAATTACTTTCTCTTTCCATTTGGTTAGCCAGCAACTTTATTTACTGTTCAGTTGTTTAATGAGTAACTTGCACTTCAAATTAAACAACACATCCTAGCCATGTGCTTTGATTTTTAGGTGAACAAAATCAAATTGAATAAAAAAATGATCATAGACTACTATTCCCACTAGCCACCTCACATTTACACACATATATATATAGTTGAAGGTTGATGAGTTATAAGAACAACAAAGTCTTAATTATTGTACATAGTTTGAATTTTGATTTATTAATTAAGGAAGAAGGTAATTATTATAGGGATGAAGAGCAAGGTTCTAGTGGTTGGGGGAACAGGGTATCTTGGGAAGAGGATGGTTAAGGCATGCTTAGAAGAAGGGCATGAAACATATGTTATTCAAAGGGCAGAGATAGGGCTTGATGTTGAGAAGCTACAGATTCTTCAGTCCTTCAAGCGGCAAGGCGCTCGCCTCGTTCCGGCTTCCTTCTCCGACCACCGGAGCCTCGTCGACGCCGTCAAGATGGTGGATGTTGTCATTTGTACCATGTCCGGAGTTCATTTTAGGTCTCATAACTTGTTGGTCCAACTCAAACTTGTTGAGGCCATCAAGGAAGCTGGAAATGTTAAGGTATATATATATATATATGTATAAGTTTTTATGAAATTATTTATTTTAAATATTTACGTTATTAGATAGAAATATATGAATAATTATATATTTAATATTATTTAAATAATTTATTTAATGATCTAATTTAAAAAAAATATTTTTGTGAATTAAAATTCTAAAAATAAAGATACAAAAATGTCATACGTATATAATTATCAAAGATATAATTATTTTTTATATTAATTTAAATTTTAAAAAAAATAGTTTCATGATACAATATTAGAATTTTTATAACAAAAAAAATTTAGAGTTTAACTTGTATTGATCCTTAAAAAAAATCAGTATGAGACATTGATTTTAGGAGAAGTGTAAATAACAAAAATATTTTCTAATTTTAAATTAAAAACAATACCATTCCGGAATCTTCCTCTTTTGAACTACTCCATTGATTAAAGGGGTTATAATAATAAATCAACAACTCTTGTTCATATATATATATATATATATATATATATATATATATATATATATATATATATATTAACTAGCTGGTAAGTTGTTAATGTAGCATTTTAATGGTAATAATGGTAAAAATGTTATTAGATGAACTGTGCTAGGTGTATAGTAAAATCTGTTATTATTAGTATATAATATATTAAAATATTAAATATAAATTAAAAATAAATTAAACTATATATGTATATTTATACATAAATATATAAAATTAATTTTAATGTATAAATAGTATTTCATTTATTCGATATATTAAGAATAAACTATCATGCAATTTTATTTATACATAAAAATTCAGATAAAACTAATAAATGTATTTATTAATGAAATTAATATTCGAATATATTTGGTACGTACTTAATTTTGTTATACAAAAATTATTTTTTGTAGGTACAAAATTATTTTTTTTATTCATAAATAAATTTGTCAGAATTTTTATAAGTAGAAATAATAATAGATATTTGATATATAAAATTCATGTACTTTTACAAAATAGTTTTAAGTTTTCAAAATAAATAATTTTATAAAAATTGAAATTTGAAAAAATTTTCAAATAAATTGGAGTTGGTAAGAATATCATGCAGATAGGAGGAGCTAGGAAGCTAGTTAGTTGCAACCTAAACTATTAACTAAAATAATAGCTAGTACATAATTATTCAATTTTTTTACATCATCATGATTATTACTAATGGACATATTTTCATAATTAAGTAATTAATAGCTTCAGAAGTTATTAAACTTCACGTCAAAGAGTTACTGGTAATTAAACTACTACTTTCATAACTAGTTAAGTCTTATAAGTCACATTCAAATAATCCTAACAACTCTTCTTGTTGTAGCGTTTCTTGCCTTCAGAATTTGGGATGGACCCAGCACTAATGGGACATGCAATGGAGCCAGGAAGAGTGACATTTGATGAGAAAATGAAAGTAAGAAAAGCAATTGAAGATGCCAACATTCCTTACACTTACGTCTCTGCTAATTGTTTTGCTGCTTATTTTGCTGGCAACCTCTCTCAAATGGGTACCCTTCTTCCTCCTACAGACAAGGTCCTTATCTATGGCAATGGCAATGTCAAAGGTATAATTAATAATATTTATACTCAATTTTAAGAAATTTACAGGAATAGCGACAGACTTTTTTTTAATTGGTTACTAAATCCTTATTTAACGGCGATTTAGCGACTGATTTTTGTGGTCGCTAAAATAAAAAATAATTACTAATTTCAGTCGCTAACTGTTAGTAACCGATTTTAGCAAGTAATTTTTAAGCAAAATTACCAAATCATTATTAAATGATAGTGATGACTAAATCGGTAGCTATTTTTTTTTTTTTGTAATGATCTATCTATTATATATAACGAAAATTAATGTATAATTTTTTTTCTTAAAATAAATATTTTATCATATATAAATCATAAAAAGATCATTTATTATGATTACATACATCTAATTTACAAACATTATTATTACCTATATTAGTATAATAATTAATATGTACATAAACTACATTTGACTTTATTTGCATGATGATATACACCTACTACCCCTGCATCAAACTCACTAAGAAAGTTTGGTGAGTGCATTTATAATCACATAAAATAATAATCAAGCTAATAATAATTGTACAAGTCATCTAATCATATATATTCCAATACAAACATTTGATTTGATATATATGAGACAAAACTTTATTGTTGTTCTCATGATAGAGTGTAAAAGGTAAAGTTTCACATCAATTAAAAATGAATTAAGTGAAATGTATATAATATAAATATTTTATATTATTAATCTATTATCTTTTAGTTTTGAGTCAAGATATGGTGTCCCATCTTATATTATTATGTTTGGTGCAGTTGTATATGTGGATGAAGATGATGTTGCCAGGTACACAATCAAGACAATTGATGATCCTAGAACCTTGAACAAGACACTGTACCTAAGGCCACCTGAAAACATTCTCACACAGAGAGAACTCATACACAAATGGGAAACACTTTTAGGGAAGCAGCTAGAAAAATCCACCATTCCTGAACAAGACTTTCTTTCTCCCATCAGAGGTAATATATAATAAATAATTAAAGTTACAACCAAGCATACAAACTATATATAACTAGTATTTTTTTTTAAAGTAAACTTTCAACCTCTTCCAAATAAATTTAAAAGTTTGGATAAAGTAGTTTTTCATCGTTTAAAATATGGATAAATTTATCTATTATTATTCGCTTATATGTCAGGTAAGTTTAAGTTTGTTGACTAAAGATTTAAAGAGATTTTTAAAATTGTCCCATGCATTAAAATCGCTTCTGAAATTTTAATCGCATAAAAAAAATTTTGAAATTGGTTAATGTCCTATGTTAACTCTTGACTTATTTTTTGTTAACGGCTTGCTAATATAACTTGATGACATGAACTATTAACATTGGCTAATTTTAAGGATATTTTTTTATATAATTAGAATCTCATGCACGATTTTAGTGTACGAGACTAATTTTAATCAAATTTATTTTTTAGCATCACAGTAAAAAAAATAGACAATGTTAGTTTAATTTTACTATTTTAGTAAACTAGTATATTTATATATTTTGGATGATACTATAGTCTATTGTACCTTTTAACGAAGAGTGACTATTATTCTTTTTAGAATAACAAAATTCTATAAAAAATTTTTGCCATAGACAGTGCACATATTCTTTATAAATCTAGGCAAATTTTTTATTCTTTATCTAATTCTGCTCCTCAAAAACAATCCCATATATTTTTGTATGAAGAAATAAATTAGGATTTTTTAAATATATAAGTTGCATACAAGTAACCAAAAATACATAGGAGTATAGGACCAGTTTTTATTTAAATAATTCATACCAATATATAATCGATTTTGTATGAATTCAGATTTGGACTATGCACAACAAGTGGGAATTGGGCATTTCTATCATATTTTCTATGAAGGGTGTTTGACAAACTTTGAAATAGGAGATAAAGGAGAAGAAGCTTCAGAGCTTTATCCAGAGGTGAATTACACACGCATGGATGAATACCTAAAAATCTATCTCTGATAATGATGATGTCAAACACCTTTGCCTTTTCATCACTTTTTATATCCATTCCTTGTATAATAAAACACAATTGAATTCAATTCAATTATTGACCATGCATAGTTGTAATTTGCTTCTATTAGTTGAAGGTTTTGTAACCATGTTTGCTTTTAATTGTGAAATTGTTTAATTTTTTTCCCCTTTTATTTGAACTCATCAACCATGAATCCACGTGCTTAAAATTTTACTTAAGAATCTTTCACTGATTAATAAGTTGTTGTATAGGAATTCGAAATTTCCAACACTTACTTAAAGTAGCTAACAAATAATTGAACATTCGATTTACTCAAATTATATTATAGTTGTAGAGTAAAATGTATGTAAAGTCTTAAATTGTCATTTTAATTACAATTGTGAGCACAATATCATTACTCTAGTGTCTTTTATAATTTAAAATAATGAAAACAATAAAAACAAAGTTAATCAAAAGAGTATATATTGGTATATGTATTTTGATGTGTCTTCCAAATTCTTACTGCCACAAAAACATGAGCAGCCTGTGATTTGAAAACAAGGTTAGACAATAACTTTTGTTCATAACAGACAAAGATATCAGATAAACTTTATTCCTAATATGTAACCTTAGTTAAACAATATAAAAGAAAAAAAAATATATGATAGTTTAAAATGATCATAGCCTATATGAAAGCATTTTGGCTTCAATTTCAGATCCACCACCACCTGCAGATACAAGATCATAGCTACTTTTGCTGTTTAAGTCAAACTGAATTAAACCCTCTTCAATCTTAGGCTTTTGATCAATATTTTCTTCTTTTCTTATTACTTCATGGTAATTATAGAAATCTGAACCATGGACTTTACTATAAAAATCATTCATGTCTAATATACTTTGTTTGCTATTTTTGTTGTTCATGTTTTCCATGAAATCAGACAAGGCAGAGTTGAATTCGGTCAATTGAGCTCTTGATGCTTTTAGATTATTGCCTGAACCTTCCCTGGAAAGTGTCTTTTGAGCTTTCTCTAACACAGCTTGCAAATATTTTCCCTGAGCCTCTATTCTCATCTGCAATTTCTTCTGTACCTATTGGTAATGAAGCTTGTTTTATTTTTATTTTTCATTTTTTTCAGTTAAACTATGCCAAATCATGAATTTTTTATTTTTAATATTGGAGTAGTAATTGTGTTTTTTTAAAATATGAACTGTTCGAGTATTATTCTCAAACGTGAAGTCGTTTAATTAGAGAAGTAGAAATCGGACCGTCCGATTTATTAGAGATACAAAAATCGGACCGTCCGATTTTTAGAGGTACACAAATTGGACCGTCCGATTTGTGTTAAAAAAATTAAAAAATTTGAGGTACAGAAATCGAACCCTCCGATTTGTGTACTTTTCACAATTTAAAAAAAACACTAAAAATTACAATATTAAAGTATATCATTACTTTTACTTTCATAACAAAAAAAATAGCTATTTTTTTTCAAGATTTGATAAAAATACCAAAAATAAAATATAAAAATACCAAATGTATTATTATCTGAATGTTATAAATGATAAATACCTCTAGCTGTTCTTCTAGTCTCTTTTGGACTTCAATTTGATGTCTAAGTGCCTCTGCTATTGGGATTTCTCTATTTTGTTCAAAAATTAAGATGTTAATTATGGTAGATAAAATATTTAATAATAACTAGATAATGAAAAGCATGATGATGTATATAATTAAAGAAGTGACATTAATTCTTAAAACATTAACATACCCTCTTTCATTATCACCTCTGAAACTAGTGCTAAACTCTGAAGAGCTATTGCTGAAATTCACATATGAATATCCTAAAAGGAAAAAAACAAAATAAAGATTATAAAAACCTTCAATCTTTGAACAAGGTAAATAAAATGGTAACATTGTCAATCTCTATGGTTGAAGCTGGTCCAATTAGGAATATACTTAATTAAAAATAAATAAATAAATAAATAAAATTTATAATTAACTTACTATTGTTCTCTTTGTGATGTTCTTCATTTTGTTTTTTAGCTTGTTGTCCAAGTCTATACTTCTGAAAAAAATTAAAAATAAAATAAAAAACCATGTTATGCCTCCAAATGGCAATTATTAGAGGATGGATAGGATAAAAAACAAGAAGATGGAAGACAAAGTTGAAACAAGTTTGAGCAAAGATGGTAAATACAAAGTATAAAAAAAAAAAAAAAAATTAGCCCGGCACACAAAAGATTCCAAATTCTTGTTTCTTAACCAATCTGTGTTTTTTTTTTACCAAAGCTTAACCAATCTGTGTTACTGCTGAGAATACCGCTAAATGATACTAATGATAATATTAATGACTAATAATTCTACCCTAAGTTCACTTGTTAATCTGATCTACCTTTTAAAAATTTATTGAATTTGAGTAAACTACAAGATATACTCCAAAGTTTACATTTTTGCCAAAAAATACTAACAATAAATAAGTTTATAAAAGATTTAAAAACGTAACAAAAAAAATCAAATATTAAATATATATTCTAAAAAAAGACTTTAAATCTGATGTAATTTTTTGTAGTTATTGTAAAACAAAGATATTTTTGTTCTTAAAATTTGATAACTTTATGTTCAGTGATTTTTTTAAAAATTTTTATTATTGTGAATTTTCAAATTATTTTGAAAAATAAAAGAAAAATCTAAAGATCAAATTTTGTTTTAGATTTTTTTTGTGCATATTCTAAATATTTATTCAAATATTATTGTGAAAATTCGGATCAAAACATTTGCTAAATGCATAAGTTTTTTGTCACTTATAAAAGAATATAATATTTATTAGTTATTTTTATCGCATTTTCAAATCATTTCGGAATTGTTTTGTTGATAACATTCTTTACAGCATCTAAATTTTTCGGGTACCAAAATAATAATTAACCCATTAGATTTAGACATAATTTAATAATATATTCATATGGATAAAGTGAATATTACCTGTAAGTGGCTCTTCAAATGATACAATGTCAAGCCTTTCAAACCCATTATCCTCAGAACAGATTTGGGAGTTGCTTCTGAAATTAACATGCTTTATGTTATGTGAATCTTCTATGGATATCAATATTATAGAATTAATCCAATTTTATTTTTATTTTTTTAAAATGGAATGATGAACTTTTAGAGAGTGAAAACACAATTGAATTAGCCATGTAAGCAAGGAATCAAGTGTACCAAAAAAAAAAAAAAAAAACCACACAAGTCATGCATGAATCACTATTTAGAAAATAAAGCCAATTTTAAAATCATTTTTTCCCATGTCAATTTTCCACCAAAACTCCTCTTTCATTATCAACTTAGCATGATCAAGGAAAAAGAAAGAAGCAACCAAACACAATTGTGAAAGATGAGCTAGCACTACCAACAACAACTAGTAGTAGCAAGTAAAAATCATACTTATATAGTTTGCTTAAGAAGCGGTATGAAAAAAAGGATTTGACTCCATAAAAGTGAAAAAGGCCTATAAAACTAAATAAAAGAGATTATTATTGAGAAATTTCTTAGCATTTAGAAGAGAGATAAAAAATGAGACTAAGAGACAAAGACGAAAACACAGAAACTGAAAGTCTTAATCTTGAGTTTGGTATAAAGTAGAAAACAGATACTGAAATAAGAATGAAATTCTAATTTAATTTATACAAAGAGTAAAATTGTAATTAATTAATTGAGATGAGAGTATTTTAAGTATAAAATGTCATTAAAATTTTAGTCTCCATTCTAAAAAAGTTCAGTTTCTTATGTGTCCACCTTTTGAAAGTACTGAAATACTGAAATTTTAGATACAGAAACTGAAATTTTAATACTAATATCTAAACCAACAAATATAATATTGAGTCGCAATCTTTCGATCTTTGTTAGAGTGTCTCAAAACAAACGCTAAAATAAATTTGAATGAAAAAAGAAAGAAGGAAAAACATACTGTCCGGGCCACCAAGTTTGGTGACGGCATCCACAAAGCGATCATGAAGATCGGTTGTCCACCTCAACCTAGGCTTGGGCTCTCTCGTCATACTCATCACCACCCCATAACCACCTTCCCCTCCTCCAATTCCGCCACCATAACTACTTCCCATCACTATTCTCCTTCTTTCAACTCCACAATAAAAACAACAATCTTAATATATTTGTAATGAGTCCCTCTAGCTAGCTAGCTAGTTCTTTGGTTGCACAAGTTGAAGCCTTTAGCTTTATGCCGCAGCCAAACAGGTCCCAAAAGCCGAAAGTAACTAAAAAGCTTGGGAATTAAGGACCAAAAACAGAATCAACCGAGACCCTTTTAAAGGGAAGTGAATATGCTTGTAGTTGTAGGCCACAAGGTATATATATATAAACTTTATATTATATCTAACCTTCTCTTGAATCTGCAATTGATGATATATGCTAATGGAAAATGGCAGAATCTATCTATCTAATTCAAATGATCATAACCATATACAATAGCGTCTAATGCGGCATTTGATGAGTTTATAATAATGTAAAAAAATGAGACAATCCAAAACTAAATTATTGTAACAGAGGTGTTGTAGTGATAGAAATGAAATAAAATTGGAGAATTGAATGAGTGGTATTAATATAATGTGTATTAGGTGCGATACATGACACCTTGTTGTAGAAATTGGCGTCTAAATGAACATGTTAGAGGAAATCTCGCCGACGAATCCGAAGTAACATCGTGGCATCAACAATTTTCTATTGAACCTAAGCAACACTACCGTGTCCCACAAACTTGTACGCACCCTTCCTTCTTCCACCGTTGGATCCGATACCCATATCTGTTGCTTTTTGACGACGTGAAAAATCAGGTTTAGTTATATTTGTTGACTAGAAAATAAGCAAATTGATATTATATTTTCATAAATTAATTATTGATTGATGTTTTAATTGGTGTAATTCATTAAAATAAGAGAAAATGATAAATCGATTCTTGTTTTTTTTAGTTTGCAGATATTTAAGTTTTTAAAAATTTAAAAATATATTTAAATCTCTAACCTTTTTAAAATTTAGATACATCGATCCATGAGTCTAATTTGTCATATTTTAAAAATTCTCTCATGTATATATTTGTATCAATTAGGTCACTATAACAAAAGTCACGTTTAATTTTTTCGTTAAATCTTACAGATTCAAGTGAATATGAGGGATCGATATGTCCAAATTTAAAAAAAATAAAAAATTTAAATATATTTTGAATCTTTAAAAAATTAAATGTCTATAAATAAAAAAGTTAAAGACCTTTTATCTTTTTTTCTTAAAATAAATAATCAAAATGATGTACAAAAATATGGGTTATAAAAACGCATATTCTAAGTCCATATTTTTAAAATAAAAATATTATGTATTTATAAAAAATTAATCATTATATATATATTATTTAATTTATTTTTAATATATATTTTATATTAGTAGATAATTTAATAATTAATAGACACGAAAAATAATTAAATTAATTTGTATGATCCATTTAAAAAAAATCATTTTTTAAAACCATATGCGAATTTTTCAACGGTATATTTTTGTTGTATGATAAAGAAACTAAGTTGCTAAATGAATGTATGATGATCCAACGGTATATGAGTTGGGTCGCAAAATTTGGAAGCGTGGAGCGGAATGCAGGGGAGAAAGGTGGAGCCACGTGGATGCCAGCATGGAATATTCTGTTAGGCCCAAAGAAAGAAAAAGCCCAAAATTAGTTGAGAAGAGAGTCCAAGAGTGAGGGTCACCTCATACCCTTCACATGGATTGAGTTAAGGCGTGGGACCCACTTACATTAACACGTTTCGCTTCTTCCATTGGCAACTGACGCCAGAATATTCTCTTGACACATAATAAAAATGATAATTCAATTTTTATTTTATAACATTTTTCAATAGGAGAGAAAAAATAGTTTATTTTTTCACTTAGTGTCAAGAAGTTTTTATTTTTGTCTCGTAAATTGAAAATTTTTAAAATTTTAACACAAATGTTTTATTTTTACGGATCAAAAATGTTTATAAATTAGGGGATAAAAAAAGAATCAGTATATGTGGGAGTTATTGTTACAATGTTATGGCACTATGGCACTAGAATTGTTGAGTCCGTGGGAGTTCATGATCTTTCAGGATCTAATAAACACTTTGTTTCTTCTTCATAATGTCTTATATTTATTTATTTTTTGTCTTAACTTTTGTTTCTTTATTTTATTGTATTTATCGTTTTGTGCTCGTTTTTATATGCCTTGGATTTTATTCCTTTTGTTCTGGGGTTTTATCCGACTGAAATATATATATCTTCTTCAACACCGCTTTGTTCCATGGATATAAATAATTTGTGTGTGGATAGTTGGTAGTTCTCCATAAGCAAACTCTTTTTCTGTTCACTTTTTTGTGAAAGTGAATAAATAGTTTTTCATCAATTTCAATTAGTGAAAAAAATGAATTACTTTTCATTTCTTTTCTTTCCTATTTAATTTAATTTATTTATTTTCTTGCTTTGTGTTAATTATTACATTTGGGAATTGCAAAGAAACAAACTATGTTGGTGAATCTACATATTATTAGGGAAGAGTTGGATTCTATATTGGTATATAACAAGTATTTATGCATTGCAATATACAATCCAAATATGGATCGCATTGTTGGGGTGACGGTGGGATCACATGC
Organism: Arachis stenosperma; assembly: GCF_014773155.1. Lineage (NCBI taxonomy): Eukaryota > Viridiplantae > Streptophyta > Magnoliopsida > Fabales > Fabaceae > Arachis > Arachis stenosperma. Next base: position 2,061,961 of record NC_080381.1, on the reverse strand, counting down.
CAAAACCGGTGTCTATTATTCTTGTCAAACTAAGTACGTCTACATTATATTGTTTAAACCAACTAGTAGGTTTCAGCATTAAACAGAACCAATTGATTGCTTTGATTTGGTTTGGGTCGATTTGTTTATGGTATAATTAAACTTAATTTGTTTTGATCCAATTTAGTTTGACTTGGTTGATTTTTTTTATAGACACTGGAATATAAAATTCCAAAAAATAAAAAAGAAAATTACAACCAACTTAAATTGGCACAGATGGATGAGGGTCTATGTCCCTTAACCATCTCTCCCGAGTTCGATACTCACTGGAGGATGGGAATGGAGCTTGCTTGCTTGGGAGGGTCGTCCACTTTGTGTGCCTCCGAGAGATTAGTCATTGGGCTTCCGGCCTGATGAATACCCTAGTGCAAACCAAAAAATAAAAAAAGAAGAAAACTACAAAAAAAACTAATTTAGAGAACACAATTCTAATGAAATCTGTATAAAAATTTTAAAAAATACACGAAATAATAATAAAAAAAATTTCAGCTAAAATTCATGTACAATTCTAATGAAATCTGTATAAAAATTTTAAAAAATACACGAAATAATAATAAACAAAATTTCAGCTAAAATTCATGTCCTTATCATGTAAATTTATTTATACAAGTATTTGTTTCTCATAACTCAGGGCTCAGTTGAATTATTAGGTTTGATTTAATTTATTAGATCCAATCATAAATTCATAAATTTATAATTGTGAATCATCTTTCTGTCTTAGTAGCTAAGATAACTAGCCAATAAATTATAACTCAAATGATATAGTCTTTTTATACTCACATAAGAAGTTGCAGGTTCAAATCGCTTTATCTTCAATAAAAAAGTATGAGGAGCTAATAAAATACTTGTACAATGTGTACAATAGAAGTTTATGGAGTATTAGAGATATAATCATTAGTGTTACCTTTTTCATCTGCTGAACCTTTTGAGATTAGTGGTATCATGACATGGTATTAGAGCGCTATATCTGAAAGGTCAAGAGTTCGATCTTTGATAAACTCTAAAATCAATTTAATATTTTAGGAAGATGTTTATTATCCCTAGTACTCGGACGATTATTCTAGTTAGTATGGGGGATGTTCATTTTGTAACTCAATAACCCATTATACACATTGTACAAATAGTCTATTATCTTCTTAACGGAATAAAAAAAATGACTAACAGAACTAACTTTTATAACAACTAGATAAATTACTTAATTATTACTCTCAAGTCTCAACAAATTATCCTTCAACACATGATATCATCCTCTCAACTAGCTATTGTGTGTGTCTAGGTTCAATAGCTATTATTATTGCATCTATTCCCATTTTTGCAAACGGGATAATTGTACTCATCATCAATTCATATCATATATGGATAACAATTTATTGTAATCTTTTTCTCATGCTCCAAATATTGTATTCTTTTTCTGTTGTCTCTTTCAATTACATCCAAAATTAGATCTCTCCTCTTTTTTTTTTTTTCTTGGAACTAGAGCTCTCCTTTGAGCACAAACATCATACAAAACATTCGTGCATGGAGCAATCTGACCTTATGATTATTATTCACTAGTGTTATGGGCTTAACCCTAGGCCCGAACACGGGAATTTCACTAATCGGTCCAAGAAGAAAGAATTTTTGCGCTAAAAAAGAATGATTGAAAATTTGTTTTTTCATATTTTTAGAGAAGATAATAGATATGTCAAGCGGTAGGCAAAAAAGAGTTTAGAATTGTATGAAATTTTTTTTATTTTGGAATAACCCTCCTCCAGAGTTAATCAGAATCCTTTATGAGATCACAGAGAAGCCTCCTTTATCTCTAGTAGTTTGTATCTAATTTTTGTTAGGAGTATGGATTCAATCGGCATATATGTAATGTTTATTTGAATATAATTCTAAAATTATGAATATTGATCTGATTCACAAAATTATCGGATTGAATTGTGAATTTTAGGTAAGTATCCGCATATCTGCGGATACATAATAAATAAATGAGTAAACAAATAAATATTTTTTATGTTTTCTTTCAACTAATAATTATCATATATATTGTATTATTTTATTTTTATTATTTAAAAAAAATATGTTTAATAATATTTTAGGAGTAAACATGTTTAAAAGAGCAGAAAAACATAATTTTATTGATATTTTTTAATAAAAATAAACTTTTTAAAATATATTTATGTTTTGCGAATATATCCGATATTCGATCCCGCAAATGTGCAGATCGAATTGGATCGGATCCAAACTAAAAAAAGTGAATATTAGATCCGATTCGATTATATAATATTTGTGCAGATTTGATCGAATTCGATCCGATTTTGATTTGCGTTTATCTCTAATTTTGGTTATTTCTTTTTTAGATTTTTTAAATTCTATTTCAATACGGAAAAAAAGTCAACAAAGAGCAATTTTTATTGAATTTAGAAAATTTAAAACTTTTAGATTTACCTAACCTCTAAAAACTAAGGGAAGAAAATAAAGATAAATATGCAAGTAATTAAGTAAACTCCCCATTAGACAAACTACTATATAAAAAGAAGTAATTTGTTTGTCAAGTATGATTTAATATTCCTACACTTCAAAAAATCTAGTCCAATTCGATTTCTATCCAAGTACTTCATGAACAACAAACAAGATGAATACCTGATTTTTAACTCTAAAAGAATATTTGTTATGTATCTTCAAGTATTATGGAATTAACCCACATTTTAATTAAACAGCATAAAGAATCTTTCAAGTAACATAATATTCATGACATTTTAGGAACAATGTCTATTGAAATAATCTTGAATTGGAGAAAAATAAATAGAGGTGATTTATGATAAATCAAATCGCATAATCAAAACCATTATAAACAGTCCTCTTTTCGTTTGTTCAACAAAATAGTCCCTTTTTTCTACCATTAAAAAGCCATATATTTTACAATAAATAAACAATGTTTTTTGGGTCTGCGATAATATATCTGCATTTTTTAGTCACAAAATCCACAGCAGCCCAAAATAAATGAGTTTGGGCCAATACTTCATATGAAGAATTTGACCAACTTCAACGTCAGTCACATCACATGTCTATTATAGTTTCTGTCATCAATTATTACCAGCTTTAAATTCATGTTTCTGCCGTCCAAAAAAAGGAAAAAATACAAAATAAAATGAAGGTATTTTAAGGTTATTATTAATGAAAATTGTTAAATTTTTTATTTGAACAAATACGCAATAAATACATTAAACAATTAAACGTTAAATCTTTTTATAATTTTTAATTAATAATTTTGATATGTACCTTTATTTTGAACTAAATTCATAAAAAACTAATCTTTATCTTTGCTCTAATATGTTCATGTATATTTATTTATTGATTTTAATATCATGACCTAATAATTATTTTTTAAATTTTGTTTTTTAATTTTTGTTTATATTTTATTTTTATTTTTTATTTTATAATAATCTATATAAAAATATAAGTTATATAGTAAAAATTATTCAAATCTCTAATTTAATGTATATAATTTTATATGTATAATATTTATTATTTTAAACACTTAATATCTATAATTAATGAATTGATAGTAATTTATTATTATGTATTATTTTATTTTTCAAGTCACAAACCAACAATTTAAGATGTTTTGATTTTTTTAAAAATGTATTGAAGTGATTTGAGATATTTTTTAGGATTATTAATAATATAGAATTTAGATTTTTTATTTGAAAATTTATAAAGCTGTGAATGTAATAATAAGAAAGAGTTTGAATAAATAGCTTAATTATTTTTTTAAAAAAATAGTTTAAATAATAAATAATTATATTAAAAGTAATTTATATATAAGTTATTTTGTATTTGATTTTTTAGTTCTAAAAGTGCTTATTTAAAAAAAATGTGATAATTTTTTTTATCAAGAGAGAGGTCATTTTTTTTAACTTCTTCATAAGCATTTAAATAGCTTCTTAAAAAGTTATAATTTGATTTTAAAAATTATATCAGACATTAATACTATATATTTTCATAAGTTAAAAGTTAAAAAATGATTACTTATGAACCTATCCAAACAGATCCTAAATTTGAGATTAACTTTTGATATAATAAAATAAAAAAAATAATTGTAGAAAAAATTAATTATGTCAATTAAATTAAAGAAGTAATTTACACTTTTTTTTTACAAGTGAGAGTGTTATTAATCATATATTTTTGTTTATTATTTGTGATCCTAATTAATCACAATATCTAAATACAAATGTACTTAACTGAAATAAACACAAAATTAAATACCACAAGGCGTACATAAACGTACACTTGTTGAGTCTATGTATTTATATATAGCGAGGCTTTCAAAACCGTAGCAGAGAAGCAAAATAAACAAAAATAAAACATATAGTTTATGCATTCAGGTCTCTGGTTGAGTTTGATTAACGTTACCATATGCATCCTTCAAATGAGGTCAAGTGTGAAATCAAGGAAAATATGTAGTTTATTATTATGTATATATAGCCAAACCTTCTTGTGGTTGAGTTACATCAAAGTTACCATGCAAACTTCAAATCAAGTCAGTTGTCTCTGCAAACTGTGACTTTGATTAATTTGATCACTTCATAACAAACATAATTATTGTACCTTAATATGCAAATAAGCTAATTAAGTTTCTTAGGAGTAGTCATCACTTTAGTCTTATTAAAACAATTAATATGCAACGGAACAAATAAACAAACATTATTATTGCATTGCTTAGTATGTATTCTTTTATTTATTTTTCATCATATATTGTTATCACCAACTAACTGAAATTTCTTAATCATGCAACTGGCTAGAACAGTAGAACTGTATCTCAATGCCCGTGCTGCAAACTTTGGACAAAGGTGACAGAATCTGGCTTCTGGCACCACAATTATTTTGAGGTTTAATTTGTTTTACGACCAAGCTAAGGTTGTTTTTGTTGGTTTACAAATTAGGATTTGTCAACAAGCAATCAAGTGAGATTAATTAAAATGGAATCTGAAAAATGATGCAACATTGCACAATGTGACAGAATCTAGGTAGCACCATATACCACGTTAATCATTATTAATTTGTTATTAATTTATTATATCGAACAAGCCGACGGTTACCGCTGGTAATTAATCACTATAACACATGAATACAATACATGCTTCATGCCAATTTAATTTCTTAATAATAATAAAATATATACAAAAGTTAATTAATATGCACATTTTCCCAAGCACACACCTATACCATAAGGTCCTTAGTTTAAACATTTTATCAAAGCAAGAGTTTGTAAAGTAATAAATAAAGTTGTCTCTATATGAAAGTATCAAATTCTAGCAATAAAAAACATACTATTATGTGTATACTAAAATTAACCATCAAAATTAATTATTAATATAATATTAAAATATAAATATATATTAAAAATAAATAAATTATATATATATTATATACAATTATATTAATAATTAATTTTAATATATAAATAATAATTTTATAAAAAATATTCATAAAAAATAAATAAATTGAGTAATCACATTTTTATAATAAGATGTAAATAATAATTAAATATAATTTTGTATCCCCTGTGTATTTTTGTACCAATGACAACTACTAACCAAAAACATAGTTTAAGAGGTACAGTAATTCATGTATGTGCACGTTGAACTAAAAAATATTGTAAGTTTTTTTTTTCCTGTTTATAAGATATTGATTAAAAAAAATGGTATTTGGATAATTATATATATATTGTATTTTTTATGATATAAAAAAATGTTATCTTGTTTATTTTTCATCAATTATTTTTAATATAAAAAATATACACAAAGATAATACATTAACAATACTTTTAATTAAGTAGCAAATTCCCGATATTTTATATGTTACCCGTACATATACTCTCCATTGTAATTAATACTAGCTAACGTCCTCTTCCCTGCCTAACTTTTTTAATTACTTTTGTTCGTATTATATCATATAAATAAGTTTTACCCCTAAGAAACTAAAAAGAAGACAAAAGCAAATGCGAAGTGAATAATGACAATGAACTATCTTTTTTCAGTCAGATAATGTTTTTCTTTTTTCATTTTTTGTATTTTCTCTTAATTATTACTTATTCACACGATTTATTAACACACTTTTTTCAGAAACAATTAGTCAATAAAATAATAAATTAATTAATTAATTAAAAACAAATATTTATTAATTATTTAACTTAAAAAAAGTTTGTTTTTATCACTAAATCAGTTATCTATATACAATACAATTAAAATATAAAATATATATTTAAAATAAAATAAAAAATATATATTTATATGTAAATATATTATAATTAATTTAATAACATTTTTTTTACAAAATCAGTTACTATGTAAATGTGTTATTTAATTTATTTTTAGTATATATTTTATACTAATAATTAATTTTGATGGCATAATTTTAATATACACAATTATTTTCTTATACATATAATATTTTTTATTATATAATTTGTTGAGTATATATTTAAATAAGTTATTAAAAAATTTTGTATTAGACATTTTTGTCTTCTTCAAACAATTTTTATTATATTTTTAAATTATATAAAAATAAGTTATATAAATTTTTTCGTCACATTTTTTAAAACTTATTTATCCAAATAAAAATAATAAATTTGACTAAAATATGGACTTAAATATTTTATTTTTGTAAATTTTAACAACCTCAATATAATAAAATTTTCTTAAAGTGAAAACGTCTATGGTAAAATTTCTGAGGGCCTGTTTGGAGAGTTTTTATTCTTTGTATTATAATACAAGTAGTATTTTCTAATAATGTGAAAATTTAATGTATTTTTATTTTGTATGAATATTATAAATCTGAGAAATAAATATGTGTTTTTTTTTTTAAAAAGTTACAAATTTAAAGGTTAGATTTGTATTTTTTAACACTGAAAATTTATTTTGAATAAGCAAATCAGACTCTCTAATTTAAGTTTTTTTGAATTTTTTTTATTCTTTTATCCAAAATTGACCCTCAGTTTTTTACCCTCACCCAAAATTAGACTTTCAATTTTTTATTCTCACTCAAATATGAGTCTTCCATTTGTAATTTTTAATTAAAAAATATCTTTATATCCATAAAAAACACACCAACTTTTTATAATTGTACATAATACATTCTTCCAATCCATTACCAAAAAAATATCCCCTATTTGAATATATAATCTAATTTTTTTTTTGTTAATTTGTTTTTGCTTAGCAAGGAGCCCCTTAAAAGCGTTTTATCACCCTACAAGAAGGGTTTATTATTAGTCTATAAAACCTATTATAGCTGTTTTCCAAACCCTTCTTTACTGTCACCTCTGTTACCACACACACACACCCCACTTCCCTCTTCTTTTTTTTCTCTTCTCTCCTAACCCCCATTATTTACTTTCTCTGACACATCCATCTTCTTCTTCAGCTACTACCATTTTCTCTTTCTCTCACACTAGTCCTCATGAAAGAAGTAACAGTGGAAGCAGAAGGGCACCATGGAGGAGCAGCACAAGGTGGAGGAGGAAGGAGTGGTAGCACTACAAGTGGGTCTTCAAGGCCAGACCTTCAGAACAGTGCAATGAAGATTCTGAGAGCAAGAGACGGTTACAACAACTCCAACAACACCAACAACAATAACGGAAGTAGTTATGAGGAAGTTGGAGAGAAGCCATCAAGATTTGAAGTGTTTGGATGGTATCTTTATGAGTTCTGTTTCTACTTTGTTCAAACCGTTGTCGTTCCAATTCTCTTCCCACTCATAATAAGCCAGCTACAACACTTGCCAACTAACTCACTCCAACAATGGAACAAGAACCACCAAGACCTACACTGCTCCCAAAAGGAGCTTCACTTGTGAGTACCTATATTTTTTTTATTTTTTTAAAGTCAAGTTTTTTTTTTTTAAATTTTTCTAGATTTTTTTTATAGCTTAACATTTCACTAGCAAAAGTTAATTTCATTTTTTTAATAATTGCTATTTTTTTTTTCCTAGTAGAAGTACAATATGTAGATTTTAATTTAATTTTTAGTTGGTAAAAAAAAAGGGTTGCTTTTGTGTATCATGTTATGCAGTCTTTGATCTAAACTAGGTTATGAGTCTTGGGTGTTTCAAAAATTTCAAATGGGTTTGGTGGTTATGGATGATGGTAATGAGAGGAGGGGTTAGGTTGAAAGAAAAAAAAAAAGGGATTTTTTTTGTTTTTGGGGTTTTGCTTTCTCAAAAAAAAAAAGGAAAAAAGAAAAGAAACTATTAGGAAAACAAGCTTTATAATAAACCAAGCATAGGGTTCCATTAGAGTGCTTATTTATTTTTTATTTTTTTAATTCTTTTGGGTCCGGTTCCATTATAGTTCGCAATCATGAAAAGCCGTGTCCTTATTGTGGCTCTCTTACAATGTTACTTTACTCTCACTCAAGGGTTAAGATTCCTTTTTTTTTTTTCTCTTTCAAATGGGTACCCTTCATATCCATATCCACCGGACATCAACCTTATTTATTAACTATGCTTCTATCTCCACCCTTTGATGCACAAAGAAAAACAGAACCATGCTATGTCTTACTCTTAAGTCTTATCCCTTCCCAACCCAAATTATTGGAAAAAAAAAATAAAAAAGAAAAATTAAGAGAGAGAAAAATAAAAGGAGTAAAAAATCTATGCTTTCCACCTAGGGAGTTTAATTAGCCTTTGTCGGACTCACCCAAAAGTCTTCGGGTACCCTTTTGAATATTTATGATGAAAAATAGTGTCCACAACGGTAAACTTATGTTCAACTTAACCTTAATTAAGATTAGTAATTTAGTATAGACTATAGAGTATTATATATTAAAAAATACTATATATGTATATACACTATTATATGGTACTTCACTTTATTTTCTTAGGCATGGAAGGAAAAAAATTTAAAGTAGGTGCTTTAATTATGAAGTTACAATTTGTGAATTCTTTTTGGCTTTTTGAAAGCAATGAGGAAGGCCACTTGGTTCGTTAAATAATTTGTATGGAGTGATTGTCGCCATTTATTTCTCGCTTTGTTTGTTATTTTATATTACAGCATGCAATTTAAAGTGCCGACAACATGAAACTGTTTCCATTACATATAACTTTTTAACAAACTCAAACGGCTCTACACGCTTTTATTTTTATTTTCCCTTTATCTTCTGGTACAGTACTATCTTCTAACAACTATTTCACTTTAAGTAAAATAGTACATTACAAAAACTACGGTAGAAATTCACGCGAAGTTGATAACTGATAGTAGTTAAATAATTTGATAGGTTTGACTAAATTGTTATCTAACGACTTTGACTTTCAGGTACATCAAGCTCACAAGTAAAACAATTGGTGGATCGAGTTACTCTGCTTTGGAATGGACATCAATTGGTTGGGCTACAGGTTTGGCATTGGCTGTTCCAATCCTAGGATTCCTGTCCTTCCACCTTGACGGACACTTCCCAAAGCTCATCACAGCGGCTGCGACCGGCCTCGGCGTCTTCTTCTGCCTGCCGGCCGGATTCTTCAAATCCACAGCCATCTTCATTCCGTACATTATTGGCATTGTTGCGGCCAGCACGGTGGCTAGCGCGGCGCACACGCAGCACTTAGGACTAATGATCCGTGCCTTCACGGGACCATCGTTGAAGAGAAGCCAATTCTCAATAAGGCAAGGTGTGTCCAGCTGGCTGAACCTATATGGCACGGCGGCCGGCTGCTAGGCGCAGCCTTGATTTCGGCCTTCATATACCATATGATCGGCGAACTGAAGATCACGGAGCGGGATATAATGAGCCTGTGGGTTGTGTCAATCTTCAGTGGACTAATTTGGCTTGTTGGGATCTTACACATCTTCACAGCCTTAGACAGGACAAGTGATTCCATCTCATTCTCGTCGAAATTCCACCCGTTTTCGATCTTCAAATACCCTCACGCGATCGGAGGCCTAGCCGGGGTTTTCCTCTCATCATTCACCACAATGTCGATTTTCACCGGGGGAGTGCTGTTCATAGTTGGAGAGCTATGCATCAAGCCACTTCACTTGCTCTTGTTCTGGCTAACATATTTCCTTTTCCCTCTTGTGTCTCTACCACTGCTCCAACCAATGCAGCATCTAATTAAGATGAATTCGGTTAAATTGCAAATTGTGGGATTCTTGTTGTCCCTTTTCGCCTCCGGTTTCGGATTCTACTTTGGCCATAGTCACTGGAAATGGGGCCATTTGGTGGTATTCGGCGCCATCCAGAGCACGGCTGCAGGGATCTTGCATGCCTTTGGGAGGGTATTGGTTTTGGATTGTGCTCCATCAGGTAAAGAGGGTGCATTTTCGATCTGGTATGCATGGATGAGAGCTGCCGGATTATGTGTCGGATTCACAGTCGGCTCGGTCGCGCCTGGACACATTAGAACCTCCTTTGGGGCTGCATTTTGCACAGCCATTGTTGCCATTGTTGTGCTGCTTTTTGGAAACATTAGTGACATTGGTGGCGCTGCTGCGGCCGGCCATGTCAAAGACGACCTTGACAGAGGCTCCCCGGTCCCTGACACTAAAGAATCGTCGCGCGTCTGACGGAGGAGGAGGAGGAGGAGGAGTTAGCATTGGACTAAATAACCTGGAACTGAATGGATGGATGGATCATGGTCTTACAACTTCAGTGTTTTAACCTTATAATATTCTTTGCAAAATATGATGATGATGATGATGTTTGGTGCATGCAAGAGTTAAAGAGATTTCATTGTATGATTATTGATTTTGGGATATGTATTTTTAGTAGTTAGTGTTTGTTTGGCATGCATCTGTTTTTGTTTTGTGTTTTGAGTTGAGGATTTCAGCTTCTGGCCTTGTGTAACTGTGTTATAGTGTTTGGTCATATTTTCTCTCTTTTCACTTCATTTTCTACCCTCCATACACCACTCGTTTCTTTCTTTTATTTTCTAATTAACGGATTTAAAATTTATAAAACGATGAAAATAATGTTAACAACTTTAGTGCTATTTCATTTCAGATAAAATGAGTAACTATCTATTAATATTATGGTAAAAATTTAAATGTAGTTATAATTTAATGTAAAGTTGAGAGTCGTTATTTGATTATTGTTTCAAGACTTTAAATACAGTGGAAATAAAGGCAGAAATTTACCATTTGGTTTAAAAAAAATCGATTTATTTTATACAAATGATTTAATTAAAATACTAATTGATATAGTTATGATGTTAGATTTTTTACTGTATTTTATTTTAAAAATAAATTGATTAATTTAAATTAAAAAATTGCAGTTAATTGTTTACTATATAATTTTTCTAACCAAAATTATCATGATTAGAAAAAAACATGATTAACATTGAATTGGTCCAATATATTAGATAATTTTATTTTTTTAATGATTTTTAATTATTTTTTGTTAAAAAATTATATAATAAATAATTAACTACAATTTTTCAATTTAAATTAGTCAATTTGTTTTTAAAATAAAATACGGTGAAAAATCTAATATCATAGTTATATCAATTAATTTTTTAATTAAATTATTTGTATAAAATAAATTAATTTTTTTTAAACAAAATAATAATAAGTGTTATTCATTCAAAAATAACTTCATGTGAAGTCGACCGCAGGTGAATTTTCACCGGAAATAAAACATTTGAGACCGAAAAAAAATTATATTCTCTTGGTTTTTTTCCTTTTCTAAATATGAACAACGTATACGTTAGTCCTTTCAAAATAGAAAAAGTACATGTACATGTAAAACATTAGCATAGTTTTTAAAGCTTCATTTGACAATAATTATTTCAAGATAAAAATTACAGAAATATTTCAACTGTCTTCATCTTTTTTACTTAAAAAAAAAATATTTCTCTAAAAAATTAAAATAGTAAAATCAGATATTCATGTGTACGACTTGAAGAATTAAACCATAAATTTTCTGATAGAATAGTTGGTATCATAATTGAGTAGCCCCACCACAACATTTAGACCAAGTCCACAAGGTTCTTAAAAACCATGTCCACACGTACCAAAAATATCACATGAAATAAAACTAAGACGAAATAACAGTGCCATTGAGGCATTGATGAACTGCACAGTGAGCAGTGTAAACACAAGTTTATTTTATTACTATCTTTATCTATTTTTTTTCTTTTATTATCTTTATCTTTATTATAACACTTGTATTTTGTGAAAAAATGAGAAAAGGTAAAGTAACACGAAACTGACGTCTTAGTTAGGTACGCGGTTTACGAATATGAAAAATCCGAATAGAAATTGATGAATATAATGCATTCACATTAAATTCGTTTTACTTTTGTACGCCATGTTCCCGTACTTGAAAAAAAAAAAAAGATATCTTGCTTTATTATTTTACCTTATCCGAATTACTTTTAGAACATATCAGTGTATTTGTGTAAAATAATTATACGTTCTCAAATAATAAAAATTTCGGAAACAAGAAGCCATAATGGATGGTTGTAAGATCAAAAGATTATATCAGTGTATTTAAATAACTTAGTACTTTTTATCTAAATTTTTTGATGTTCAATTTTAAAGTGTCAATATATGAAACCTAAATACATAATGTTATCCTTTGTTAAAAATTAGAAACAGTGTTAGGTTTTTATAATAGATTTTTCGATATATTATTGATATTACAAATTTGTGTTACACAATACACAGCTGTTGATATTCTGGCTCAACATTAAAATTCAGGTTCAAATGAGCTAAAAAAGCATAATCCAAAAATTGGCTTTCGCTACTCACCGACCTCCTCAAAAGAGGTCGGATTCGACACGCACTCCACTTTAAGGAAGTCGGGATCGAAGATTAGCTGGCAGATGACTATTATTCAAATAAGTAACTGCCCCTAAAATCTCTCAACCCACTTTCAGGAGTCATATCTCAATTTTCTTAAGATAGAGGGACGGTTATCCTCCTTAAAAGGTGGAACTACTCCAACGGTGGTTATTAGTTCACCACTATAAATACACTGACACCCCTCAGGTATCTCTAAGTTCCAATACTCTATAAACCTGCTCTATTCCCTTTGCTGACTTAGGCATCGGAGTGTCCTTACAGGTACCACCCCCTATTCCTTCATACACACAAGTCGGACGGCGGCTCCCTGACGAGAACCTAGTCGGAGACCTCCTCCTTCAAACGATTGGGCCAACCTAACAAGTCCAGCCAATTAATCTCCAGTTACCCATCGTAACATTGACGCCGTTGTCGGGGACCCGAGAGATCAACCAATAATAGCGGACGAATTCAACGAGGATAGAAACACAGCATCTGATTCTGAGCAAGAGAATCAAGACGCTGGCAATAACGACAGAGCAATAGTCACCCACCAAGGGGTGACCAACCAGAACAAAGAAGGCCCCTCAAGGGTAAAAGACCCAAAGGGAAACTCCTCTGAGGGACAAGGATCAGGAAAGGAAAGACAGCCCCATGCGACTGACTTCATGGATTTGTTCCATGGCCACCAGGGGCGCCTAGAACAGTTGGAGCAAGAGCTGGCGCAACAACGAGAAGCAGAGAGGAATCTGAGAAGCGAAATCGAGCGACGAAAGAAGCTTGAAGAAAAGCTCCTGAGACTAGAGTCTGCTCTTAAAGGTCAAAACTCTCACAGCGACCGAGAAAACTCTCCCTTAGGAGAAGAAGATCTGTTTAGTGAGGATATAATGAGGGCAAAAGTTCCAAGGAACTTTAAAAGCCCTGATATGGACATCTACGATGGAACTACGGATCCAAAGCATCATTTAAGCAATTTTAAAAGTCGGATGTACCTAGCTGACGCTTCTGATGCTACTCGCTGCAAGGCTTTCCCGTCAACCCTAACTAAAGCAGTGATGAAGTGGTTCGATAGTCTCCCCGAGGTCTGTCAGTAGTTTCGACGACCTCTCGCAGAAGTTTCTCATGCGATTCTCGATCCAAAAGGATAAAGTAAAGCACGCACCAAGCCTCCTAGGAATAAAACAGGAGGTCGGAGAACCTTTAAAGGACTACATGGAAAGGTTCAACAAAGCGTGCTTAGAAATTCAAGACCTGCCCACGGAGGCAGTGATTATGGGCCTAGTAAATAGACTCCGAGAAGGTCCCTTCTCTTAGTCCATCTCGAAAAGGCATCCGACCTCCCTGAGTGATGTACAGGAGAGAGTTGAGAAGTACATCAACATGGAAGAAAATGCCAGACTTTGAGAACTAAGTTGGCGACCTGGTGCACTCTCACTCATCAAAAGAGAAAGAGAAAGAGAGTCCAACAAAAAAGAGGAGGTCGGCCTTGAGAGGCCTAGGAGATATCACTCTTATACTCCTCTACGAGTTTTCCTAGTTGATGTCTACAAGAAAATTTGTCATACTGAAAGACTACCTCATCCTAGGCCCATCAAAAATTAAAAGGGGGGGTCGTGGCATCTACTGTGAGTACCATAAGCTATATGGTCACTCAACAAATGATTGCTACGACCTTAAAAATGTGATAGAAAAGCTGGCCAGAGAAGATCGGCTGGACAGATATCTCATGGAAAGGTCGGACCATCATGGTAAAAGAAAGCAAGATGATGGGGACCGAAAAGATCCACCACCACAGACCCCGGAAAGACATATACATATGATCTCAGGAGGATTCGGTGGATGCAGCCTCACAAAGTGATCTCGCAAGAGGCACCTGAAGGAGGTCTACCAGGTCGGGGGCGAAGCTCCCGACCTCCCCACCATCTCTTTTACTAAAGAAGATGGGCAAGGTATCATACCTGGACATGATGATCCAGTTGTGATAACCATGATCCTTGCCAATGCCCATCTTCACAGAACCCTGGTGGAATAGGGAAGCTTAGCTGACATCCTATTCAAATCGTCGTTCGATAAGTTGGGATTGGATGAAAAGGCGTTAAGAGCTTACCCTAACACCCTATATGGGCTGGGGGATACACCAATAAAACCACTAGGATTCATACCCCTACATACAACTTTTGAAAAAGGGGAAAAATCCAAAACTCTGAGTATCGACTTCATAGTCATCGATGTGGGTTCAGCCTATAATGCCCTAATAGGCAGAACTACCATAAATCGGCTCGGAGTAGTGGTGTCCACCCCCCACCTTTGCATGAAATTGCTAACACCAGAGGGAATAGCAACTATTAGGGGAGACCAGAAATTGGCAAGAAAATGCTACAATGAAAGCCTGAACCTGAGAGGAAAGGGTAAAGAGGTGCACACAATTAAGCTCGGAGGGATCGGAGTTAAGGAAGAGTTGCGACCACAACCCGGGGGAAAAAATAAAGAGGTACAGATCGGAGAAGAGGAAGGAAAAAGTACTAACATAAGAGCCGGCCTGAAAGAAGATTTGAAACGGAAGCTCATAAGACTTCTACAAGAGAATTCCGATCTCTTCACCTGGAAAGCCTCCGACATGCCAAGGATAGATCCCGAACTCATGTCGCACAAGTTATCGGTATACCCCGGATCGCGACCTGTCCATGAAAGAAGACGGAAGCTCGGACCTAAACGGGCCTAAGTTGTGGAAGAGCAAGTACAAGCCCTACAAGAAGCCGGCTTCATCAAAGAGGTTAAATATCCGGCGTGGCTAGCAAATGTGGTGCTGGTCAAAAAGCAAAACGGCAAGTGGAGGATGTGCGTCGATTACACCGATCTGAATAAGGCGTGTCCTAAAGACCCATATCCACTTCCAAGCATTGATGCCTTAGTATAGTCCAGCTCGGGGTATCAATACTTGTCGTTTATGGATGCGTACTCGGGATATAATCAAATTCCGATGTATAAGCCAGATCAAGAAAAAACATCTTTCATCACGCCAAGAGCAAACTATTGCTATGTGGTCATGCCTTTTAGGTTAAAAAACGCAGGAGCCACATATCAAAAGCTAATGAACAAGGTGTTCACTCCTCATCTTGGGAATCTAATGGAAGTCTATGTAGACGACATGCTAGTAAAAACCAAGGATGAGGCCGACCTCTTGGGTGACCTCTCGCAAGTTTTCACCACCATAAAGATGCATGGGATGAGACTGAATCCTGAAAAATGCACCTTCGCGGTGGAGGCAGGAAAATTTCTAGGATTTATGCTTACACAGAGGGGGATTGAAGCCAACCCTGACAAGTGCAAAGCAGTCATAGAATTTAAAAGCCCGACTTGATTAAGGAAGGTCCAACAGTTAAATGGATGACTTACTACCCTCTCCAGGTTCTTGGCGGGGTCAGCATTAAGATCCCTACCACTCTTCTCTCTAATAAGAAAAAGATGCCAGTTTGAATGGACTCCTGAGTGCGAAGAAGCATTCCAGGAGTTCAAAAGGTTTTTAAGCCAACCTCCCATTCTGATCCGACCTGTAGCTGGGGAAGAACTCGTCCTGTATTTATCCGTAGCAGACAAAGCTGTAGCATCAACTCTAATACAGGAAGACGAGGTCAGGCAGCATCCCATATACTTCACCGGCAAAGTTCTACAAGGCCTTAAATTAAGGTATCAAAAATCGGAGAAGTTTGCGTATGCCTTAATAGTAGCCTCTCGAAGACTACGACCTTACTTTCAAGCTTGCACAATAAGAGTTCGAACAAACCAACCCATGAAGCAAATTCTCCAGAAGACAGATATTGCGGGTAGAATGGTTCAATGGGCTATAGAAATATTCGAGTTCGACCTTAAGTACGAAACTCGGACGGCAATAAAAGCCCAATGCCTCACCGACTTCGTAGTAGAATATGCAGGAGATTAAGAGAAAGCCTCCACTATATGGGAGCTATACGTGGATGGATCCTCCAATAAAGTCGGAAGCGGTGCGGGCATAATCTTAGTCAACCAAGAAGGGACCCAAGTAGAAGTCTCCCTCAAATTTGAATTTCCAGCTTCTAACAATCAGGCAGAATATGAAGCCTTGATTGTAGGATTATAACTGGCCGAAGAAGTCGGTGCGACCAAAGTAGTCGTGTTCAGCGATTCGCAGGTAGTGACCTCCCAAATAAATGGAGACTATCATGCTAAAGACCCCAACATGAAGAGGTACTTATACAAAACCTTGGAGCACCTCAGGCGTTTTACAGAGACCGAGGTCATACACATAACTCGGGATCTCAACAGCAGAGCAAATGCCTTCTTTAAGTTAGCTAGTACCAAGCCAGGGGAAATAATAGGAGCCTGATCCAAGAAACTCTCCAAGAACCCTCTATCGCAAAAACAGAGGGCAGATAAGACATCTTTGAAGTATCCGGATTGGACCTCGGATGGATGAACCCACTAATCGAATACCTAAAATTCGACATGCTACCTAAAGAGGAAAAAGACGCCAAAAAATTCGGAGGAAAGCACAGAACTACACCTTAGTGAAAAATATCATCTATAAAAGGGGGATATCAACACCATTATTAAAGTGCATCCTGACCTCGAGGACGACGGAAGTACTTGAGGAGGTCCATAATGGTATCTGCGGGAATCATCTTGGAGCAAGGTCTTTAGCCAGGAAAGTCATTCCCAAGCGACTGGACAAGTAAAATATTTAATAGTGGGAGTAGACTACTTCACAAAGTAGATAGAAGCAGAACCACTATCCACCATCACAGCCCAAAGAAGTCGAAAATTCCTCTACAAGAACATTATCACAAGGTATGGGGTACCTCACTCCATCACCACTGATAATGGCACTCAGTTCACCAACTCTACCTTCAGAAACCTGGTAGCCAGTATAAAGATCAAGCATTAGTTCACCTCGGTAGAACACCTACAAAAAAATAGACAAGCCGATGCAGCCAATAAAGTTATACTGGCAAGGTTAAAGAAAAGGTTGCAAGATGCAAAAGGAGCATGGGCTGAGGAGCTACTTCAAGTACTATGGGCTTATCAAACCACACCTTAGTCTGCCACAGGAGAAACACCCTTCCGACTTGCTTATGGCATAGAAGCCATGATACCAGTTGAAATCAATGAGCAAAGCCCAAGGGTAAACTTCTACGACGAGGTTGGCAACATACAAGGGCACAAAGAAGAACTCGAACTACTCCCCGAAGTCCGAGAACAAGCCCAGATAAGAGAAGCAGCGCTGAAGCAAAGAATGACAAACAGATACAACAAAAAAAGTCATTCAGAGAAGCTTCGCCCCGGACGACTTGGTCTTGATCAGAAACGACATTGGAGTTAACAAATCTGGGGATGGAAAGCTTGCTGCCAATTGGAAAGGGCTATACAAAATTAATGAGGTCCTAGGAAAAGGTTACTACAAGGTGACCGACTTGAACGGCATCGAATTACCTAGGTCGTGGCATGCTTGTAATATGAAAAGGTACTGTTCCGAGGGTTACCTAAAACTGTAGGTCGATCTCGGACGAGATCTTCTGTACTGATCGGAGATGACGGGTCCGGCTTGTGCGTGGTGGTCGGAGCTGTCGTGTCTGACTTGTTGGACTGGCAATGCTGCTGATCCTTTGTCACCGGAGGGTGGTGGTACATGCGAGGGACTCTGATGCTTAAGTTAGCAAGGGTATTAAGCAGGTTTAATGTAGAATCAGAGTTTGAGTTATATCTGGGTGCTCCAGTGTATTTATAATGATGAGGAGTGACGTTTCTGGAGATAAGATAGTTATCTTATCTTATCTTATCTTATCTTCAGGTGAAGTCATCTTATCTTTAAGAGTACTGCCCCTATCTCTATAGGCTTGGGCTGCCTTAGGATTTGGGTCGTGTTCCTCTGTTGGCCCTTTTTGGGCTTTTTCTGGTGATTTGGCCGAGCTCTTGAAGAAGAGGTCGGATAGTCCTGACCTGAAGAGGTGGGTCAACTTGTCGTCAAGTAACCCGGGTCGGACAGCTCGACCCAGGGTATGAATAGGTACTATAGTTAAAAGCGAACACCACTCACTAATGTACTCTTTTTCCCGACTTCATGGTTTTTTCCCAAAAAGAATGGTTTTTCTGAAGGGAGTTTTAATGAGGCATCAAAGTGGAGGCTAAGGGGCAACAATTTTCAACCCCTTAGTAGCGAAAAGTACCTTCATGAATAAATAAAGATCTTTTTTCTACATTTCTTTGTAAATTCAATTTAAATTATCATTATTTTTCTTCGAAACGCGTCAAACTTAAGCTCGACAAAGCGTGAAAATCCCATGACCGACCTAAGTGGTCGTCAGGATGAAACGACGAGGTATAAGTCGGCGTAAAGAGGTTATAAAAGCAGATCATGATAACTCGGAAATATCATGACCAATAAGTCGGAAAATCGAGAAGAATTAAAATGCATCGCAAAAATAACCTAAGTTATGAGCAATTCAAAGAAGAAAATTTGAATTCATAAGTAATACCAAAAAAGAGATCAAAATGAAAAACCTTCAAAAAAGGTGGGAACTGTCTCAAGTATTTGAAAAATCCAAAAAACTTAGACAAAACACGGCCTGCCTAGATAAAAACTTTTTTTTCCAAAAGCAAAAAGATCAAAATGATTTTTTCATGAAAAACCTAGCGAAGAAAAAGTTGCAGAAAGCATGCGTGCACCAATTAGTCTTAAACCCCTTATCCAAAAAAGGGGTATAAATTAAAGGAATTTTTTGTTTACGGCCATAAAAAGGCCAAGAAAATTCAACAAACCACCACGAAAAAATAAAATTGTTCAAACAAGGGGCCCACAAGCCGGGACCCTAATAGCTCAAATCAATTAGAGAAAAATTAAAAGTCACCAGAAGGGAGAGAAGTCAGATCAGCGGCAGGGGAGGACGGAGCAGTCTCTTCGGCAGCAGGGGTCGGAGCATCTGAAGACGTCGGCTGAGATGCCTCCAGTTGATCCTCACGAGGAGGAGATTCCACAATCCTTTGGCCACGGGTCTTCAGCTCATAGTCCGTCTCAGGTCGGGGAGGGGAAACGATAGCCCCGTTCACGACAACCTTATCAGGATCAAGAGGGGAGATATCCAGGCCAGGAGCAATTACTCCGACTTGTTCTTTAAAAATTCTCCAGGCCTCATCTGAGCTCTCCGCCACGGGGTCCTCTAAATCCTGATAAGCCTCCCGACCTTTCTCCGACTCCCGCTGGAGATCGATGTTCTCGGTAAAGACCCTCACATAATTCTGCTCCGCCTTCTCCTTCAGGTCTTCTGCCATGGCACATTGGGTCATCAACTTCTTCTCCCTCTCCTGAAGTCGGGTCCTCTCCTCCCTCAGCTCGACGACCTCTTCCTTAAGCCTCTTCTCTTGCTCATGATAGAGAAAAATCCTCCCCTCTAACTCCTCAACCTTTTGGGTTGAGGCCAAAGTGCTAAGGAGAGTTTTTTTCCAAAATATCAAGGGGTTTCGTGCATACCCCCGCCGCCCGAACACTCCCCTGAACTAAGATATTAAGATGGTTTCGGACAGAAGCATCATCCATATTAATTTGAGTATGGGGATAGATGTGATTTTGAATGAACTTGGGGCCATCAAAATTAGCTTCCCCAAAAAAAGAAGAGCCAGACTCTGAAGTCTTGCGCTTCTTCTTCTCGGGTTCAGGAGGGGGTTGGATGGGGGGAGAAAGAGAAGAGGCAGGACCAGAAGTTACCAAAATGGGACTAGAAGAGGTCCCCAGATCATGAGGAGGAGTATGAGGAGGAGGAGGAAGAGTTCCAGCAGCCCTAGCGGCATCAACCCGAGCCTGAGACCTCTTCTTGGCGACCTGGACCTTCAAGTAGGAGGAGCTAGAACCTTTCTTCACCATTTATGAAAAAGAAGAAAACAAAGAATTAGTCTACAAATCGGAAGAAGTCGGAAATAGAAAATCTGATGATTACAAGTCGGAAATTATCTAAATCGACAACAAAGCTACCTAATTGAGTCCGCACAAAACTCGGAGACCCTTGAAGAAATTTTTTAGTGTCTAGATTAGGGGCCCTTCCCCAAACTTCTTGGAAGAACCCCACAACAGCCTCCTCAACCTCATCCAGGTCATCCAGGCCATACTTATCCACAGGAGAGGCATCTAACCAGAAAAGATGAAAGCGGGGAGAAGAATTTTCATCCAGAAAAAAGGGATGGTGACCATACAGCTTGAATTTTGAAGAAAAAGTTTTTAAAATCATGAAAATATTCATAAAAAATGGAGAAAACTTTTCGACCTTGAATGGTCCAGAAAAAAATCCACTGCTGCTTATTATTTTGTCCAGTGAAGGGCTTGTTCATATGAAAGAGATAGAAAAAGATCTTCAAAGAGGTCGGAAAGTCTAGCTCTCGACTAACAAGCTGGTAAATTTTCATAAAACCCCAAGAGTTGGGGTGGAGTTGAGTAGGAGTGGTGTGGAATTTATAACCCACACTTACTAACCGGCAAGTGCACCGGGTCGTACCAAGTAATACCTTACGTGAGTAAGGGTCGATCCCACGAGGTTTGATGGATTAAGCAACAATAGTATTTGATAAGATTAGTAAGGCAAGCAGAAAAGAGTGTTTTGGTATTCAAAGAGCATTAAACACAGACAAATAAATAAGTTGGGAATAATATAATGAGAAGATAGTTAAGGTTTCAGAGTTATCTTTTTCCGGATTAATTTTTATTACTAACTAATTTAATCATGCAGATATAATTCATGGCACTATATGTGACTAGGCCCTAATTCCTTAGACCTTCCTAGTCTCCTCTAAAATCATTAACTGCCAATTCCTTGGTCAGTCAATTCCATTAGAGGGTAAAATCAATTTCAGTTTATGCCACAAAAATTCTAATTACCCAAAATAAGGGGATTATATGTCACGTATCCCCTTAAATCCAAATAATTAAAATTTAGGATAATATGTTTCCAAGCTGTTGTTCAAGTAAGGAGCTTTTCCAAGTTTTACAAGAACTCAATTAGAACATGGGTCATACTTCCGTTCCACCCATATTCTAAAATAAAAAGCGAAAACAATTATTGAAATATAAGTCAAAGCATGGAATAATTAGAAGATCAACGAATTAATCCATTACAAATAGACAGAGCTCCTAACCTTAACAATGAGGATTAGTTGTTCATGGTTCAGAGAAGAAAAATAAGGGTTCTGGTAACAATATGGGTACCTGCCTAAATGTACAGAGTTCTATTATTACTAATCCTAATAGGTTCAAATCAAAAAAAAAAAATATTTTCCTAAAAGATAAGATTTGAATTTAAATTCGAATTAATTAACAGATCTTCAGTTGATGGTTGGGGACCACTTGATTTGTCCATTCTGCAACTTCTAATCTATGTTTTCTGGGCTGGAAAGTGGGTCAAAACAGCCCAAAATTCGTAACCAGCGTCATTTGTATTTTTGCAGATCGCGTATGTGACGCGTTCGCGTCATTTGTGCAGATTCCAGTCCACGCGTTCGTGTCAAGCACGCGATCGCGTCATTGCGATTTCTCCATTCCGCGCGGTCGCGTGGGCCATGCGTCCGCGTCGGTCTTCGCTGGTCATCTTTTTGGTTTCTTCTTTTTCTCTGCAGAAACTTATCAATCCCTCCGAATGCTAAAAAATAAATAAAATTGCACAAAACTCAAAATAGCATCCATAGTGGCTAAAATATAATTAATTCTAAATTAAACTCAACAATTTAGATGCAAATTCACTAGGAAAAGATAGATAAGATGCTCACGCATTAAGGAGCAACTCGGCAATGGTTTAAAACATCTATCTCAAAGTAAAAAAAAGGTAGAAAAATCCCCAAACGGGTGAAAAGACTCTCATACATAAAAAAAATGAGGGTCAGCGTCGGTAGCCCTCCCAAAACAAACCCGATCTTCAGGACCCGGAGCCAACAACTCATACTTAGGCTCATCCTCTTCTAAGAGGCAAATCCTATTATGAATGCAAAGTTCAGAGTGATAGTTGGTATCCACTTGGGGTTCTTCCTCAAGAACAGTAACGTCTACCCATCCAGAAACATGAGAAGACATCTTTTTTGGTAAAAAGTAGGTTAAAAGGCGAGAAAGACCTGCAAAGAAAAATGGAAAAAGATCATACACAGAACCTCTAGAAGGCTAAAACCAGCCCCTCAATAAAACAGAGTCACTAGGCCTACAGTCAGACTCGCAAGCAAAAACTCCTCTAAAAAATACAAAATAGAACATTCAATAATAAAAGAGAAAGAACTGACCTTTGTTTGTGGAAAGAAGAAGGTGCGGCGACGACGAAAACACTCGAATAAGGAAGAGTTTTCTTTTGAACAGAGAGTGTAAGCAAAAAGTTTTCAGAAAGAAAACAAAGAAAGAGAGAAAAAAGTATTTATAAATACGCCATGGGCAAAACAGTAAAACGAGGCTATCATTAAAGATACGCACCGTTATCAATGTAACTGCTCCCCACGTATAAATATGAAACCCCTAAACGGACGTGACGTTTGATTAGACACGACTGTTGGAAATTCTTAAATCGTGTCGGTTTTAAAATCACGTCGGTTCCCACTTCACGTCGGCTACAAGCCCGAGCTCAAATACTCGAATGCAACTCATAATTAAAAGAGATTGGACTCGAGTAGGGGCACTGTTCATACCCTGGCCCAGTATTAAGGCCCAGGTCCAAATGAGCTAAAAAGGCCCAATCCAAAGATTGGCATTCGCTACTCACTGACCTCCTCAGAAGAGGTTGGATTCGACACGCACTCCACTTTAAGAAAGTCAGGATCGAAGATTAGCTGGCAGATAACCCTTATTCAAATAAGTAACTGCCCCTAAAATCTCTCAACCCACTTCCAGGAGTCATATCTGAACTTTCCTAAGATAGAGTGATGGTTATCCTCCTTAAAAGGTGGAACTACTCCAACGGTAGTTATTGGTTCACCACTATAAATACACTGACACCCCTCAAGTATCTCTAAATTCTAATACTCTATAAACCTGCTCTATTCCCTTTGCTGACTTAGGCATCGGAGTGTCTTTGCAGGTACCACCCCCTATTCCTTCATACACACAAGTCGAAAGGCGGTTCCCTGACGCGAACCTAGTCGAAGACCTCCTTTTTCAGACGATTGGACCAACCTAACAAGTCTTACCCATTAATCTTCGGTTACCCATCGTAACAACAACCTTATAGAAAGTGGCTGGAAATGCAACCGGATGAATGCTACTGAAAACTATATATAAAAGTGGTCCTACCAAACGAGATGAAGAAAGAAAATGTGTAAAGAGAGTCTTGAACTCTTGATAGTGAAATTTAGTTTTAATTAGAATTTTAATTTTTATTTTAATTGTAATAAAATAGATTAGAAGTATTTAAACTATACACTATAGTAATTTGGATGTTCGGTTTAACATTGATTATGATTTTAGTTATAAATTGAAATTTATGTTATAACCTAGGTGGACCTTAATTAGTGTTTATTAGAAATATTTTAATGTTCAGGCCGTTAGGATATTTAAATATAGTTAGTGTTTTGTGGGTAATCTGAAATTGGTGGATTGGACTTGTAAGGATGCCCAAGCGTCAAGAGGAGGTGGTCTCCAACTTGGTTTGCATCTAGGAGTCGCCGTCCAATTTGTGTATATGAAAGAATGGGGGGTGGTATCTGAGATTGGTGGATTGGACTTGTAAGGATGGCCCAAGCGTCAAGAAGAGGTTGTCTCCAACTTGGTTTGCGTCTGGGAGCCACCGTCCAACTTGTGTATATGAAAGAATGGGAGTGGTACCTGCAAAGACACTCTGATGCCTAAGGGGTGTCAGGATATTTATAGTAGTGAACCAATAACCACCATTAGAGTAGTTCTACCTTTTAAGGTGGGTAACCGTCCCTTTATCTTAGGGAAGTTGAGATATGGCTTCTGGAAGTAGGTTGAGAGATTTTAGGGATAGTTACTTATTTGAATAAGTTTTATCCGCCAGCTATCCTTCGATCTCGACTTCTTTGGAGTGGAGTCTGTATTCAATCCGACCTCTTATAAGGAGGTCGGTTGGTAGTGAAGGCTAATATTTGAATTGGGCCTTTTGGTTTATTTGGACTTGAACTTTAATGTTGGGTCAGAATATGAACATTTAGCATTTTAATAGTGCACAAAAATTCAGTAATTAAATCAATATTTGAATATAATATATATTAAAATACAAAATATTCATTAAAAATAAATTTAATAATATATATTTATATACAAATACATAATATTTACTTTAATAACTATTTTTAGTATGTATGTAATATTTTTATTATTATTTTAAATTATAAACATAGTAATTTAGTTAGAGAGCTAACTTTAGCAATAATATCTGTATTATTGTTAGTGATAAATTGATTTAGTATTATGTATGTAGTATGTTTGTATTAATTATATTAAATATATATTAAAATTGATCTTCGGTATAAATACATATTAAAATATCATATATTAAAATTAAATAAATTATATATATATAAATATATTGTGACTGATTCAAAACTCAAAAAAGGGCCTAAAAAGAGATTAGAGTTTAGTAGGAGTACGTACTTCTTACTCTATATAATTTAAAAAAAAAAATCAAAGATGATTACTTGCATTACAAGTAGTCCTTGGTCTCCTTCACATTCAACCTCTCTCTTACGACCTCCTTCGTCGTCGAGCTTTTCCTTTACGGTGAGCTTTCCCTTTAAACCCACGTGACTCTCGTCCCCTTATAATCAAAAGACGGCGTATGTAAAAAATATATATATGTTTGTATTAAAAAATATGTATTAAAAGAAAATATTTTAATTTGGATTAATATTAAATACATATTTTTTTAATACAAACATTTTTTTAAAATATTACATCTTTTTATTATATTAAATATAAAAATATCAAATAGTTTTAACCTTGAATTTCTTATAAAATAATCTCTAATAATTTGATTGATTATTATTATTATTATTAATTATAAATAAAACTATTAGAGATTATTTTACAAGAAATTCAAGGTTAAAACTATTTGATATTTTTATATTTAATATAATCAAAAGATGTAATATTTTAAAAAAATGTTTGTATTAAAAAAATATGTATTTAATATTAATCCAAATTAAAATATTTCTTTTAATACTATTTTTTAATAAACATATATATATATTTTTTTACCAAGGACATCTTTTGATTATATTAAATACAAAAATATCAAATGGTTTTAACTTTAAATTTCTTGTAAAATAATCTCTATTATTATTATTATTATTATTATTATTATTATTGACACTATATATATTATATATATATATATATATATATATATATATATATATATATATATATATATATATATATATATATAAGAATTTAATAATAAATTTATCTTATTTTGTCCAAAAATACAAAAAATATAGTACAATATTATTGTGCAATTAATAATAATAATTATTTTATTTTATTTTATTTTTGGACAGGGGACTATTATGTCTAACAGAGAGAAACGTTGGGGATTGATTTGTACATTAGTTTTTCTTGGGGACTAAAATGTCCGTTTTTAAAATCTTTGGGGACTGATCTGGGTAATTACACTGCCGGAAAATGAACTGGGGACTGATTTGTCTGCCGGAGTAAAACCTTGGGGATTAATCTGTGTATTAATTTTCCTTGGGGACTAAAATGTCCGATTCTGAAATCCTCAGGGACTGATTTAGGTAATTACTCTTTCTGTTTTTAATTCACCCCCACTTGGTTCCCTGATTTTCGTTCCTCTCCTAATTTATTCCTACACTAAGATTTTTCTTTTAATTCACTCCGTTTTTTAATTCACTCATTCTATATATTTTTTTTCTTCTAATGAGAGTGGTACGACTATTGAAACTAATTTTTCTTCTAATGCTTTATTGGAGATATCCTATCCCATGAATAATGTCCAACATAATAACTACGTCATGTCCAAGCTTAGAAAGAGAACAAAAAGTCAAACCTGAAACAACTTGCCAGAAAGTTTGTGATAGGTTTCAAACGAAGGAGGGGAGGTAACATTATTGAAAATATTTCAAAGAAAATTTGTCTTAATGATATTGCCTTTGATGCTATGATAGTGGAGGGTGCCAGCCTTCAAGTGGTACCCAAAGAAATATAAAACTGCTATTGGGAAGACCCCTGACAATTCACAATCCTAAAGGAATTTGTAAATCTTACTCCACCAAAGTTGATTTTATTTGTGATACAAAAAATAAATCTCGACAAGTTGAAGAAAAACTAAGATCTTGTGGTTTCAAGGAATGGTTTATTGTGGATTCGGATGGATTATCTGGGGTTTGGCAATGGCATGGAGGGATGGTTGTACTGTTCAAATTTTAAAGCATGGTAGATTTTTCATTGCGGCATCAGTTCTGACAGCTGGTTCTAATGATCCCTATGGTGTTCTAGGTGTTTATCTCAGTTCAAATGATAAACATAGAATGGCTCAGTTTGCTGAATTAACTTCAGTCACCCAACAGTTCGGTGGTAAGATTGTGTTAATGGGTAATTTTATTGCCATTTTTAATCAATTAAAGAAAGCAAGTGGGGGTGTTAAATCTCCTTCTTCTATTGAAACTTTTAATAGTTTTATTGATGATAATTCCCTGATTGATATTGGTATCGTCGGAAGACCATTCACCTGATTGAATAGGCGGAGTAGTGATGAATTGATACAGGAAAGACTGGACTGATTTTGGTAGGAGTTGATTGGTAGCAACTCTATCCCAATGCATCGGTTCTTAGACTGTCAGAATCAGGGGCAGATTACTCCGCTCTTCTCTTAGACTCTAATACGAGAACTGAGAGATCTAAACGGCGATTCAAATTCTAAAAAAGTTGGTGTTTCAATGATGAAATAAGGATGATTGTTAGAAAAGTTTGGCATGAACAGATTGATGGTTCAGACATGTATATCCTAGCTCAAAAAATGAAGCGTTGTCGGCATAAGATTGTCAGATGGTAGTAAGAACACAGATCTAATTTGAAGGTGGAGATTTATTTACTACAGTCTGAATTAGAGGAACTTCGTTTAGCAGGAATTCATGGAGACGACATCATTTCAAAAATAGAGGACAAACTTGAGAAAGCATTGCAAAATGAGGAATCTTATTGGAAAGATAAGTCTAGATTCAAATGGCTCAAATTCGGTAATCAGAATACAACACTCCCTCCACTACTCGTACACTACTGGCTAACTCTATGAATATTAATCATATTGGGGTTTAAGATAGATACCTTGGTTTGCCTTCTACAGTCTCTAAATCAAAAAAGGATTCTTTTAGTATGATCAAAGAGAATGTTCGGAAAAGAATCCAAGGGTGGAAGCGCAATCTTCTATCGTCAGGTGGTAGACAGGTATTGCTTAAGGCAGTGGAAGAAGCTATTCCTATTTATACATTGTCTTGCTTCAAGTTGCCTAATGGTTTAATTTTGGAAATTCACTCTCTACTTTCTCAGTTCTGGTGGGGACAAAAGGTTATGAAAGGCGGATGGCTTGGATTAGCTAGGACACTATGACTCGCCCACGAAGAGAAGGAGGCCTTGGATTTAAAGATCTCAAAATCCAAAATCTGGCGCTTTTAGGCAAACAGTTTTGGCGACTCGTAACACAACCTACTTTCTTATTATCCAAAATCCTAATAGGTAAATACTTTAGCAATGGTAATGCTATAACGGCAGAAATTGGAGTCTTACCTTCTTGGGGATGGAGGAGCATACTAGAAGGTCGAATGAAAAAGGTCTTAACTACGCGCGCTATAGGTCCTGGAGAGAATATCCGAACCTTTGAGAATCCTTGGCTGCCTCCTCCATATCCTTTAATGATTTCTGACATACCAAATAGACAGGCTACTTCTGAGTTGTTTCCAAGAGTTAAAAATCTAATTACTGGAAACAGAAATTGGAATCAGAATCTCATTCAAGAATTATTTTCTCAAGACGTTACAGACAGGATTTTGTCAGTTAAAATTCAGCAGAGTAGGGACAAATTGCAATGGGATTTAGACAAATATAAGCAATATGATACAACTTCAGGTTACAGAATTGGCTATTTATTTTATCATCCGCCTCTGGAGCTTTGCCCTAATAATATGCAGCAGAAAAAGCCGTGGATTGATCTATGAAAGTTGAACTTGCCTCACAAAATTAAGCTTTTTATCTAGAAAGCTCTCTATGACCGGCTTTCGGTGCTTGCTCAGATTTATCACCGCATCCCATCTGTATCACCAATATGCCCCTGTTGGAGTTCGTGAGCCAATAAGTGAGCTTTTTCAATACTCTGGAATCATAGACATGAGTGTCATGAAGCACAGAAACAATCACTCATTATTTGATCGATTGCTCTAGAATTAAAGAAGTATGGTCTCAGAGTTATTTTTGTGATTGTCTTTCCCCTCAGAGCCCTAACAACTTTTGGACATGGTGGACTGCATCAACAGATATGCTTAACCCGTTTAAAAATGCTGACAGTAATCCTCAATTGCTTGCCATCATTTGCTGGAACTGTTGGAAAGCTCGCAACCAGTTAATTTTTGAAGGTTCTACTTCAATGCTGTCTGCCATTCTAGCAAGTTCTGTCAAGTTGTTCCGTGAAATCCAAAGAACTCCCAGTTTAGATCGTCATTTTCATGAGGCAAACTCTTAGTTTCATTCAATTTGACTTATCATTCTTTCTTTTTTAAGATTTTTCTTTGTTTTTCGAGCATTGTTGGATGAATACTCAGTGTATTGTTTTAGAAAATCCCCACATTTTATTATGTTGTTTTACTTTTGGACATCTTTATATTTTATTTTTTAATAATTAATAAAATATAACCTGCTATCTTTAAAAAAAAATAAATCTTTAAAAGTGTGACAGAAAGACTTATATATCTTTTATAAAGTTCAAAGACTTTAACCTAATAAAATTTAAAAAAAAAATATTCGATGTAAAATTTTTTAAGACTTATTTAGATATATATTATTCTGCAAATTGAGTCTCAATATTTGATTTATATATTGCTGGCAATTTAGACTACAAGGTTTTTTATATTTTTTTTATCTTTTACAATACAACACACACATATTAAACTACACTACATGGGTTCTTTTTTTTTTTCCACCAATGAGATTTGAACCCCGATGTGGTTATTTGGGAGGCACATAAGATGTCACTTAAACCAAGCCTCCAAGGCCCATAAGGCCCACAAGGCCCACAAGGCCCATTCTTTCATCAGCTGGAAAAAAAAAATTCCCCAAAATGAAAGGCACAAACAAAAGCGTTTCGCCATTGCAGGTTTTGGTTTCAGCTCAGAGAAGAAGTAGAAGTCGCCATCGCCAGAATCACGTTTCTCTGACACCACCAACAAACAACGATGCAGCGATGGTTGACCAAGCTACGCACTTTCGCCGTTAATTCGCCCCAGTCTTCTCCGCCACTTACACCAATTTTCCGGTGTCTCATCCACCACGCGCCGCCGTTGCAATCCCTCCACCTCCCTGCTTCCAGCAATCTCACTTTCACTTCTCGTTCTCTCTTCAATTTCTCGTCTTCACCTCATTTCTCATTTTCTCGTCTCCCATCTCGTCTTTCTCCACTTTCTCCCTCCGTAAGTTCTTCATTTTATATGATCAACAGTGAAATTAGCTTCTTTTTATTTTACTCACAATTAATAATATTATTATTGTAGTTGGTTCAAGTGCGGCATGTATCATCAAGGGAAAGGAAGCTGAAGAGAAAGCCAATGACCCCAGTCACTTCTAAGATTAAGAAAACTAAGATGAAGTCTTATTCGTGCGTGCTTTTTTTATTTTAAATGTTTTATGTCATATTCTTTACAATTTAGAATTTCAAAGTTTGGACTTTTCGTTTGTGGGGTGTTTGGAGCGAGTGAGACATTTTTGGCAATGCTGTGCAGGTCTTACAAGTTGAGGTTTCGAACATTGAAAGATGGAACCATCAGACGCTGGCATGAGGGGAAACGCCACAATGCTCATTTGAAGGTTGGCATATTTTATTTTATTTTATTTTT
This sequence comes from Arachis stenosperma, assembly GCF_014773155.1. NCBI lineage: Eukaryota > Viridiplantae > Streptophyta > Magnoliopsida > Fabales > Fabaceae > Arachis > Arachis stenosperma. The sequence continues at coordinate 2,031,096 of NC_080381.1, read as the reverse complement.
TAACATTTAGTTGGGTAGCTAGAATAATGCCTTAACTATTGATCCTTATGTGGACTGTGGTTGTTTTGTTAGGGTCTTCAATAGTTCTATTGTTCTGTTAGTGAAAAATAAATCACAATATAAAACTCATTCCCAAAATTGACATGTAACATGTCATTAGGTGTTAATTAGATGACCAAAAATAATTCACATGTTTCAAACACTATATTTGGACAAAATAGTAGAGCCTGTAAATTGAATTTTGTCATTAGGTTTTATCACAAAATAGAAAAGCTTGTGTTTCCTTAGGAATCAGAGTTATGAAATTTGATTGAGCAATGAGATTAACTGTAGTTTGATAATGTCAATGTATCATAAAAGTTTGGGGGGGAAGAAGTTTTCAAAATATAAAAATAGTGAATATTGACATCAGTGGTGTTTGTCCCACCTATGATGTATTGGATATAGGTCAATGTGATATTGTTGCATCTATCCATGGCTAAACTTGTGATTTTATCGAAGCATTCAGAGCCCCGGATGTGGGCATGTACTTGTCATGGATGATGGTAAGCAATGTACCTAATATCTCATAGGAGCTGTAATCTCCCCGATTGAGACTCGCTGTTACCATTGAGTGCTAGAAGCAAGTGCTGTGTGCAGTCTTTTCCCCATCATATACAAGGGAATGACGTGCAATGAAATGGTATGAGGAGGCAAGGAATTAAGTAGAACAAAACATGATAACCCAGTATTTTGTTTGTAGGATTCATGTCACTCTTTCTTTGATTACCAAACTGGGACACAGATTTGATGCTTTGATTGGATTCCAATGTTCCACTCCCTCTTCTTAAATAACTCCAAAATGCCAAACTCTCATTTACATCCTTATAAACATAACCTGAGATTCTAAACCTCATAGCTACATTTTGGTCTGTCAATCCACACAAATGAATTGGCCCATGCTTCAATAACAATAAGAATCCTAAGTTCTGATCTTAGTTTCCCTACAGTGCACTTAAGCAGTCTGGAGTTATACTCTCATATTCTCAGGGAGAGTGAGATATGATCAGATTCTGTACTTTTTATGAACCTGATTTTCAAGAATTTGTTTCTCTTCAATTCTTCCATTGCAATGTCTGTCAATTCTTCTTCATTTTGATTAGGTGATGTAAAAGCATAGACACTCCACTTTGGGGCCATTGCGTGTATATATACATATATGATCTAAGTTATTTTTGGTGACTTTGATACGTTGAAATAGGTACACATAAGGCCTTTGAAAAATTTCTCTTTTGTTCTCTTTTATTTATCACCCTCATCTTTTGGTATATGTACATAATTGGATTGAATTACTGCATCTAGATACAATTTGACTGCTTATCTGGTATAATTGATGTGTGAGTGGCCATATACTATATTATGCATATCAAGTGCATTATTGCATCTCAGGAATCAGGATAGTACATTTTCCTTGAAATTGATGAATTTGTTATATTCAATGCAGTCAAAGAAATCAAAACGCAGATTGAGAAAACCAGCCACTGTACCTGTAGCTTATGCCAAAGTTATGAAGAAACTGAGTTTTTGTGGTTAGAAAGCATAGTAAGTTGCTGCCAGTTACTGCAGAAAGTGGAATTTGTGGTCACATTCACATGTTGCTTTTTTAACTCTGATCATTTGTCCACTTTCACATGTTAAGAATCTTTGTAGAATTAGCAATATTACGAAGCAATTTCTTTCTCATCTTGTTTTGCTGGAACTGTTAAGAGTTGAATGTGCCTATTCAAAGCGGCATTTTTTTTACTAGACACAATGTTGTGCAATATTATTAACATGCTGTGGCTGATTGATTCTTTGTTGGAGTACATCCCATTTATTTTAAGCATAATAAAGTACCACAGTTGGATTCTTTAAGTTATTGACGGTTTGAGTAGTGTATACAAGAATTTATAACGTGAACATTAGTTGATTTATATTCATGTTAAAAAAAGTTATTCAATTAAAGATTACTGCTATCTATAAATTAAAAATTTAGAGACAAATATTATTTTATTGATTTTGTTCCATAAATTGAGTCGCAAGGATATATATACATATATATGTTAACTAACTTTTATTTTTCCAAACATGACTAAATACACAAGACAATTTAATGATCAACGCATAATATCGCTCAGCACATTTGTTCCCAATAAAAGATATGACATTGTAAGGAATATGCACAAGAAGTTCCAAGTATGATCCATGATCTAAGTGCTAACTATTCCACCCAGAGCCAGCAATTGCAAGCAAACTTTGTCTTGCTGCTGGAATTGTGCAAAATAAAGATCCAAAAATGCCAGTCAAAGCATAAGCAATGGCACTAAACGGGAGCGCCTCCGGTTCCTCTGCTGATAACGCCGCTGTCGCCAGCCCATGGGAACTGTACACATTGTTTTCATTGCGAGCAACATAAGCCTCTAAATTGTATTCGCTCGAATGCATAGTATTGTATCCGATACACTACGATACGTAAAAATACAAATACGGAAATATCTATTAAATAGAAAATGCATATTCATACATGATATTGAATATATAGTTAGAATGAACAATCTTATATAAAAAAATCTAAGGCAGCATAACTGAGGTATTTGTGCACCATATTAAGGTATATCATTGAAGAAGAATGCAGTTAGTCATTTGAATGGTGTATTTCTTGAATCATTAACAGTGTGTCATTGATCATTAACTTATTCAGGTCAATGAAGTTGCATAGATGCAGTTTCTTATTTCAACCGAATGATCTATGTATTGTGGAATTTACCTAGATGCAGCTGCTATTCCTCGAGCAATTGGATCATGAAGGCGGAGTATATTAAGCGCTGATTGCACGAAATTTGCTCCAATCAAACCAGTTGCAACAACCACAGCTGCTGTGAGAGCTAAATTGGCACCTGCAGATACCATGACAAATTTTCAAAGCTGGAAATTGTTTATCTTTTGCTTGAATTGAACAAATTAAGGCCAAGCAACTGTGTAGACAGAAAATCTACCTTCGAAAAGTGACACGATGTTGAGTGCCAATGCGACCGTTATACATCTGGGTAGAATGGACACAGTTAGTGATGGGTCTAATGCAACTAGACGTCCAACAATGGCAGTTGAGTACAATGAGAATAGTGTAGAGACAATGACAGAGGTGAAAATCTCAGCTGCGTGCCTTTTCATAAGCTGAATAAAATACATTAGAAAAACTGTTAATTGATGGCTTCCTCATTTTTGCATATTAAAAAGAACATGCTGAAATGTTTTGTTGCATTATAGGATTTATTAAGTGAAAACCGAGATGGTCACCGTTCTTTGTTTGAACATAGAGAAAGCAAAGGAAAGAATAACAGGTCCTAAAAATTCCAAAAGAATGTCACCAGCTCCAGGATCAGATGATGACTCTGTAAGGTAAAATCCTGCAATATTGAAAGAAGAATAACAAATTCACAACATAACTAGTTCATTATGTAGTTTCAACTCAGCTAAACAAAAAGAAAGCCATTTAAGGTATGTTTGGTTGAGGCGTAAAAATGGCCTGGAAGTTTTCGCAGATGAATTTATGTGAAGTTAAAAAGGGAGCTCATCCATGGACCCTAAACCTTCAACCAAACATATCTGTATTGTCAAAATTTCAACTATACCTAGAGCAGCATCATACCCCTGCTTGGACAGCAAACCAAAAGCACAAGCCACTAGATTGGGAAATATTAAGGAGAATATTACTGGATGGAAGATCATTTTCACCTTTGATGGCAATCTGGAAACAAAGTTGCAACAAAGGGAAAAAAAAATAGTGGTTTATGTTGTAGACTGTAGAGTGCTAATAGCATTTTCTATAGGAACATCTCAATTTCTTTGCCATATAATTTCATCAGACAAAGTCAACATATATATGCAGTAACGAAGAGGAATCATTTACCCGGAGCCAACAATGTAGCCTACTACTGTGGATGCAAGATAGAACAAAAAGCATGTTCTGGCAGCTGTCCCAAGTGCTGTTGGGAAAAGCAATGCCATGATGAACGATATAAGGAAAACCGCAATCCATGACCACAATTCAATGGAGGAGAATGGAGGGGGCTTTTCCATAGGCTCAGGATCGATCATTTCGGTCTTCACAGCCTTTCTTACAGCTATAGCTGTAAAACCAGAAACAGAAAGTGTAGCCAGCCATCCTCCAACTGCACAGCATTAACAACTCTCACCATTACATAGTAAACAAAAACATCAATTACACAAACAAATCTACATGAAACCAGGAATTTTCGCTTTGGTCCAAACTGTGTTCTTTTCAATTCTTATTTCATCCTACAACCATCCTTAATCCAATTAAAACCCCACACTTTCTCCCCCAATATAACTTTATTCTAACCATAACAAGAGTTTAACCAGTTAACCGAACAATACAAATGAAAGATTTCAATTGGAGCAGATTTTCTGATTTTAATAACCAGCTAAAATGCACTAAAGTACTAAATTCAAAACAGCATAGCAGTTTGCACTGAACCCAAGGAGTGACGTAATAGAGAATAAAGTATGTGCTGAATCATCTTAGACCTTTAAATCTTTATACATTTATAATTTGTTGACAAATCCATCATTGAATTTTATAAATCCTGTGTGTATATAATGTTAAATTATGAATTGCAAGTATAAGTAAACACTAGATTATACTAACAAGTGATTCAGCATGAACCTTAATCTAAATTAACATCTATTAAAAAAATTATAAAAATAAATAAATAATTAAACTAAGGAAACATGCAAACGCTACCTATAATACAGCAAATTTTGATGGCAGAAGAAGCTGGAATTTCTCTAACAGAAATAGGTAGCACCACCAAGTAAGGAACATAGAACAAAGGTAACCATCTATTAATAAACATAACCCCAGGATCAAAGAAATTCAAGAAGGCCAAAGCTGCAAAGGGATTAACATAATCAAGCACCATCAAAACTGTGAATATGCAGAACATGACAAACAAGGCACTAGGGAACTCAAAGGAAGCTGCTTGGAACACTTTCTTGAAACATAAATCAACACCGAGGAAGAGAGCCAGTGGAACAACCCAATTGAGCAGCCTAAGAACATGAAGACCCAAAGTTCGGATCAAAGGGGAAGAAGTGGAGGACCCAGTTGAGGGTTCAGCTTGTTTTGGCAAAAGTTGCTGCCTTTGGGTGTTTTCTGGGGTGCTCATTTGGAATTGAGTGAGAAAGAGTTGATGGGTGTGGCTTATGTGAGCGAAAGGAGAGGGCTTTTGTGAGGTTTGGAAGAAACGAAGGCCATTGAAAGAGAAAGAGAGAATCTCTCAGTGAGAACATGTAAAAGGAGTAAATGTAAAATGATTGGTCACGGTGATAGATGGCAGCCATTGAAGGAAGGAGACGGGTGTTGAATGAAGTTTCGGCTATGAAAAACGAGTTACTACTGGCCATTCAGATGATGCAATCATGTCATGTATAAGACAATAATCCGTGGGACATACTCAGATGATGTTGATCTTAATTCTTACATAGTTGTGTTAGAGAGAGAGAGAGCTGTTTGAACTTTGTTGCCTAGTCTTAGGATTGAAACGGAGTCGAATTGAGTCGACTAAGATCAAGTTCAAACTCGACTGTAAAAATTTAGATTCTCGACTCTCGACTCGATTCATTAATAACCGAGCCTATATTATAAGTTTAAATTTGCTTTAACGAAAGTTTATGAACTGACTTAAATAATAAAAATATAATTTATAATTTTATATCAATAAATTATAATTTATATATATTAAAAAATATTTAAAAAAACTAAATTTTATATATTATCTATCTATAAATTATAAATTTTTTATTTATGTCTTACATTAAAATTATATAAAAAAATGACTATAAAATTTTAAATAATTAAAAACATTAATATATATGTAAAATTATATATTACTATTTTATATGTATATATATTAAATTATTAATACGAATATTCTATATGTATTTAATCTATATTTTTAATATTATATATATAATCGAACCAGCTCATGAGTTAATGAGTTGAACTCATCCAAACTCAAGTTCAACTCATTTAATTTATGAGTTTAATTCCAAACTAAAACTCAACTCACCAGTTCACGAGTTCAGCTTATCGAACTATTAACGAGTCGAGCTCGAGCTGGTTCATGAGCTAGCTTGACTTACTTTCAGTCCTAGTCTCAATTATAGCTTAATAAACTCGAATTTAGATGCTTTCAAGTGAAAATAATGAATAAAGTGATAAAGTAAAAATAAATTATTAATTTTATAATTTTTATAAAATATATATTATTATTTTAATTTAAAAATAATTAATTTTTTATTTTATTCTTTTATCAACTTTTTTGTTTTAAAAATCCTTGATTCAATAAACTCACTTGTTCGTTATGTAAAAGGGGTTAGAACTATAAAAGCCATGGTATTGGGGAAAGGGAACTCTAGCATAGGAAATAAGAAATTAATTACACCACTAATTTATTAGATATCCTTCAATACTATATTCATATGTATTTTCGCAAGTAATATTGTTAAATGTGATATTTTATTATGAATAATGCTATACATCTAAATCTTTTTATTAACTAAGTATAATTAAGTTAATTTAATATAATAAAAATTAGTTATGACTAGTATTTTTTTAAATTTTATTATTTAACTTAATTAAACTTAATTTATAAAAAAATTTAAATGTATAATATTATTCTTTTATTATGTTAAATATTTCTATATGTTTTTTAGTCTAATCCAAACACTTTTACAATGAAAAAGAAAACAATTGAGAAAAATTCAATTCAATTCAATTTGAGTATGTTGTTGTTTTTGTAAAGAATTTAAATAAAAAAATATATTTTAGTAAGTTATAAAATTTGCAAAAGGATTGTAAGTATAACATTGCAATTAATTTTTTTATTTTGTTTCTAAATAATTGTCCAAGATTAATAGTCAACCATTCAGGTTAACTCCTTGACACCTTCAATATAGATGGATAGAACCCATTGCAATATTTTGATGAGATCGTTATATTGGATCATTTTGAGGAGTTCCAATTTTTGAAATATCGTTTTTTTATTTAGATGTGTGGGGTTGCAACACGAATTCTGGGAGAAGAAGAAGAATAGAGTAAATAGTCAAATTAACCTCTAAAGGATAATTTATTATCTAAATTTGTCTTCGAAATTTTTTTTAATCAAATTTATCCTTTAAAAATTTTAAATTAGTCATGCTAATCATTCTGACACTTCCATTGCTAATAGTGTTAGAATTTATTAATGTGGTACGTTAAGTAACATCACAATACACATCTAATAGTCTTAATTGATTATTAACATAATTAGTTTATGAAATTAAATCAAATCAACCGTAAATAAAAGGATTCCAATAACTCAAATTTTCCTCCTAATTAGGTTTTGATTTCATCTAATTTTATAAACTTATTATGTTAATAGTCAATTAAAACTAAATGTATATTGTAGTATCACTTAACATGCCACATTTGTAAATTTTGACATGGAAGGACTAATATGACTAATTTAAAATCTTTAAAAAACGAATTTGATTTAAAAAATCTTTCAAAAACCAATTTAAGAAACGAATGATCTTTCAAAGACTAATTTGATCATTTATTCAAGAAGAGTATGATCATTTATCTTGAAGGAAAAATAAGTCCCTTGCCAAAGAAAGTAATCATCAAAGTTCAAACTCAGCTATCTAACTTGAATGGTTATTACAAATAAGAGTGAAGCCACAAACATCATATCTATTGAAAGCCACTAGTTGGCAAACATCCAATTATATGAATGCATGGTAACTAGCTGCAAATGATATGTGATGCAGCTTTATTCTCACATCTAAAAAATGTTAATTTCCAGTATTTGAATTGAATCTATTGACCACTTATTTCAAAGGATCCTTATTCAGATATGTACACAAATTCTTGGATTATCCTTCAAGAATTGACAAATTCTTAGGTGATTATGTCATTTTTTTTTAATAGTGGTATGCATAATATGTGTAAAGCTCAAAAGCACCTAAGAATTTCTCAAAAAAATTGGAAAAGAACCAAAACAGAATGGTTTCCATCAACATGAATAAAATTTGAGGATAAGCCACTGCTAAAAGAATTCTTTTTTTGTTTTGGGTTCTTTTAGAGTTTAGAAGTGGAGAAATTCCTAAGCTGCCTCCGAAGGATCTTCCCAGTTGGAGATCTTGGTATCCTTTTAATGAAGATCACTTTCCTAACCTTCTTGTATGGAGCAACCTGCAACAAAATAGTTAAAATTTGGGTAATGATTCAAGTATTTGTAAATGTGAATTCAAATATAATAGAAATTATGTATGTGCTATGAAGGAAGAACCTGCTCAGCAACATAATCTATTATTTGCTTTGCAGAAATCATGCTTCCAACCTTCCTGACCACAAATGCTACTGGGATCTCCCCGGCTGCTTCGTCCATGGCACTGAAATGGAAATCGACGCAACACTTTGCGTTAGGCTTGATCGCCAAAAATGAACTTTGAAAAGTACCACCTTCTTATATGTATATACATCGAAACAAGTGTAAAAATTTCAATCATTCGAAACATACTGCTCAGGAACAATTGGAGAGAATACTTGCAATTTGTAAAATCAGTATACACAAGTGTTCATGCTTACGCTGTAACTGCGACATCAACAACTTCCGGATGTGAGATTAACACAGCTTCTAAATCAGCAGGGGCAATCTGTTACATATCACATACCATGTATGAATATCTATAGTACAACAATTAATTTGATTAAAAAATAGTGGCAGCATAGAAAGAATTTCATAACTCATATCCATCCTTTGTGAATGAAGACTGTTATAGACAAAAGTTTTAGAAATATGCAACTACCTCCTATATTCTAATCTTTTATATAAAGAAAGCATCCAATGATTTATGACAAAGGTTGCAGATTGTATAGTTTGATGGTGGATTTTCTTTTGAAATTTCCATCCAAAATCCCCCATTTATTTGTTGGTGGTCCTATTTGAGTTTTGACTACATTTTACGCCATTCTACCATACATTTGAAGACGAGAAGCTTCTGCAGTTTACCATGTGCATAAATAAATTACTGATATTTTCTGCTGAAGGAAATATTGCTAAATATTTTATTGAACCGAGAATTTGATTATACCTGAAAGCCCTTGTATTTGATGATATCTTTCAAGCGGTCTGAAATATACAAATACCCATCCTGATCAAAATAAACAACATCACCAGTATGCAGCCAACCATCTTTATCGATTGTTGACATCGTCGCTTCCTCATTATTCAAGTACCCTGGGAAATCCACGGGGAAAAAGATATCATATTTATAACTCACTGGAAGAATACTACACATAAAGTACATGCTATTGCCATATTGTGAGTAATATGTCCATGAAACTTAGATGGCATTTTCCTATTGAAGCAAACTAAAAGTTTATATATAGCACAGTAATAAACAAGGTTAATGCCTATTTAAAAGGTTAATACTTTACATTCTACATATATTTGGGAAACACAGATTTATACCTTTCATGATTGCAGGTCCTCTCAACCAAAGCTCACCACTGCTTCCCGGAGGCAAGAATTCACCGCTACTCCAGTCTACAACTCTTGCCTCCATGTTTGGAGCTAACAATCCTATTGACAAATAGTTGTGCAACTTTTCAGTATTGAAGCCACGTGTTCCTACCGCAGTCGACTCGGTCATTCCATAACCCTAAGATGAAACAATCTTACAATACATTCCTAAAATTTTGGAAAAGCAAAACTACCATAAATAAAAAGGGTGGTCCAGTATTTGCTATATTAGTAATGTGGAAAAGTAATGGCACAATAATAGTACTCAGTGTTTGCTATATTCAGCTCACAAATATGATCACAAAAGACAAAAATGAAATGCAGTAACTGAAGCAATTAGATAGACGATAGCAGATAATTCACAATTCACATTCTTTTAAAAGTGTCACTATAAATAATACCTGTATAAAATCAACATGAGGAAATGTTTCCACAAAGTCTTCAATAACACTTTCATTCAAAGGTGCTGCACCGCTGGAGACTTGCATCAAACTCTGCAAATTACTTCCATTAACACCCTTTCCTCTCCTTGTCAATGCTGTCAACATAGGCGGAACTACCGGGAAGTGTGTAACCTTAAACTTGTCAATTGCATTGATAACCTCATCAATGTCAAATTTCCTCATTACAATGACTGTGGAACCCAAAGACAGTAACCCCAAAGCGAAAAGCGAAAGACCATACACATGGAACATTGGAAGAACAGCTAGAAACACATTGTTCAAGCAAGAGTATTCATATTGAGAAGCTTCAAACCTCACAAAAAGCTCAACCATAGAAATAAGGTTCTTATGTGTTAGAACAACTCCTTTGCTCACCCCAGTGGTCCCTGAAGAATACAATATAGCAGCAGTGTCCTCCTGTCGAATCAGTGGCCTCATCGAAAAACCAAATTCACCAGAAATCATGTTACTAAAACATGAGAAACAATCAAGCTTCAAACCCTCCTCATTTTCTGGCACAGCAACAATGGGAATTCCTAATGGTTCTAGTTTCTTGAAATTTTCAGGCACAGTGAAAGTAAAACTCACACCACAATCTTTGATTTGTTTATGTATCTCTGAGACACTACTTAGAGGGTTCAATGGTGCAACAACAGCACCTAAACACAGAACACCCAAGAACACAATGGGATAGTAAATGGAATTTGGAAGCAAAAGCAGAACCACATCACCTTGTGAAACACCCATTTTGTGAAGAGCATAGGCCATGGATTTGACAAAAGGTTGCAACTTTGAGTAAGAAACTGAAGACCCAGATGAGGAATCAACAAGGGCTGAAACCCCATTATGGCGGTGGGAAAAGACGAAGGAAACAAGGTCCGTAAAAGGGTCTTTGGGAAGCTCCAAAGAGAGGTGTTTGCTACGGTAAATTCCATTCTTTGGTGAATACCAATGAGGGTACGTGATGAGCGTGGTGCTTATTCTGTTATGTGGCATGTCAAAGTTCACATTTGCAGCCATTGGTTCAACTTCAAGAACAAGAAGAATAATTGAAGAAGAAAGGAGAAAGAAAAGGGAAACTGGGAAAGAACCAAAAGGGGTTTTCTTTTTGGGCTTCCTTCGCTTTTGTTATGGTTTGAGTTCAATTGAGCGAATGTTTGAATGGCTTTGAGTGAATATTTATATGCAACTGTGAACTGTTTATGTAAGGAAACAGAGCAACGTGACAATGCAAAGCTTCAAGGACCACATACCCCTTTGTGGAACTCAGATTTCATTTATTTATTGTGGTTCAAAAGAAAATTATAAAATTGTTATTTTTAAAGGGGATGCTTCTCTAAATACGTCTAAAACGTCTTTTTGTAAAGATGTTTACGTGCCGTATTATTATCGGACGTATTAATAAATTAATTATTTTTAAATTTTTTAACAAATTAGAATAAAACTGATTTTTTTATAACAATAACAATAAGGGTAGTGCTAGGGAGTCAATGGCCTAAACGTACAATGTGTACAATGGGTTAAATTTTTGGTTTAAATAAAATAAACATCACCCATACTATCCAGAATAATCATCCGGATAACAGGATAATAAACATCTCATGTCATAAAATCACTCATCCTAAAAACTTAAGTTGATTTTGGAGTTTACCAAGAATCGAAGCTTTGACCTTTCGGATCTAGAACTCTAATACCATGTCATAAACCCACTCATCCCAAAAGCTTAACCTGACGGGACAATGTAACACTAATGGTCATATCTCTAATACTTCCTAAATCCAATTTTAAATTTTTAGGGATTTAAATATCTGCAAAACAAAAAATCAGAGATATATTTATCTTTTTATCAAAAAATTTAAAGATACTCGATTTAGATTGTGTAATTCGATCTGATCAAATCAGGTTTAATAATTATAATGCAGATAATTGGATTTATCATTGTTGGTATAATAAACCGATTTTTCTGGTTTATTAAAAAATAAATTATTAACTGATTTAACAAAGATATCCAATAATAACATATAAACATATAAACATCTTTAAAAAAAATATTTTTAATATCTTTATTAAAGTAGTCTTATTTTAAAATTATAATATTTGAAATTAATTATTCTCTCTTGCTTTTTATTGCTACTCAACCAACGACCTCTTTCCACAATAGCCAAACTCAAACCTTCAACACCATTCCCTTCACTCCAATTAGGCTAAATTACTTAAAGAAATCAAATAAGGGCAAAAACTATCAAATTATTCTAAATGAGAAAGAACAATATTTTTATTCTCTTATTTTTTTTATATAAATTGTTGTTTTTATACTAGTTTTTATAAATTGTCATAGTGAGTATAAATTGTGGGATAAAAGGTAATTTTAAACAAAATAGAATAAAACATTTGAGAATCTCATAATTTATGACGTTAAAGGCCAAAATTTAGTAAAATTCCATAATTTATACAAAATTACAACAAATCAATATTTTTAAGTTTTAATAAATTAATAAAAAAACATGTATAATAGTATTTTATATATTTTTTTTACAATTGAGAAATTATAATTCATATAATTGACACGATTAAAAAATCAAAATTTAAATTATAAATTTTAATTTATCTATTTATAACATGAACTATTAAACTTTAAAGACTTAAAATTCAGTATTACAAAACATGACAATGTTACCTTATTATAATTTACTTTTTTAATTCAAATAAAATTATTCAATTTAATTTATTATTTAAAAAAAAATAACATGACATGGTTATTTATAATTTTAATATTATTTCACTTATTTTTCTTTAAAAATATATTTTTTTATTCTGTAATAAGTAATAAGTTTATTTAGAAAAATAAAATGACTAAATGTTATAAAGTATAAATTTTTTATTTAATAATGACTTTTATAAAAAATCATATGAATGAAAAGTTATTATTTGTAATTTCAGTAGTATCACTTAATTATGTGTACATATATAAATTTTTCAATTCAAATTTAAAAGATAAAAAAATTATATTTTGTTTAAAAAAAGGCTAACACATTATGAGTACACCAAAAAGACTAATCCTAATATTCCAAAATCCAAACATGCATATATATAAATGTTAGGTGATCGATATTGTTTTGTTTTATCTTCCTTTTAAATCAACACTAGCCGGTGCTTCATCATGTATATATTAAATAGTTGAATATAGTTGAACATAAAATTTACTTTAAATATCAAAATCCATGGTTTGTTGTAGTTCTGTATAAATCATGGGAATTTTTTAAGTTTTGGCCTTCAACTTCATAAATTACGAAATTCTCAAATATTTTATTCTATTTCATTTAAAATCATTCTTTATCTCACGATTTAGGTTCATCATGACGATTTATGCACTACATAATATATAAGCATGAATTGTTATATCTACCAGCTTTTACAGTTTCTTTAATACGTTTACATGTGTCATGATGTTATTGAATATTTTTATTAAATCAATTAATAATTTGATTTTTTAATAAACTATAACAAAATAGATTTATTATAGCAACAATAATAAATTCAATTATCCACATTATAATTATTAGACTCACTTTAATCTGATTAATTTACACGATCTAAATCGAATTATATTTAAATTTTTTTATAAAAAAAATAAATATATTTCTGATTTTTGTTTAAAAAAAAAAACAAAAAAATTATGATCCAATAGATTATGGAAATTGGTTTGTTCGATCGAATCTGATAATAATTGAATTTATTGTTATTACTATAAAAAAATCGATATTATTTTAGTTTATTAAAAAATTTAAAAGTAACGGATTTATTAATACGTCTAATAATAATATGACACATAATATCTTTATAAAAAAACGTTGTATGCATTTTTATGAGCATCTCTCTTTCTTTAAAACTAATATAGAGGCAATGATTACATCCAAGTGGAAAGATAAAAACGTTGTCCTTTTTTATTTAAGACAATTTAATAGTTTTTACTCTTAGCTAAAATTCATACCTAAATTTTCGGCTCTTAGTTTTTAAATCAATTTATGAAGCTGGCACTCATATGTAGATGTTTGCATGTTAAGAATCGTTACATAATAAATTACATGTTTGACTAAATTATTATTTATAAATTATTAATAATAAAGCAGTAATTATTAATTATAAATAAATGGCAAATAAAAGTCAAATTTTTATAAGTAATGGAAATGTGATCATTGTATTTGATAAGTTTCATTGTGTAAAAAAGTAATATTTATTTCTAAAACGTTCAAATTTTTCCCAAAATGTTAAGGTAAAAAAATCAAGTCTTTTAACTATTTATTTAATGAATAAAAATAAGGTTCATTATATCTTTTCGTTAAAATAACCCATAGCATTTTATAATACCCGTCTAGACTTTTATAATTAAGAGAATATTTTAGTCTTTTATAATAAAATTTAATACTTTTTAAATCAATTAAACACTTTTAATATTAAAAAAACATTATAATCATTTAAAGTTAGTCCTAAATGGTGTAATTTAGTCGTTTTAAAATCAACTCCGATTTTTTTTTTCTTTCCAAGACAAATGAAATAACCTTAATCTTAAACGAGGCATTTTAATATTTTAAAATTAACTACATAAGTATTTTAACCTTCTAAAATAAGAATCAAATTTTCATTTTCTAATTCATTTAAACAACTATAATTCAAGAAAAAAAATTAATTTTTTAAAATTACTCTTAAAAGAAGCATTTTAAATTTTAATCCTTTTAGCATTAACCAAATTGATACTTTAATCTTTTAAAAATCTAATCCAATTTATTTACAGATAATTAGTTATGATTATAGGCATTGCACAACAGCAACACTACTAAGTAGAAGTAAATATCAAAAAAAGAAAAAGTACAAAATGATTACTTTCTAGGCTTCAAACTATATTATCAAGTGAAATTCTGCCTACTTAAGCCACCACATATTTTGAAAAGAAATCATATCATTTACATAAGAACCAAAAAAACCATATAATTACAATTGCAATGGTAAAACTTTAAATGGCAAAACACCAAGGTAGCGTTTGTTTTGAGATACTAGGACAGAGACTGAAAAATTAAGATTCAGTATCATGTTTGTTGGTCTAGAGACTGGTACTAATGTACCTCCAAAAAGTAGAGATACAGGAGATTGAAATTTTCGGGGACGGAGATTGAAACTTTAATAACATTTTATACCTAAAATATCTCCATTTCAATTAATTAATTTCAACTTTATCCTTTGTGCAAATTAAATTAGAGCTTCTCTGTCTCTCAATCTCAGTCTTTTAGTCTCTATCTTTTTTCCAAACGCTACCTAAGTTAACCCAATACCAAAGTTATATATTATTTCTGAGTTCAAGGTTCTCCTTGATAGTGATAACCATAGTGGAGTTGAGAGGGTTCATGGTAGTAATAACTAGGTGGTGAAGTTGGATAGTCATTATAATGAGGTGGAGAAGGTTCTTCAATATTATGATGATGATGATGATGGGATGCAGAAGGGGAGCTATGCTCACTCATCAATGGAGGACTAGCTGCATGAGTTTCATGTTTGTCTACTCTTACTTCAACCAACTCCTCTTCTTCAACCTCGAACGACCGGAAGATCGGATGCAAGTACGCATCTGCTAGATATGCCTTGATGTTTAAGTCAGGTTCTGTGGATTTCTCTAACAAATCCTTTGACATTGCCTCCTGAATACACATGAAACAGAAATCAGTTTCCAAATATAGGAAATCCAAGGCTTGTTCAGGTTCTGTTTTCATTTTCTATTTTCATCTTTAGTGTAGAACAGAAAACAGATGTTATCATTTTTTGTTTCTTTCTTGGCAAAATCCTAAAAGGAAATAACATTAAGGATAAAGTACTAAATTGATCCCCCTACGTTTGGGACGTAATTCTGTTTTGGTCCTTAAGATTTAAAGTGTTCTATTTGAATTCAAAAAAGTTTCATTTAGCTTCAATTTAGTCCCACCGGGGGTCAAAGATAAATAATTAATGAAATATTCTACATGACAGCAGCATAAGGATAGAGTCGATAATCTAGAGAATAAGTACAAGCTCCAAAAGCACAAAATCAACCGTAGATGCATCAATACATTTATTTATCGTTTTTCTTATAATTAAAATAAAATATTTTCTATAAAACTAAAAGAAATGTTAAATACATGTATTGATGCATCCACCATTGATTTTGTGCCTCTGGAGCTTGTACTTATTTTTTAAATTATCGACCTTGTTCTTATACTACTGTCATATATGACATTTTGTCAATTATTTATCTTTGACCTCACGGTGGGACTAAATTGAAGCTAAATGAAATTTTTTTGGATTCAAATAGGACACTTTAAACTTTAAGGACTAAAACAGAATTATGACGAAACGTAAGGACTAATTTAGTACTTTACCCTTAACATTAAAAATGAAAAACCATTAGAATTCTTATCTATCTCCTAAGGTTTGTTATCCTTGACTAGTTGGCAATTTGTAATATATTGGCCTAGTGCATATATCATACCTCAAGTGGGTACTTCCTGAATGCAGGCTCGAATCGGCTCCGGCAGTAGACATGAAATACATATGTCAACGCCGGTAAGATAACGAGCAACGGGGTAGACTTAGCCGCCTTCTTGGTGCTAAGCAGACCCAACAGGAGGAGCTGTGATATTATCAAGCTTGCTATGATTCTGCTGTGAACATGCGGCCAAAATGCAGCAGCACTTTCATACTGTTGATTGTACACATTGATTATCTGAATAATTAACATATAAACTTATACTCAGAAACTACACAGAGATGAATGAATTCTGAATCAATGCATTTGCATAAACATTCCAAAAACTAGGTGAATCTGAGCTTAAGATGTTATGAGATCATATTGGTAGAGACACTGACCTGATGACGGTAAACCAGATATGCAAAGGCAAAGAAGACAACGATGAAAGGGAGAAGGAGCGGCGTCACCACGGCATACACAATTCCAAGAAGGAAGTATAGTTGAAGACTTGGAATAGTCTCTGGAAAGTCGACACTCCCGGGGTCCATAGCCTTTCCTCTATCTCTCTCAGTTTTAACTAAGAACATGTTCTTGAGATGATAGATAACCAATGGCTTTAATCTTAGGATCTCACCAGCAATTCCAGCCCAGCCATCAACCATTATGTATGTCATAAAGAAGGTGGCCTTCATTGGAATCGAAACTCCGATGGTTCTAGGAATCCTGTTACCAATAAGTAGAAAAGATCAGTCACATTGAGTATTATGACTTCATTAAGACATATATATACTTTGAAAGTTGTTGAGGTTTGATATAATAGGTTGATAATAGAATGACACATTATAATAGGTTGCCTATTGAAAAATTGCCAAATATAGTATAAACATTGAAAAGAACATAGGAATCCAGAACAAACTCAAGTAACAATCAAGAAAGAAGTTATACTGTGTAGCTGACTGGTGAAGGAATGCATGCAGCTGCTCGAATGCAGTTCCAGTAATAATACTTCCCAGGAAAACATTTACTAGCATAAAATAATAATATTTCGATGCAGTCTTTCGCTCTAGCGTTGACAATGCAATATACCCCTCAATTTTCGACATGATCATCAAAACGGTGGGAAGAATATATAAGAATATTTTAAGGGCTAGACCAGGGAGAAAACCTTGTAGAAATGACTTGATGAATTTCCTGCACAAAGCCAAAGAAAATTTTGTGAACCAAAGTAAGAAGCAAGTTATCTAAGAGAAATTTGTGTAGTGATTATAAAACAAGATAAGAAAAAGAATAGGCATTGGGAAGTAAAGAATAATAGCCAATTTCAATGCCTTCAAGGCATAATAGAGAGAACACTAGATCTAGAATTCTGATGCATTTCAACAACTAAAATTAACAAATCAAAATCAAGGATGCAAAGGTGGTAATACACTTAGGTCCACTTACAACTCTATCACAGTTCTGAGGAAAGGAGCAACTCTTTCAAGACCCTCCAAATTTGCAAGGGATTGCACAAAGGCAATGGGAATCATGTAGAAGAATATTAAGGCAAATACCAAAGCTGTTATCACGAATTTTCGGATGGTCAAAGAAACGAATGGAATGGCCAGGTTTCGCCAATATACATCACGAGGCTCTGGAGCCCAATCAGTCAACCACAGAGTGGGATTTTTGCTTTGTTGGGTTTGAGCACAGACCGATGCTCCCCAACGCGAATCGAATGAAAGAAAAGCAACTGGCAAAACAGATTTTGAATCTTTTATAACTCTCTGGCGCTCTGATATCATCTGCAAAAGATGTAGCTCAATGAACACAAGCAAAATGCAAGTAGTCCTGAAAGGACTATGAAAGGAGGTATCAATGAACATTTAACATGCAAAGAAAATAGAATGAAAACATGAATTACCAATGTATCAAGGTCCTTAATTACTTGTTTGTAGTACTCAATAGCATCAACTTTCCGACCCAGAAGACCTAAAAAGCCGGTCTATAAATCGAGACAGGATAACAATATCAGATCAGGAATCAGAACAAATTTTCACAAAGTCACTAGACAAATTGCTCGAGTTCATACGAATCACATACATTGACAGTTGGTCTCTTCTTGTCAGGATGCCTATCAAACTTTAGCTGGTAATAGTCCAGCCAATTTTGAAGTCTCTCTCTTCTTCTCACAAGCTTGGCAAATTTGTTTGCATTGTAGACCCCCTGGAAATTAAATGCAGAAAAATATGAATATGATGTTTTGCAAAGAAATGTTTTGCTCAATTAACTACATCATTGACATCATTGCTCATCAATTAACTTATACAGTGAAGAATATAATGAAAATTATTACCTGGTGTCCAATATAATGATTAGGGTGGTTTGTTTGAAAGAAGCTATCCACCGTTTCAGATATCGAGTGGCCAGAAATATGAGGGATATTTCTGACAACTACCTACAACAAGCATGAAAAACATGAATCTGTGAAATGGAGTTTCAAAGCAAATTAGGGAAGCGAAACCAGAACTAAGATATGCAACTCACTGTGAATTGCTCTACACGCCTGCGTTGTGAGGCGAAGAAAGCCAATCTCATTGATGCTACATTATCATACTCCTTGTAAAGCAGGAAACAAATCCATGCTGTGAACAGGTATTCTAATCCTATGTGAACGAAAAATCTGAAACAAACAAGTAACTGCATTAGTACTAAATCATAGTACCAGCAATATGTACTGTATCTGTAATTAAAACAGTAACCATACCTTGTGGATTTAGGAGGAACATTCGATATTGAGAGTTTATCAATGTTGCTCACTACCAATTCTTTTCGTAAGAAAAACAATGTCCCACTTGAGACATTTACTGGAATCAAAATCAGGAGTGCCACCACAGTCACCGGAACAAAAATCTTTATGCTGCAAATATAAGAAAAAGTAAACAAGATTGAGAATAAGCATGGCACAGTAGAATAATTTGAATAACAAAGTTAATTTAAAAATAAAAGTAGCTGCTTCTACTAATTTTCATGATGTGCAAAAAAGATACACTCCCTCTGCATATTGATAATTCATTTTCGGTGCAATTTATATCTATACAAACTAATTTAATATAAAACTGTGTGGAGTAACTAAATAATTCTGAAATTCCAAGGACTGTGTAAATATAATAAACAGAAAAAACCGCATGTGCAACCCACATAGACATAGGTAACTCAGAAAAGGTTCACATGGATAACACACACCCAAAAGCTAAAGCTTCCACGGAAAGGCTTAGAAAAAAGCCTGTAACTAAACAAAAGAAAGTTGAAAACCACACGGCACAACTCCGAATATCACTTATTAATCAAAATTATGCAATCCTCCAATACTCCATACCATAAGCATGAAAAACTAGAGATTGTTCCTCAACAAAGTTTCCAACATGATAACCATCAATTTCACAACAAACAAAATCACAATTTCCAGAATCACATGAGAGCAGATAAGTTTCCACGGCCCTTTTACTTCAAAAGAGAATATTAAAAGAAAAATGCAATGGACAATGCACCCAAAAGTGAGATAATATAAAATTCAAAGAGAGAACCAAAAAGATTAGAACTTTTCACAACCCATTATGAGTTTTGATGAAATAGCAGATAGTAGTAGGACATAAACAACAATTCAGCAATATAAAAAAGAGAATTATCAATAAAGTTTGAAACTTCAAAACAACACAGGATAATGCACCTAAAAGTGAACATAAGTAAATTGAAACTTCTTTACAACCGAGCTTTGGTTAGATAGCTACTGATAGTAGGAGACAAACAAGAAATAAACAATCTAGAAAGAGAATTACCAATAAAAATTGAAACTTTAAAGTAAAAGCAGAAAGCTACAAAAGGGAGAATGAATACCCAAGAGTATAGATTCTGAGAAAAGCAGCAGAGTCAAGACCAGCATGGGTAATGATCTCAGATTCACTCATCCTTAGAGCCTGTGGCATCCAATTGAGAAAAGTAAGGTAAGTTTTGAAATTGAGGTTCACAAATTTCCCAACAAAGTTTCTTGTTCCCCTTGGACTGCTCCTTCCACCACTGATATACCATTTCGGAAAATAAACTCTGTCATTGATGGGTTGAATTCTGAGAAGAGCAAAAGCCAGCAAGAATGCAAATGATGTGAGAATGTTTATGAGTGCTGAGACACCAATGTCAGCTAAGGTAGCCATTGCAGAAACCACAACATAAACAACAACAACAAGAGAAAATGAACGAAGCAACTAGAAGAACAGATAGAGAAGAAGATAACGATGCGTTGAGGAAGCAAACAAAGGACAGTGGTGGGAATAGAAGGTGAAGAAGGCAACGAATAATAACTGATTCTCGTTTAACTCACACTACAGCAGAAAAAGTGGGGTTCTTTGCTGTAAGTTTAGACTTTTAGTGACATAAAAAAAAATTGAGTAAGGTCATTAAAAAATTGAAACTTGGGGTTCCGTTTTGATTATTTTATTGAAAAAAAAAAGGAATTGGGTGTTGGTTTATGATGAGTTAGAGTGCACTATCATCCTATAGCTCGTAGTTGAATATTTGCATGTTGCACATGGGAATGAGAAAGGACCTTTCGGGATTAGAGAGATAAAGGTGGCATAATAGCATTGTTGTGTTTTGGTGTTAACATAAGTGTATGTTTTGTTTTTTGTGTTGTGTCGTTTTGAGTTCCATGTGTCTCTTTTTCTGCCGTTGGATTCACGTGATTTTTTGTTTTGTTTTTGTCCGCAACCTTTAGATAAACACAGAGAGACTAATGTCATTGGAGATATGCCTCCTGTTAGGGGTGTTTGCAGTGCGGTTTGGTTCGATTTTAAAAGAAAAAGTTATTCGATCCAAATACTTAATTTATGTGCGGTACAGTTTGGATTTGATGAACTTTTTTTGAAAATCCGATCCGATTACAAGCGGTTTGAATTGGTTTGAATTTGTAGTTTTTTAAATAAAAAAAATTAAATACATATAACAATTCTCAACATCAAATTTTAAATAACCAACAATGACATAACAAGTCTTAACAATATCTTAAAAAGCCAACGATAACATAAGAATAGAAATAAAATTATAGGTTAGTTAAAATAAATAAATAAATAATATTTTGAACATAAAATATTTATTAAATAATAATAATACGTGAATAATAAAAAAATGTATAACAAATTGAACATGTTATCAGTATAATTGTAAATATAATAATAAAATAATATTATTATAGCACATTGTGCGGTTTGGATTGGATTGGATCGGTTATGAAAAATAGATCCGAAATCCGATCCAATCTAACAGTTTTTGCAAAAAGTAAAATCCAATCAAATCCGAATTAGTTCGGTTTTAATCAGTTTAATTTGTATCGATTTGGATTTGAACACTCCTAACTCGTGCGCAACATAATAATAGTAGTTAAATATACGGATAGATTTTTTTTTGTATAAAATTAAATTCACTTTATTACAAGAGTATATAATTAGTTGGTGGATTCACAAAATTTGTAAAATTGTGTTGTTTATGTTATTATGTAATTGTCCCTTGGTGCATGCTAATGAAAATCAATGATGGTGTCACGCATCAAAGAGATTGGGAATTAGTAGAAAGCAAAACAAAACATATAAAAAAGGAATGAAAGGGACTAATCTTTTTGGGGTTTATGTCTTACTTTACCGGAATCTTTTCAATAGGGAAAAAAAAAAGTTGGTGTAATAATGATGGAATCGCTATATTCACGGCAATAAATCGGTGATGTTAACCCATATGCATATGCACAAATTATTCTGCCTTATCCCCCAATATAAGAAGATAATAATCCGTATGATTGATTTATTCTGACAAAACGTAATCTATATTTTATTTTAAATGTTGGTACACTATCATTGCCGAATATATTTATTAGTTAGTTAATGTCAAGGAAATAATATTTAAAACTATTTTATATGATATAATCAAGGTTCAGAAAATTGCTCTAGTTACTGATTTATTGATTTATTGGTCTAACCAGTATAATCAGTGGTTCAACCAGAAAAATCGTTTTAGAATAGAATAATAAATAAATTATAAATACACATCCTAAAATATAATTATAATCTGATATAAATCTTAAAATATCTAAATATTAAATTTCAAATACATATGATCTTATCAAAATTCAATGTCAAAAGTTAAATAGTAATAAAAGCATATTTAAATATTAAATCCCAACATCATAGTTTATCAATCATCAAAATCCGCAAGAACTTGTTGCAAATCTGCTTCGGTGGGATGATCTTCACCTTCATTCCCACCCTGATTAGCAGAAGAATCAAGAGATGCAGCATAAAGACCACTACTACCACCGTCACTTTGATATAAATCAGCATCAATTTCACCTAATAAAATAAACATGTTATCATTATATTATAAACTAACAACATTCTAATAAATCATTAGAAACTAAATATACTATACTCACGCAATAAGTCATCCACATTACTAGGAAGATCAGGCTCTTTCTCTACAACCTCTTCAGTCACCCAAAAGTCAACTTGACTGATACTTTCATAATCAATTGGATCATATTGTGTCTTTTGCTTTCTTTTTTCTTTTTCCTTCCTAAAAAGTTAAATACAATATATGAAGATTTAATAATTTAAAAATTAGTAGACAAAATAAACATTGACACTGTGATTTTTCATTCACCATTTGTAGAGCAACATATTTTCAAGTTAAATCTGTTTTTTCCCTAAGGATCGAAGAACCTTGTGACTGACTATCGTTAGTACTACGGGAATTAGGATTAGCAGCATCATTCATAATAGGAGTATCGGTAGGCATGTTATTATTCACAGAAGCATTGTTATCAACAGTTGCTTCTTGATTAATACTATCTTCCATAACTAAAATTAATAAAACATATATGAAATTAAAAACAGCCACAGCAATAAACATTAATAATTCTATCTACACAATGAACATTAACAATTATGCATAACAAATTTGAGAAATTCAGTCAGTCAACAAATATACAAAACCGAGTAAAATTTCAGCATTAACAAAGTACAAAATAGTAACAAATCTAAGCTACAAAACAGAAATTTGAGCAACACACAGAAATTGAACTACAAACAGATATTGAGCAACACACAGATTTTGAGCTGCAAACCATGTTACCAATAAACAGAAATTGAGTTGCAAACCAAGTTACTAACAAAGAAGTTCACAGAGGCAAAGAACAAAGATGAGCAGGCTACGAGTCACTCACCGCGCGACGAAGAAGACGATGGGACGGGCAGGGAACCAGGCGAAGAAGGAGGGTTACTTGGGCTAACGACCAGGCTGGCGGTTGCGTTGTTGACCGGTGACCGCGTCGTCGAAGGAGGGCGCGGTGGTAGGCTAGGGTTCGGCGGTTAGGGTTCAATCTTCTCTATTCTCTTCTCTCACTCAAATGAATATGATTCAGCAGTGAATGGGTTCGGGGAAAGAAAGGGGGGTTGGGGTGCGGGGTGCAGGGTGCTCCACGGGTCGGGTCGGGTTAAGGATTTCTTTTTTTTTTAATAATAAAACGGCGTCGTTTATGCAAAACCGGCCGGTCATCGGTTCGGCCTAACCAACCGATTTTTGGCCGGTTTGCCGGTTCTTTCCAGGACGGTTTCTGCAGGAGGACCACACTGTTTGCATTGCCGGTTCGCAGTTAAACCAGTCGAACTGACCGATCCGGTCCGGTTTTTAGAACCTTGGATATAATATTATAATTTTATATACATAATATCTATAATAATAAATATCAAATAAAATAATTTTATATTATTTAAATAGTTTTATCTAAATTCACTTTTTGATAAGTTGAAGGTTGATAATTAAAAAGAAAAAATAATAATTTTTTACAGTATTTAAATTTTTAGATTTAATTATTTTGTTAGTCTTTATAATTTTATGGGTTTTTATCAAAATTTTTAATTAAATTCCTATATTATTTCTAATTTTGTGATTAGATCTTTTTTAGTATAAAAAATATTAGCGTTAGCAGAATATTTTTTTACAATTGAAAGTATTTATAATTAAGAATCTAATTAGATCTTTGATCATATATTTTTAGTAGAAATATTTTATTAATTTTAATATTTTTAACATAAAAATGATCTAATTATAAAATTAAAAATAATATAGAGACTTAACTAAAAAGAAAAATAGTATAGGAATCTAATTGTAAATTTAATAAAATTATAAAGATTAATAGAATAATTAAATCAAGTTTTTAATGACAAAATCATGTGTTTGGATAATTTTTTAGAATAAAATTTAACATTCAATGGACTTTAACAAGAATTCTTTGTTATTAAAAATGAGAAATTTCATTTTCCCATAAGAGAATGAATTTTAAATTATTCTTCTCTCTAACTCATTTCAAAATGTATTTATATGCATTAATTAACATTTATAATTAATAAATGACAAAACCACATATTTTGTTAATGAAGGAATCTTATTATTTTTTTCAAATAAAGACTTTTTTCAGATAATGACAACTAATATAATTACTTCGACCTAATATTAAGTAGCCACGGTCTGAAAAATGCATCAAGCTCAATCATTATTTTTAACAAACTTCAAAAAACAAAAAATATATTTTACTTTTTTTTATATATAGTTTAATTTCTATACACGTAAATGTAAACTTAATTTAAACTAATATTTAATTATTAAAAGAGTAAACTACCATTTGTATCTACGAAAGTTGAATACGCTGACATATGTATCCATAGAAAAAAGAAATTACCATTTGTACCCATAAAAAATTGTTTTTACATGCAAAATTATCCAAACCCTAAAAAATTATCTAAAATCCCTAAATTACCCTTCTCTCCACACTATCATCTCTTTCTTCCCTCCTCTCTCTCAATGTTCTCGGCCACCCAATCCCAACATCAACCACAAACCACCTCTCACCCTCCTCATCATCGTTCACCTTTCTCCGCTAGCAACGTCGTGGACCTCCGCCAGCCCAGGAGCACCGCGCCAGCTTCTCTTCGCCACCGCGCCAGCTTTTCGGCCTTGAAATTCAGCTGAGACACTTCGAATCCGGGAAGCCACCGCATCAGATTTAGTAGCTCCCTCTCCTTCACGTCCTCCGGAAGCCCTGTGATGAATTCGTTCGAACCTAACCCAACACACAAATCACTTTCCCATTTTTCAAGCAAGAAAGTTGTAAGAAGGTGAAAAGGAGAGCTACCTCTTCGGCGGGGTGGGGAGGAGCAGGGGGAGCAGGTGCGGCGGCAGGAGATGGCAGAGGGGGAAGAGCGGCAGCCGCAGGGGGCCATTGCTGGTGATAGGGTGGATGCCAGTGCCAACCATGGCTACGATGATAGTGATCTTGAATTTAAGAAATTGACAATTTTTTGTGAATGTTCTAAGAAATTAGGATTTTATTTTGAATCTATATATGTTCTATTCTTCAATTTGATCTAAGTTTTTTATTTTTGTGATTTTGAAGAGGATAATGGCTGGGATATGTTGATGTTGGCTTCATGGTGGACTTGCACCGTGAAGGTGCTCTTCTTCTCCGGAGAAGCGGCAGCAAGTGTTGCTGTGAGGATGAAAGAGAAGAGGGTGTGGCAAGGAGCCATTGGAACAGTAGTGGGGACTCACTGGAAAGTTATGGTGAGAGTGTGTTAGAAAGGGAAAGAGGGGTGGTGGGTGGGTGAAGAGGGTGGTGGTGAGATTTGAAATTAGAGAGAGAAAGAGGGATGGTGGTTCGGTGAAGAGGGTTAGGGTTTGAAAGGTGATTGGGTGAAAGAGGTGGTGTGGTGGTGAAGATAAGGGTAATTTAAGAATTTTATATAATTTTTTAGGGTTTGGATAATTTTGCCTGTAAAAATAATTTTTTATGGATACAAATGGTAATTTCTTTTTTCTATGGATATTTATGTCAACGTTTTCAACTTTCGTGGATACAAATGGTAGTTTAGTCTTATTAAAAAAGAGTAAACTACCATTTGTATCCACGAAAGTTGAAAACGTTGATATAAATACCCATAGAAAAAAGAAACTACCATTTATACCCATAAAAAATTATTTTTACAGGCAAAATTATCCAAACTCTAAAAAATTATATAAAATTCCTAAATTATCCTTATTTTCACCACCACACCACCTCCTTCACCCAATCACCTTTCTAACCCTAACCCTCTTCACCCAACCACCACCCCTCTTTCCCTTTCTAATCTCAAATCCCACCACCACCCTCTTCACCCACCCACCACCCCTCTTTCCCTTTCTAACACACTCTCACCATGACTTTCCAGTGAGTCCCCACTGCTGTTCCAATGGCTCCTTGCCACACCCTCTTCTCTTTCATCCTCACAGTCACAGCAACACTTGCTGTCGCTTCTCAGGAGAAGAAGAGCACCTTTACGGTACAAGTCCACCATGAAGCCAACATCAACATATCCTAGCCATTATCCTCTTCAAAATCACAAAAATAAAAAACTTAGATCAAATTGAAGAATAGAACATATATAGATTCAAAATAAAATCCTAATTTCTTAGAACATTCACAAAAAATTATCAATTTCTCAGATTCAAGATCACTATCTCGTTGCTCCAGTGACATAAACAGGTTCCTTGTTAAAATCCCTTTCATACGTTACAGAATAGGGTTTCTCTCTCTCTCTCTGAATCTCATCGTAGCCATGGTTGGCGCTGGCATCCACCCCTATCACCAGCAATGGCCCCTGCGACTGCCGCTCTTCCCCCTTCGCCATCTCCTGCCGCCGCACCTGTTCCCCCTGCTCCTCCCCCCCC
The DNA here is from genome assembly GCF_014773155.1 of Arachis stenosperma. NCBI lineage: Eukaryota > Viridiplantae > Streptophyta > Magnoliopsida > Fabales > Fabaceae > Arachis > Arachis stenosperma. Next base: position 2,003,770 of record NC_080381.1, on the reverse strand, counting down.
CCCGAAGAGGTAGCTCTCCTTTTCATCTTCTTACAACTTTCTTGTTTGAAAAATGGAAAGTGATTTGTGTGTTGGGTTAGGTTCGAACGATATTCATCACAGGGCTTCCGGAGGACGTGAAGGAGAGGGAGCTACTAAATCTGATGCGGTGGCTTCCCGGATTCAAAGCGTCTCAACTGAATTTCAAGGCCGAAAAGCTGGCGCGGTGCTTCTGGGCTGGCGGAGGTCCGCGACGTTGCTAGCGGAGAAGGGTGAACGATGATGAGGAGGGTGAGAGGTGGTTTGTGGTTGATGTTGGGATTAGGTGGCTGAGAACATTGAGAGAGAGGAGGGAGGAAAGAGATGATAGTGTGGAGAGAAGGGTAATTTAGGAATTTTAGATAATTTTTTAGGGTTTGGATAATTTTGCCTGTAAAAATTATTTTTTATGGGTACAAATGGTAATTTTTTTTTCTATAGGTACATATGTCAGCGTATTCAACTTTCGTGGGTACAAATGATAGTTTACTCATTAAAAAAAGAAAAGTCTCAAGGCCAATAGATTCTAATAAATTATACTCAATATTTAATCAGCATTTAACTTTTAACACTATGTTGTATTTGGACTTTATTTTGATTTATGTATAAAAAGATTAATGTTGATTAACTAATGGTTAAAAAAAATTATTAACTCTGTAGTATTATTAATTTAAAAATTTTAAATCTTTTTATAACGCACAGAGTTTAAATTACTATACAAGAAGAAAATATATAATTTTTAATAAACATTTTTCTATAATTTTTTTAAGGAATGTCTCAAAAATAATTATTTTATCTCTCTAGCTAAAAATAAACTTTTTACTAACTAAATTCTCATTTGCATCTCTCGGCGAAAAAATAAACCCTTTTATAATGCATCGGTGCTGTTTAACAACCTATTTATGATTGTCCATTACCTTAACATAACAATATTTGACTAGAATAATTAAATAAATATGTATTTGATTAGAATAATTAATAAAAGTTAACTTTATATATCACACAAGCTTGTATACTACTAATAATAAAAAAAGATACGCTTGCCTTGATAAAAGAATAAAAGATTTAATAAGTAATTTGCAAATAAACTATCTAAACATAGACAATACTTTTTAAAAGTATAAATTAAGTCCAAGAACAGAAAAAAAAAATTAGGAGAATATATCTAAACAAGCAAAAAAAAAAAAAAGTTAACACTATTTGACAACTATATTTCAAATGCAACATGTTCATGTCATGATAACAAGTATAGTTTAATGATTGCTCTTCAACTAAGTTAATCTTTAAAAAAAAAAACAGATTTATTATTATACGTCCAAGTATTATTATCATCTAAATTTAATTAAGTAAATTCAACATCAACAAAAATTATTTTCATTAGAAAAACGTGATTATACGTATAGATACATTATTATTGTCGTCATCATCTTTTTTTTTGACATTTTTCTCCTTCCTCCTTCTTTTCGTTTCTTCCCCTCATCCTCTTCTTTTTTCTTTTCCTCCTCGTCCTCCTACTTTTTCTTCTTTTTGTTCTTTTTTTTTTCACATTCTTTTTTCTTTGCATGTTTTCTTTTCATTGTCATTTTTTTATTGTATTTTTTTCTTTTTTTCTTTCTCTCCTTAGTAATTTTGCAGCATTATATATTTTGAATTGTGAACAACGAGACTAAATGTACCTTAATTCACTTCGAAATAAACTAAAATTACATCTAAAATGAACTATTAAATTCCGAATGAACCGAAATTACTTAATGATAACGATACACAAACAAACTTGTTTCAAAACAAGCACAGACCAAATGCACATTTTTAAATCCAAAATGAACCAAGTTACTTAATGATTGCGTTTGAAAACAAGCACACAAACAAAATTGAATGATTAGAAATTCACTCAAAAATGAACTAAAATTACATCCAGAATTAAGCGAAAATTAAATTCCAAATGAACCAAAATTACTTAATGATGACGATACAAAAAACTCGTTTCAAAATAATTACAGACCAAGTGCACCTTATTTAAATCCAGAATTAACCGAAATTACTTAATGATTGCGTTAAAAGATAAGCACACAAACAAAATTGAATCATGAACAAAAACACATCCAAATCCATCAAATGATCTTGCAGCATTATGCGTTTCTTCTTCTTTGTTTGATTTTTTTCATGTTTTTTTACTTGATATTGCTGATAAGTATTGACCAAATTTTGTATTCCCTAAGTAATTTTGATTCATTTCTTAGTTTAATTGAGATTTATTTGGATTCAGAAATGAATTCGATATGTTTTTGTTGGTGATTGATTCTTTTTTACTGCTTATTCAAATATGAACTAGTTTTGGTTTATTTGTGTGTTAATTGAGGTCCACTTGATTTGATGCTGGTGATAAGTATTGACTCAAATTTTTATTTCTTAAGTAATTTCGATTCATTTCTTAGTTTAATTGAGGTTCATTTGGATTCAGAAATGAATTTGATGTGTTTTTATTGATGATTGAGTTTTTTTACTGTTTGTTCAAACCTTAACTAATTTCGATTTTGTGTGTTAATTGAGATTCACTTGATGCAGCTGGTAAATATTGATAAAATTTTTTATTCTTTAAATAATTTTGATTCATTTCTTAGTTTAACTGAGGTTTATTTGGGTCCAAAAATAAATTTAATGTGTTTTTGTTGATGATTGAGTTTTTTTTTTACCAAAGAAGAATGAAATTATGCATTATCACTTTATTCAATTGTATTAGATTTCATTCCATTTCATTCAATTTATCTTAAAAGTCATCCTAACTATTGTGACAAATTGTTTATCAATAACACACTTGGACTGCAAATGAACCGAAATATTATTATAACACTACTATTGTGTAATAACAAATGAATCGAAAATTGTGTATTTTATAAACTCAGAAACTCATGCATTATATTCAAATTCAAATTTATAAATAACGCGGATTTTAGCAAAGAATGATAAAATTATTCATTATCACTTTATTCAATTGCATTAGATTATATTCCAGTCCATTCAATTCAAAATTGTTGAAGATAACGATAATAAGAGAGAAAGATAACAAAAAAAGAATCGAAAAAAAAGAAGACGCAACAACATCAGACAAAAAAAGAAGAAAAAGGAAGAAGAGGAAGAAAGAACAACGTAGAAGAAGAAAAAGCAGCAAAAAGAGCACGAAACAAAAAATGTACGCGTGTATACAAATGACTTGGTTGAACTTATTAATTGCTAATATAACTTAGATACGGAGCATTATTATAAAAAATAGTTTTTTTTAACGATTTAAAAGATTATTAGTTAATATTTAATATAATATGACATAATTTTTTTAAATTATTTATTTTTTACTATTAAATGTTTAAAATTCGAGATTTTTTTAGAATGACAATATCAAAAGGGACTTTGAATTTGTTTTTTTTTATCAAACTCTTATAATTATTATTTACTTATTCTCTTCTAAAACATGACACTTGATGCAGATGTGCTTGAAATTTTGTATAAGTATTTGTTATTCTACTTGTAAAAGGCCAAACTACAAATTCCATTTATGACATGAAATCATGGTCATTGATAGGACCTGAATTTATCATCACATTCCAAACTATAAATTTGTCTTCCTAAATGGATTTAGCATTGACCATCTATGATAAGAACCACATAAAGTTGTATTGCAGCTCTTCTCTTCAAGGCTACAAATGTCAAGAGTCTCTTTATCAATGGTAGGTAATTACAAAATATGGTAGATATCATCATCTTCAAACTTTATGAACTCTGTTAGGAGATAAACATAATAGTATGTTAGAGTAGAATAATAAGATTGACACAAGAAAATTGACGTGATTTGTTTTAACACACTATAAGTAATAACTCTACCTAAATTACAATCTCTAATAAAATATTAAAAGGATGATAAAATACTCAAATTATCCTAAATTTTAGGTATATATAAAATACTTTGCAATACTAAATCAAAATGCATATCTTTTCAATTCTCAAGGAGAAGTAAACAAAAATAAAATATTTGTTACCAATATAAAGTTAATATAAAAAGGTCTACGTACACAATTTTTTTTTTAACCAAAACCAAAAGAGAGAGTAACAATCCCGCAAAATTCTAATCCATAAGTTTTTAATGGTGAAGTTTTCTAACCCATTCTCATGCTCTTTCATTCTATAGCCTTACATTGTGAAGTTGCACACTTTGAAGTATTAAACTTTTGCTTTTATATAGGCAACTAATGTGAACAAGTTAACAAGAATATGCACAACATATTCATGTGAACATACAAATTTTAACTTGGTACAATATGCATGTAAACACATAAGTTGCATTCATTTATGTCATCAACCATATATATTTGAACACACTTCTTGCATTCATAATCAACAATTTGGTTATCTTTGATAATTTGATCATGCATGTTCATATTCCTCCAAAACCACCATACAACTTGAACTTCTTTATCTTATTTGATCAAAGATTTTTCTACAAACTTTTTATTTGCAGTGCACGTAGCCACACTTTGATCATCTTGGATCCAAATTGTTTTTATTTTTCTTTGTTGCCATTGGGAATATTTAGAATAAAGTTTGAAGTTCCATCTTGCAAAGCAATAGAAGGTGAAGGTAGTCACATATGTCAATTGAATTTGAACCCGCAATGCTAGTAGTACACCCAAAACGTTTGTTATTGTAGATACATAAAAAACAAAAAATTCAGTTCCTTTAGGTAGCGTTTGTTTTGAAGTACTAGGACATAAATTGAGAGACTGAGACTCAGTATCATGTTTGCTAGTTTAGAGACTAGTATTAAAATTTCTGTCTTTGTCTTCAAAATTTTAGTATTTCAATACCTCCAAAAAATAGGAACATAGGGGACTAAAATTTTTAGAGACGAAGACTGAAACTTTAATAACATTTTATACCTAAAATAACTTTATTTCAATTAAATAATTCCAATTTTACCATTTATACAAATTAAATTAGAGCTTCATTCTTGTTTTAATTTATGTCTCTCACTTTACACAAAACAGAATATTAAAATTTATTTCATTCTCTGTCTCTAAGTCTCTATCTCTCAGTATTAGTCTTTCAGTCTTTGTCTCTCTATCAAACACTACTTTATTGTTGCTTTTGTAACAATTACATGCTCGTGTTAACTAAGGGCTTTTAGTGTAGGACTGGTAGGACTTTGGGATCGAATTTCTTTGTTGTAGGATTTAGGGCCGGTTTGGGACTTCAAAAGTATTTTTTTAGCTCTTGACTTATATCTCTTATAATACTATTGTTCATACCCTGGCCCAATGATAAGGGCCCAGGTCCAATTAAAAGGCCTAATCCAATAGATTAAGCCTTACTAAACGCCGGTCTTCACATAAGAAGTCGGTGTTCGTCCCGACCTGCGCTAAAGAAGTCGGACATGAGATTAGCTGGCAGATAAACACTCATTCAAATGAGTAACCGTCCCTAAAATCTCTCTAACCGCTTCCTAAAGCCATATCTTAACCTCCCCAAGATAATGGGACGGTTAATATCCTAAAGATACGGCACTACACCAGCGGTGGTTATTGGCTCACCACTACAAATACACTGACACCCCTCAGGTATCTCTAAGCCCAATACTCTCTAGACCTGCTCACACTCTTGCTAACTTAAGCATCGGAGTGTCTTTGCAGGTACCACCCCCATTCATTCACGCGAACAAGTCGGACGGAGCCTCCCGAGTTGCAGATCCACCCGGAGTCCTCCTCCTTCATACGTTTGGGCCAACAAACGCCATCCACCTCGTTTATCTCCGGTTACCCACCGTAACATTGGCGCCGTTGCCGGGGACCCGAGAGATCATCCATTGATGGCAGACAGATCCCACGAAGAAGGCCATGTCGAGACAGATTCTGAACAAGAGAATCTAGGCATGGGTAATAACGATGAAGACCTGGCCCTACACCAGGAAGATAACAATCAACATAGAGAGGGCACCTCCGGAGTGAAAAATCCGAAGGTAAACTCCTCAGATGGGCGTGAATCAGAAAAAGGCGGACCATCCCACGTAGCTGAATTAATGGGGTTAGTCCATAGCCGCCTGGAACAATTGGAGCAAGAGCGGGAGAAACAGAAGGAAACCGAAAGGTACCTCAAAGAGGAGATGGAGCGGCGAAAAGAGTTAGAAAGAAAACTCTTACAACTAGAATCCTCCCTCAAGGGTCACAACTCCCGCGACGACCAAGAAGATCAATTCCCGGGTGGAGAGGATCCTTTCAGTGAGGACATAATGAGGGCAAAAGTTCCGAGAAACTTTAAAAGCCCTGATATGGACCTCTATGATGGAACCACAGATCCGAAGCATCACCTAAGCAACTTCAAAAGTCGGATGTATCTAGCTGATGCCTCCGACGCTACGAGATGCAAAGCTTTCCCGACCACTTTATCGAAAGCAGCGATGAAGTGGTTCGATAGCCTCCCCCCGAGATCAATCACTAGCTACGAAGACCTCTCAAGGAAGATTTTGATGAGGTTCTCAATTCAGAAAGATAAAGTAAAACATGCACCGAGCCTCCTGAGAATAAAACAGGAGATCGGAGAGTCTTTACGAGCCTATATGGAAAGGTTCAATAAGGCATGTTTGGAGATCCAAGACCTGCCCACAGAGGCAGTCATAATGGGGTTAGTCAATGGACTTAGAGAAGGTCCCTTCTCACAGTCCATATCTAAAAGGCACCCCGTCTCTCTAAGCGATGTACAAGAAAGGGCGGAAAAGTACATCAATATGGAAGAGAATGCAAAGTTAAGAGACCTGAGTTGGCGACCTGGACCCCCTCCCTCATCTAAAGAGAGGGAAAGGGAAGCCAAGAAAAAGGAAGAGCTCGGTCTCGAGAGGCCCAGAAAATATCACTCTTATACTCCTCTCAAAACCTCTATAGTGGATGTATACAGAGAGATTTGCCACACTGAAAGGCTGCCACCCCCTAGACCTATTAAAAACAAAAAAGGGGGAAGCCGCAGCGACTACTGCGAGTACCATAAAATATACGGTCACTCCACCAACGACTGTTACGACCTTAAAAATGTGATAGAAAAGCTGGCCAGAGAAGGTCGGCTTGATAGATATCTCATGGAAAGGTCGGACACCCACGGGAAAAGAAAGCGAGATGATATGGATAGAAGAGATCCACCACCGCAGACCCCAGAGAGACATATTCATATGATCTCAGGAGGATTTGCGGGAGAAGGGCTCACTAAATCCTCTCGCAAAAGACATCTCAAGAGAGTCTATCAAGTCGGGGAAGAGTCACCCGACCTCCCCACTATCTCGTTCACAAAAGAAGATGGGCAAGGGATAATCCTCGGGCATGATGATCCCGTGGTGATAACTATGATCCTAGCCAACGCCCATCTCCACAAAACCCTAGTAGACCAAGGAAGCTCGGCGGACATCCTTTTCAAGCCCGCCTTCGACAAGCTAGGGTTAGATGAAAAAGAATTGAGAGCCTACCCCGACACCCTATATGGATTAGGGGATACGCCAATAAAACCACTGGGTTTCTTGCCCCTTCACACCACTTTTGGAAAAAGGGAAAAATCAAGGACTCTGAGCATAGACTTCATAGTCATCGATGAAGGGTCAGCCTACAATGCCTTAATCGGCAGGACTACCCTTAATCGCCTTGGAGCAGTGGTATCTACTCCCCACCTTTGCATGAAATTCCCAACCCCAGGAGGAATAGCAACAGTGAGAGGAGATCAAAAATTGGCAAGAAAGTGCTACAACGAAAGCCTAAATCTGAGAGGAAAAGGCAAAGAAGTCCACACCATAGAGTTAGGCGGCACAAGGACCAGAGAGGAGCTGCGACCCCAACCGGGAGGAAAAACCGAGGAGATACAAGTCGGAGAGGAGGAAGGAAAAAACACTTACATAGGAGCCAACCTAGGGGAAACCCTAAAACGAAGGTTGGGCGAACTCCTGAGAGTTAATTCTGACCTCTTCGCATGGAAGGCTTCCGACATGCCCGGAATTGATCCCGAGCTCATGTCCCACAAACTCTCGGTTTACCCAGGGTCCCGACCTGTGCAACAAAGAAGACGCAAGCTCAGCCCAGAACGAGCCCTAATAGTAGAAGAGCAGGTACAGGCGCTCCTGGAAGCCGGCTTTATTAGAGAGGTCAAATACCCAACATGGCTAGCCAATGTAGTGCTAGTCAAAAAACAGAATGGTAAATGGAGAATGTGCGTCGACTATACCGACTTGAATAAGGCATGTCCTAAGGACCCTTATCCCCTACCAAGTATTGATACCCTGGTTGACTCCAGCTCGGGGTATCAATACTTATCATTCATGGACGCCTACTCGGGATATAACCAAATCCCGATGCATGAACCCGACCAGGAGAAAACATCTTTCATCACGCCGAGAGCCAATTATTGCTACGTGGTCATGCCATTCGGACTAAAAAATGCAGGAGCCACGTATCAAAGATTGATGAATAAAGTGTTTTCTCCCCACCTAGGGAGCTTAATGGAAGTATATGTCGACGACATGCTAGTAAAAACCAAGGAAGAAGCCGACCTCTTAACCGACCTCTCACAAGTCTTTGACACCATAAGGTCGCATGGGATGAGGCTAAATCCTGCAAAGTGTGCCTTCGCGGTCGAGGCAGGGAAATTTCTAGGGTTCATGCTAACACAAAGGGGAATTGAGGCCAATCCCGATAAATGCAGAGCCATCTTAGAAATGAAAAGCCCGACTTGTTTGAAAGAGGTTCAACAGGTCAATGGCCGACTTGCAGCCCTCTCCAGATTTTTGGCAGGCTCGGCACTAAAATCCCTTCCATTATTTTCCTTATTAAGGAAGGCATGCCAATTCGAATGGACTCCGGAATGTGAGGAGGCGTTCCAAGAATTCAAAAAGTTCCTAAGCCAACCTCCTATCTTGACCCGACCAATACCGGAAAAAGACCTCGTCCTATACCTATCCGTAGCAAACAGGGCTGTGTCGTCAGCCCTGATAAGAGAAGACGAGGTCGGACAACACCCGGTCTACTTCATCAGTAAGGTCCTGCAAGGCCCTGAACTAAGGTACCACAAACTAGAGAAGTTTGTCTACTCCTTAGTGATAGCCTCACGAAGGTTACGACCTTACTTTCAGGCTCATACAATAAGAGTCCGCACAAACCAGCCTATGAAGCAAATCCTCCAAAAGACGGATGTTGCAGGAAGAATGGTTCAGTGGGCGATAGAGCTCTCCGAGTTTGATTTGAGGTATGAAACTCGGACAGCAATAAAAGCCCAATGCCTCGCCGACTTCGTTGCAGAATATGCAGGAGAACAAGAGGAAAAGCCGACTACATGGGAACTCTATGTAGACGGATCCTCCAACAAAACAGGGAGCGGCGCAGGCATAATATTGGTAGATGAAAAAGGAACCCAAATAGAGGTCTCCTTAAAATTTGAATTTTCAGCTTCAAACAATCAGGCAGAATATGAAGCCTTGATTGCCGGATTAAAGTTAGCAGAGGAAGTCGGCGCTAAAAAGGTGACGATCTACAGCGACTCACAGGTGGTGACCTCCCAAATAAGCGGAGAATATCAGGCAAAAGGCCCTAATATGAAGAGGTACTTGGAAAAAACCCTGGAGCATCTTGGACGCTTCGCAGAAACCGAGGTCAAACACATAACTCGGGATCTAAATAGCAGAGCGGATGCCCTATCCAAGTTGGCAAGTACCAAACCAGGAGGAAACAACAGAAGCCTGATTCAAGAAACCCTTCAAGAACCCTCGGTAGCAAAAACAGAAGATAAACAAGAGACACTTGATGTAGTCGGTTTAAACCTCGGATGGATGAATCCCTTAGTCGAATACCTGAAATTCGACATCCTCCCTAAAGAGGAAAAAGAAGCTAAAAAGATCTGAAGGGAAGCACAACATTATACTTTGGTGAGAAATGTCCTTTACAGAAGAGGGATATCAACACCATTACTAAAGTGCGTACCGACCTCAAGAACTACCGAGGTGTTGGAGGAGGTACATAGTGGGATCTGCGGAAACCATCTAGGAGCAAGGTCACTCGCCAGGAAAGTAATCCGAGCAGGATTCTACTGGCCGACCTTGCAGAAAGATGCCACAGACTTTGTGAAAAAGTGCCAACCATGTCAGATGCATGCAAATTTCCACGTAGCTCCACCAGAAGAGCTCATCAGTATCACCTCTCCCTGGCCCTTTGCAAAATGGGGAATGGATTTGTTAGGTCCTTTTCCCCAAGCACCAGGACAAGTCAAATACTTGATCGTGGGAATAGATTACTTCACAAAGTGGATAGAAGCAGAACCATTAGCCACTATCACCGCTCAAAGAAGTCGCAGATTCCTCTACAAAAACATCATCACAAGGTACGGGATACCTTATTCCATCACTACAGACAACGGAACTCAATTTACCGATGCCACCTTCAGAAGTCTAGTAGCCAGTCTGAAAATCAAGCACCAATTCACCTCGGTGGAGCACCCACAAGCCAACGGGCAAGCCGAGGCAGCTAACAAGGTCATACTGGCCGGACTCAAGAAGAGACTACAGGAAGCAAAGGGAGCTTGGGTTGAAGAGCTCCCTCAGGTGTTATGGGCTTATAGGACAACTCCTCAATCCGCCACAGGAGAAACACCCTTCCGACTAGTATATGGCGTAGAAGCCATGATTCCAATAGAAATCAATGAGCAAAGCCCAAGGGTAATTCTCCATGACAAGGTCGGAAATATACAGGGACACAAAGAGGAGCTCGACCTGCTCCCCGAAGTCCGAGAAAGTGCCCAGATAAGAAAAGCTGCACTAAAGCAAAGAATGACTACAAGGTACAACAAGAAAGTCATTCGAAGAACATTTGCTACAGATGACTTGGTCCTAATCAGAAATGACATTGGAGTCAACAAATCGGGAGAAGGAAAGCTCGCCGCAAATTGGAAGGGACCATACAAAATCAAAGAAGTATTAGGGAAAGGTTATTATAAAGTAACCGACCTAAGCGGAACTGAGCTACCAAGGTCGTGGCATGCTTGTAATATGAAAAGGTACTACAGTTAAAAGCGAACTCTACTCCCTGATGTACTCTTTTCCCAACTTCATGACTTTTTCCCAAAAAAGGGTTTTTTCTGGAGAAGGGTTTTTAACGAGGCATCATAGTAGAGACTAAGGGAAAAATAGGCTATCAAGACCCTTAGTAGCAAAAGAAGGTACCTCCTCAATTAATAAAGATCTTTTTTATTTATAATATCTCTTACAATATCCTCCTTTATTTTTCTAAGTCTTTCTACGAAACGCGCCGACTTAAGCTCGACAAAACGTGAAAATCCCATGAATCGACCTAGATGGTCGTCAGGATAAAACGACGAGGTACAAGTCGGTGTAAAGAGGTTATACAAGTCGATCGTAAAAACTCGGGAACTAACCCGACTCATAAGTCGGAACGAGGCCCCGAGTAGGAAAACTTGGAAACACTTCGATCCATAGATCGGAGTATAAACCCGAGTAAAAGAAAAACGCATCGCAAAAATAACCTAAGTCATAAGAACTCACTAAAACAAAAAAGCTGAATATGAGGAATAATAAAAGAGATATGAAAACCTAAGAAGAAGTTTAAAGGGCATCCCAAAAAAGTCCTTAAACGAGAAAGACAAACAAATAAAAAGGTTTTTCAGAAAGAGATCAAAAGGATTTTCAAGATATCAAAAAAGCATACACGCACAAGGTAACTCAAAACGCACAAGGCAACTCAAAACCCTTATCCAAAAAAGGGGCATTCACTTTTGTTCAAAAACCCTTATCCAAAAGGGCACAGGTCAGAATATTTTGTTTACGGCCTTAAAAGGCCAAAAGGAAATTGTTCACACAACCAACAACAATGAATAAGTTTAAAAAAGGGGGGACTCACAGGCCGAGCCCCCATATAGCCATAAAAAATAAAGTTATCTTTTCAGAGAAGCAGAGGAATCACCACCACCAGGGCCAGGAGGAGGAACGGAGGACGAACTCGGAGGATCTCGAGGAGGAGACTCAATAATCCTCTGCCCCCGAGTCTTCAAATCTGACTCGGAAACAACCTCAGGGGCAGGAGGATAAACGATGGCGCCATCAATAACTACCTTGTCCGGATGTAGAGGAGAAAGATCCAAGTCGGGAGCGATAACTCTGACTTGTTCCAAGAAAATTCTCCAAGACTCCTCGGCACCATCGGCAATAGAGTCCTCCAACTCGGCGTATGCGTTCCGAGAATTCAGCAAGTCCTTCCTCACGGCCACAATATCCTGAAATAAACTGTGATAGCTGTCTTGTGCCGTTTTCCTCAAATTCGCCTCCAAAGTACATTGAGCCCGCAGCTTACCCTCCTCCTCCTTAAGGTGATCCCTCTCCTTCCTCAATTTATCTCTCTCCTCCTTCAACTCCTTCTCATGTTTTTCATAAATAAGAAGCCTCCCCTCCAACTCCTCAACCCGTGAGGTTGCCCCCAAAGAGCTAAGGGGAGTCTTCTCAAAAAGATCCAAAAGTTTGCCACAAACACCCGCTGTCCTAAAACTCTCCTCGGCCATGGTGGTGAGGTGGTTTCGAACAGAAACATCATCCATACTTATAAAAGGATAGATGTTCTTTCGGACGAATGCCAGAGCATCCGCCTTAACCCCACCATCAAAAGAAGAAGAGCCAGACTCTGAAGTCTTACGCTTCTTCTTCTCTGGCTCAGAGAGAATTTGGGCAGAAGGGGGTGGTCGAGACAAACTTGAGGAAGAAAGGACAATGGGTTGAGAGGGAGTGCCAGTATTTTTAGAAGGAGGAGGAGGAGGAGGAGGAGGAGAGGTAATCGCCCTGGCACCACCAGACCTAGCTCGGGACTTCGCCTTAGCCTCCTGGACCCTTTGATAAGCCTCCTGAGCATTCTTCTTTGCCATATCTACAAGAAAACAACTAACAAAAGTTACAAGTCGGTAACATTCAAGTCGGTAGAAACAACTCGGAAATGAGGAATGCATGCACTACCTAATTGAGATTGAACAAAAGTCGGCGTTCCCTGGAGGATTTTTCTGGTATCCAAGTATGGGGCCCTCCCCCACGCTTCTCGGAAAAACCCCACAATAGCCGCCTCCACCTCGTCCAGGTCATCTGGACCATACTTTTCACAAGGGGAGGCCGCCAACCAATAAAGGGGAAAGCGAGGGGAAGAGTGCTCATCAAGGAAGAAGGGGTGGTGACCCTCTACAGCTTGTACTTTGAAAAAATAGTTTTTGAAGTCATGAAAAGATTCGTCAAAAAGGGTGAAAATCCTCCGACCTTGTATGGCGCGGAAGGATACCCACTGCTGTTTGTTGTTTAGCCCACTAAAGGGCTTAGTCATATGAAAGAGAAAGAAGAAAATCCTCAAAGAGGTCGGAAAGTCCAGAGCGTGGCTAATAAACTGATAGATCTTCAAAAAATCCCAAGAATTGGGGTGAAGTTGAGTAGGGGCAACTCTACAGTGGTGCAAAACAGATATTTCGAAATCTGAGAAAGGAAGAAAAACACCCAAACGGGTGATCATACATTCATACATGAAGAAAAAATGAGGGGCCGCCTCATTAACTCTCCCAAAACAGACCCGGTCTTCAGGACCCGGGATTATTAGTTCATATTTTGGCTCGTCCTCCTCTGAAGTACAAAGCCGGTGATGAGTACGAAGATGAGTAATAAACTCAGCGTCGACCAGGGGTTCCTCCCCAAGGACAGTGTCATCAACCCACAAAGAAAGAACATCTACGGAAGCCATTTTTTATATAAAGAAAAGTGGCAGAAACCTACAAAAAGAAAAAGAAAAAGAAAAATAAAAAAACACGGCCCCTAAAGAGGAGAGATACGAAGCTAGAATCTACAGGCCAACCTATCCACTCACAAAACAAAACATGCAAACATAAGGCATGACATGGAAAAAATAAAACTAACCTTTATCCAAGAAATGAAGGTTGGAGAGAGCGGAAATCTTCACGCACAAGAATAAAGCACAAACAGGGAAAGGAGAAAATTGAAAGATTGCAGAAACGGAAAAACGAAAGAGAGGGAAAGTATTTATAAATAGGCTAAGGGGCATAATAGTAAAAACGAGGCAGTCATTAATGAGATTGCACCGTTACCAAAGCCCTCAATCCCTAAACGCTTCCTCAACGGACACGACGCTTGAATTGACGTAACTGTCAGAAACAAAAGGTCGCGAAAATCACGTCGGTTCCAAAACCCGTGAAAGTCGGCTACGAGCCCGAGTTGAATACTTGAACCCAAGCCTTAAAAGGATCTTGGGCTCAAGTAGGGGCACTGTTCATACCCTGGCCCAATGATAAGGGCCCAGGTCCAATTAAAAGGCCTAATCCAATAGATTAAGCCTTACTAAACGCCGGTCTTCACATAAGAAGTCGGTGTTCGTCCCGACTTGCGCTAAAGAAGTCGGACATGAGATTAGCTGGCAGATAAACACTCATTCAAATGAGTAACCGCCCCTAAAATCTCTCTAACCGCTTCCTAAAGCCATATCTTAACCTCCCCAAGATAATGGGACGGTTAATATCCTAAAGATACGGCACTACACCAGCGGTGGTTATTGGCTCACCACTACAAATACACTGACACCCCTCAGGTATCTCTAAGCCCAATACTCTCTAGACCTGCTCACACTCTTGCTAACTTAAGCATCGGAGTGTCTTTGCAGGTACCACCCCCCATTCATTCACGCGAACAAGTCGGACGGAGCCTCCCGAGTTGCAGATCCACCCGGAGTCCTCCTCCTTCATACGTTTGGGCCAACAAACGCCATCCACCTCGTTTATCTCCGGTTACCCACCGTAACAACTATTATTTTTTATTATATTTTTATAAAATAAATACTTTTAAAACTAAAAATTTAAATACAAAATAATTTATTTATAAGTTACTTTTAATATAGTCATTTATTGTTTAACCTATTTTTTTAAAAGTAACTGAACTGAGTTATTTACCTAAACTGGACTTTAATCATGTAAAAAAAAACACTAATATGTTTGTTAATCATTTTTTATAAATTAAATAATAACAACAATAATAAATTTGATATTAATCAATAAATATATTAAATTAAA
Organism: Arachis stenosperma; assembly: GCF_014773155.1. NCBI lineage: Eukaryota > Viridiplantae > Streptophyta > Magnoliopsida > Fabales > Fabaceae > Arachis > Arachis stenosperma. Next base: position 1,988,635 of record NC_080381.1, on the reverse strand, counting down.
ACTAATAAATCATGTATTTAACTTTTATAATTACCAAAATAATCCTTTTATAGATTATACATACATAATAAAAATATTTAAAAAGAAAATTTTCTATATCAAGTTTCTCGAATGTTTTCATTGTATATAGTATAAATTAAAGATCATTCAATTGACTTGAATGAGTTGAGAAGTCTTGTGGATTTTAAATTCACCAAACTATAAAACACAAGCTATGTACGTACTAAGTATAGGAATCAAGGAAACAGCTAAAGTGTTTACACTTTACAGAAAAAAGACATTTATATCGATATTAATGACACATTTTATTATATAGCATGAAACTTATTTAATTTATAACTCCAATCAAACATATTTCAAAATTTTGGGTTGAAGTCTAAGATACCTAACATTGGAATGAACGAATGTAATTTTTTTTGACATTCTCTACAGGAAACTGTGATAATTGGAATGACATGTTGATTCATTGTAATGCTCAAAGAGAAAATCTCTTGTATATTCATAACAAATAAATATTCTTGTCGTATATTATTTATTTAATATTTAAGATTTTATTTTATTAATATTTTTAAAATCTAAACTAAAAATAATAATAAATCGACGATGGAATCTCAAATACAGTCGAATCAGTCAAATTATTTAACAGTTTCTAGCTATTAACTTCACGTGAAGTTAACTGCACCTGAATTTTCACCTAAAGCCATGATACTGATATAAAACACAATTAATTCATTAGAATAAGTTTCTACCTAGCTTGTAACGTTGTGTGTGGAAGTTCCGTTTCCAATTGCATAGCATGGATATGAACGCTTTTCCTTGTTCTTGGGGAATCGATAGCTACTATTTAGGGAGACACTAGAAAGCAATAATCCTCTATATCATCCTCTATCTGCCAAATTCTTCTTCAAAACATGAATCACATGCTTTGCTTCAAAAGAATTTGCAGTAAAACCACCACCAATAATAATAACGGCGGTGGTTCTACAGGTTCCTTATCGGTGAACCTCGATTCACGTGACATCCATGAACGTCTTCATGTTGAAGATGATCCCCTTGAAGCATCTTCTACTGCAACTCCTCTGCGTCGTCTTCGTCTTCGTTCTCGTTTCCGTACTTGTGCTCGTACTCCGACCACTAAACTCGCCACCAAGGGTGTCACCACCGCACCAACCTCACCTTCCAATTCATATTACACCTGCAGTCCTTACTACAGAGGCTTCACTGATTTATTTGCCTCACCTGTGCCGTCGTCATCATCACTAGTAGTTCTGACAGATTCTGCCAGAACTACTGGTGATAATGACGAGAAGGACGAGAAGGACGAGGAGAAAGAGGAAGAGAATGATGATTATGATGATATGAGCGAAAGCACATCGGAAACTTCCGATGACGAGACAGAAACAGATACAGAGGAGAGTAACAAAGAGAAAACAAGTTTTGAGGAGATAACAAAGTTCTTACTATCTTCTTCAAAGGTTAGCAGAAGAGGAGCGAAATCCGAGTTAAATTGGTGGCCACCTAGTCCAGGCTGGGTGAAACTCAACGTAGATGGTAGCGTCGTCGAAACCAATGCCATGAGTGGCTGTGGAGGATTGCTTAGATCTGAAACAGGTCAATGGCTGCTAGGGTTTTCAATTCGCAGTGATTCCACCAATGTTCTTGAAGTGGAGCTTGGTGCCTTGAGAATGGGCCTTGTTCTTGCTTGGGACCAGGGGCATCGAAATCTATGCTGCGAAACGGGTTGTGTTCGAGCGCGTTGTCTCTTTCAGTGTTCTGAGTCTGATGATGGTATGGTGATGAGGTCTGGTGAAGTGGATCTTCTTGTAAAGGAGATTCGGAGGCTGCTTCGACGGCCGTGGAACGTTCAGCTTCGCCATGTTTTCCGGTCGGCGAATATGGCTGCCGGTTACTTGGCCAAGCTTGCTTCCAAGAGTGCGAATGATCTTCAGGTGTGGTCTTCTCCTCCTCCTGGAATTGAGACTCTCTTGCAGGGTGATATTGCTCCCCATGTCTAGTCCTTTTTCTTTTCTTTTCTTAAGTTCTTGACACTTCTTTTACTCAAATCACATGTGGATTTTAGTAATTTAAAGATCCATGATTTGGAAAATGATTCGAAAGAACTTAATTTGACATTTTTTCATATGTTATTTGTAGTGAAAACTCAGGTGTAGTCGGATTTCACGTGAAGTTGATAACTGAGTCCTTAGATGATTTGATTGATTTGACTAAATTTTCATCTAACTATTCTTAGCTATCAACTTTACGTGAAATTGATTGCACCCGAGTTTTCACCGTTATTTATACTTACTTATTGAGTCAAAGCATAGTTTATATGAAAAATGAAACCAATGTATGATATATATGAATAATGTACACTAGATATCAAGTATCATGTCAACATATATAACTGAAAAATCTCAGCTCCTTTTGTTTTTAACTTTTTTTATTTTCTAGATATTATGAGTTACAAGAGATAAGATAATTGTACATACATACATATATATATATAGATAGATACATACAGAAGAGTGTTTTACATTATGAAGAAGATCTCACCAAAACAAGAAGCCAACATTGATTAAAAGAAGAAAATGATTGATTTCATCTAATGATATCATCAAATTCAATGGCTGTATATATATGAAATGGATCTAAGCCTTAGCTGCTCCAACAGGGGTCTCAGCCTTGGAGGTTATGATCTGTTCATATAAGTCTCTAATCTTGAGACCAACAATGGTTTGGAAGAGACCAGTGCCATTGTTGCTTCCAGGGAAGTCAGCATGCTTCAACATCTGTTGAGTCACTTCTCCATAGAACTTTGTTGACAGGTTGCTTAGATGGCTCTCTACGTATATTAGTTCATCTAATCTGTCAAATTGACCATCCATTTCTACAACTGACACCTGTTCATCAAAAGTTTAATTAATTAACTAATTACTTAATGATTGACTGTTAGATGATGAACAAAATTCATTATGAAAGACCATTGTAAAGTTTTGGTCACAACTCAGGGAATTACGTTAAATTGATGGTTAAAAATCATTAGTGATGATAATTTAATCTAATAATTCTTAATCAGGTGAAAATTCAGGTAAAGTCGACTTCATATGAAGTTGATATCTGAGAGTAGTTAGATAAAAATTTAGTCAAATCAGTCAAATTATCTAACGACTCTTAGATATCAACTTCACGTGAAGTCGACTGTACCTGAGTTTCCACTTCTTAACCATTAACTTCACATGAAAACAATATTTTCATATAAAGTTTTTACTAAAGATATATTGAAGTTTTGAAAGATTAGTGAATAATAAGTATACATGTGTATACCTCATTTCCAAAGTAAGTATCAGGTCCATAGAAGAATTTGATGCCAGGGTAAGAGCATGTAAGCTTCCTTCCACATGGAATCCAAGAAATGGTGGAACCATCATCAAACAAATAAACAGGGCTAAAGTGTTTAATCCCTTCTTTCTGTATCAGCCTCACTCTTAGAATCTTCCCTTCATTGTCATCTGGGATCAGCTGAGTTGGCAACACTTCTATCACTGCATCTGCATATTGCTTTTGAGGATCTGTATGCATAAAACATAATGATCAATGACTAATATTCTGTCCTTTGTTAAATAATTGTCTACCCAAAAAAAAATGGTATTTTTTTTTATCTAAAAAATAAAATAAAGTAAAAATTTATATAAAATTAATATTTATAAATTATTAGCTAATTTGATAAATTTGATTAAATTATTATCTAACAATTTTTAATTATTAATTTTATATAAAAATAATTGTATATACGTAAAATAAAATTTATATATTTAGACACAATTTTGTATTTCTAAGAATATGAATTTTTCAATGTAATACCAATATAAGCATCAAAATCAGGCTTCCTTGCTTCAATGCTAGCCTTGATGCTTTCAAGACTGTGTCCACGCTCTGCCATGTCTCTCTGAAATATTTGTCACATAATTAATAATTAATTATAAGATATAGCACTTATTTTATTAAAAGGTAGACTTATATATAATATAATAAGATAACGCCAGGGAATCTTACCTGAATTTTCCATGCGAATTTAACCTCATTACTAATGTCTAAGTAGATGCTGAAGTCCAAGAGATCTCTGACCCGAGCATCAAACCTACATATATATACAATAACAGGTTTAATTATTAAATTAGTTTCTATAATTTTATCAAATTTTTAATTAAATTTTTATATTATATTAATTTTTTTAATTAAGTTTATATTAACAATAAACGTTAAAAAAATGTTTATGAAATATTTATGAAGTATAAATTTATTAATTTATTCTCACCCTTTCTTTTTTTTTTCATTCTTACCGTCTTTCATCATCTTCTGATCCTCTTTTTTCATTATCACTATTTCTCTATCAATAAATTTTCTTTTATTACAGAATTTTTGTTATAATCAATACAAATTTAAAATTAAATTTTTTGTCATAATTAATTTTTAATATGATTACTTTTTGTCATAATACAATCATTTAAAAAAATATCAAAAAATAATAAAAATACTAAATTATATGAACAATAAAATAAAAAAATTAAAATTAAAATCATATATCAATTAATTATTTTTAATTTCAGATTTTAAAATTTAAAAAATAAAAAATTGAATTTAAATCAAATTACAGTTGCCACACTTATTTCAATATTACGATAACCTCTCATTTTTCAATCTCCCATCCACAGAGTCATCCTAAGCACTTTTTCACTGTCCAATCCCACACCGTCTAACCAATGCTGTCCATCTTACCGCCGACGCCACCCAGCCTTTCAGCATACCACTTACACGTCGTAGCAACGGGAGATCGCGTCACAGCAGCCCGTGCGTCCTCGTTTATTCTAAACACTCTATTTTTTAGTTATTGTTGAGAGTATATGGTCAGAAAATAATTCAATTCCGTTAGTTTGCAGCACGTTTCCCTTCAAGGCCTGCACCGATATTGTCATCATCACTCTCTCTCTCTCTCTCTCTCTCTCTTTCTCATGGAGTTATGGTGTATATATATCCTCTCTTTAACACCCTTGCATGCATCAACTAAGTATCCGCCATTATCCTCTTTATCTCATTGGGTTTGAGATTGATGCTGCCTTTCTTCTAATACCAATTCGACTCTTTCTCCTCTTCCATCTTTGGCCGTTGCGAGTTTGGGTTTGAAGTCCATGGAACAGATTCACATCTTCGCCTAGTCGAAGTTGTCATTGTGTGACTGATCTTTTATTGGATTTCCTTTCCTATCTTTATACGTTGTCATCGACTCTCTTCACTCTATAAATATACTGGATATTTAGTATATAGAGAATTATTTTACTAATGATTATTTTAATAACTACGTAGATGATTGTTTGATGACGATCACGCGATAATAAAGGAGAGAAGACTACAAGAATAGACGATAATAAAGATAAAGATAAAGACATCCTTGCTATTATCTCATTTTTCTGTCGAAGAGTGCACCATAGGAGACTATGAGATCCCAAAAGATACCATAGTCCTCATAAATCGTTGGGCCAGTCACCGGACCCCAAAAACTGGGATGAAGCAACGAGCTTCAAGTCGGAAAGGTTCGAGAGAAAAAGGAAATTGAAAACGTTGATTGTGTTTGGGTTGGGGAGAAAGGCATGCTGCAGTAAAGGGTTGACTATTAGAGAAATAAGTTTGATTATTGCTCTTTTGCTTTAATGCTTTAATTGGAAGCGCGTTGGTGATGAGAAAATTGATATAGTTGAGACCGATGGCTTCACTTTGATTAAGAAGGTTTTATTAGTGGCCTTGTGTTCTGATCATTAAGGTTGAGCTCGAGAGGTAAAAAGAGAGGTCGTCAGATGTAGAATTGGAAAAGAGAGAAGGAAAAGAGGAAGGGAAAGGAAAAGGAGGGGGTGCGGTGAAGTGAGAGGAGTGAGGGTGTAAGAAGAAGAAGCGAGAGTAGAGGAGAAAGACAAACAGGAGGAAGAAGTGGAGTGAGAAGATTAATTTTGTCTTTATAGAAAGGTAAAGTACGAGGAGTCAATATAATATTTGTATAATGTGCACAATGAAAGTGTATGGAATATTAGAGATATAATTATTAGTATTATCTTTTTCCATCAATTGAAGTTTTTGGATGAGTGGTATGTATTAGAGTGCTAAATTCGAAAGGTTCGAAAGATCAAAATTAGTTTAAGTTTTTGGGAATATGTTTATTATCTAAATAATATGGGGATGTTCATTTTATAACTCAATAGCTACACATTATACAAATAGTCCATTACAAGTAGGAATTTAGAAAAAAATTGAAGGTATTTTTAATTTGAAAACGGAATATTATACTAAAATCAAAAAATTTTGTCACGGTAAAAATTTAATTAAAAAAAATATTAGTTTCGAGATCTAATTAAAAAAATATAAAAATTTAATTAAAAATTTAGTAAAATAATAGAGATCAACAAAATAATTAAACTTATATAAAAAAAACTCTCGACTTATACCGGAACTTTTATTGTTTATTTGATCTATTTGAATTGAGTCATATTTAAAAAAAATAAAAGCAAAGAAAATAAATATTTTTTTGTATCATTTTCATAAATTTAATATGGTTTTATATTCAATAACTGATATATTACTCAGATATTTTATTAGCATTAGGCATGTATGACGTTAAAAAATTAAAAGTATTATTTAGATTTTTTTTATTAATTTAATGTTAATGATAATTAATTATGATAAAAATGTATAAAAATATATAAAATTAATTATAAAATATTTTTTAATTTTTTATTTTATTATTTAAAATTTTTTAAATAAAAAAACTAACAAAAAATATTTTATAGTTAATCTTATATATTTTTTATATATTTTTATTATAATTAATTAATATTAATATTAAATTAATAAAAAAAATAATCTGAATGACAGAAAGTTCTATTCAAAATTTCAAAATTTTATGCCTAACTGTATTAATTACTCTAGAGAGTTATATACATAAAATCCACGTAGGCATGCATGCTAGGGACCCACCATATCTTGGAAGGTTAGAAAGTTTTCTATCAAAATTCCTGAGCGCCATACAATCTATCTAGAGATAGATAAGGTATCATTCAGCATAACGACCCGTGTCCCAATTTAATCTTATATTCTTCACACAAACACCTTGCTTTATTGAGAAAATATCAAACAACTGTAACATACATATGCACTAACACATTGAGCTAACTTTCAATAAAATATTACTAATTTATAAGAAAAAATAAGAAATTATAACTAGAAATGATGAAAGGATATGTACTTACATTGGATGCAAACCTTCAATGACCAAGATTTTGGGAGGTTTGATGACTTCTGGTGGATCCAAGAGACCAGTGACATGGTTGTAAATAGGTTTCTCAACTGCAATTCCTTCCTTAAGAGCCTTAACTTGTTCATACATGAGGTCAAAATCATTGGCTCTTGGATCAAGTGCAGTCACACCCTTTTCTTTTCTTCCAGTTCTATCCAATGAATGGTAATCATCCAAGCATATCACGGTGGTTGTGTCACTAATAAGTGTGTTCGAGTCCGGGTTTCCGCCCTTGGGCGGCTCCGCCGCGCCCCCGAACACACTTGTTAGCCTTCTCATGAAGGTACTCTTGCCGCAGCCTGAATCTGCGGCAAGACCAATCACCACCGTGTCCCCGGCCGCGCATGTTATTACATAGCGGCCGGTATTGTTGTTTCCGCTTCTCTTGTTGCTGCTTCTTTTGTTATTGGTTGTTGTGTAGAAGACTACTTGTCTTTGGTGGAATCCTAAATGTGTTTTTGATGATGGGGTTGATGAGATTGTGTTGAAACATTGTGTGGAGTAGAGAGTGCAAGCTGCCATTGTTACTCTTCCCCTTTCCCCACTCTCTCTCTCTCTCTATACAAAGAAAGGTGTTAAAGAGAAATTTGAAGAGAAGAAGTGAGTTTTTATATATGTGGGGTTTTTTGTTCTTGAGGATTATGATAGGGGACGTTCCAAGAAGAAGTATGGAACACATAAAAATAAGAGGTGGAATTGAATCCGAAAAAACAAAAGGCTATGTGAATATGTATGGCAGGAAATAAAAGAAATATAGTGAAAAATTAAAAGTAATGTGTCTTCATCTTGTTTTGTGTATGGGTTCTTGTTACTACCCCTTGTTTTGGACAAACTTGTAGCTTCTTCTAAGGCTACAGAAGTATGGGTTTATTTGATAATTGGAATTGATCAGCATCAGAAGGGCATAGTTGTCCTCTCATATCTCACTACTATTTTTTATTTTTTCAAGAAAACATGAAAATGACAAGTAGCAAGGATATTTTACTTTATTATTAGGAGAAAGAAAATGAAAATAATTAAATTTATACTTATAGAAACTATTATTATTATTATTGATCAAGTAAATTGATAGAAAAAATAACTATGAATTTTAAGTCGAATTAATCATATTTTTAGAAATAGAATTTATTTTAATGGGATTGCAACTTAAAAGAAAAAAAAGGTTAAGAGACCACTATTTAGTATTTAAGGCTGCTAATGCAGATTGGATATTTGACATGCCACGTGGCATCTTCATAGTGGCTATTTGAAGATGAGGGATCAAGGGTGTGGAATTAAGTAGATTTCATGCGGAGCAAATGCCATCCAATTCAATCCATTGGTGGACTCTTCAGTCTTTGTTAATATCTATGTGTGTGTAAGAATTGCCCAATTTTAAATTTCATTCCCCTTTCATTTTCTTGCTGTAGAGAAACATGCATGATGAAAGCCATGTATATTTTTCTTTTTATCAAGGACCACACAATATTCTCCAGTAGTCTCATATAAAAAGATGTGGACATTGGTTAGTAAGGTACATAAGCATATGCCACATAGCCACAAACGTGTAGTTTTTTCATATTGGTGAAGAATCAAATAAATGGACAATTGGTCAAATACTAACAATATAGTGATTAGTCTAATTTTTGACCATATGTCGCCACCATATAGAATAATAATAATTTTAATTAAACAAATTCAATTATGGTTTATAAAGCAATAGCTAGTTGCAAGAATGCTAGTTATGTCACTGCCAATATGAGAATATGGTGTTCCATCAAACTTGGAGTATATAGTATTTTAATTAGTTCAGCAGATGGTTTAAGAACTTTGTTTTGGTTAAATCAATTGTTTGTGTTGTATTATGTTCATTGGAACCTTCTTCAAAACTTGAGGAAGGGAAGTTAGACGTAGATTCTTGCATATGCACTCTGCGCCGACAAATTACGTGCGTGTGTTCAGGCAAAAGCGAATTCCTTTCACTTAATATTATTACACTATAATTGACGAAGAAGGAGAACATTTGGGTCATATGGTTGGCCAGTGCTGACTTTAGGGTGGAATGATTTATAGATACTCTTTGACTTGCAATAATTAATAATTTTCAGGAGAGTTTTATGTCTACTCTAATCTCTCTTTCCACAGAGTAGTTTGATATCATGCTCATAAATAAATAAATATTGAATATCATAAGCGAGATTAGTGTATATTTTATAAATAAAAAAATTTTATATGTAATAATCTGCCGCAGTACGAGTTTCATTTAAAAATTTATCGTTAAACTTCCGTCACTTGTTTAAACGAACTAATAAGTTAACTACTAAACTAACTTTTATAATTGCTGTATATATAAAGATTTTATGGCCAATTAGTTGATGCATAGATAAAAAAATTTCGAATTTTTAATATTTATTAAAGTGAACGAGTAAATTAAACCATACTACCAAACTAAATTGGTTTTTATATGCTCTTTTTGAGATTTACTCTAAATGCTAATGTTATATCAACTTGTAATTATTTTAATCATAACTATGTACGATAAACCATTGGCGTAAAGCATGCAGCCAGACGTCCATATATGACTATTCAAATATGACACGTAAAGTATGCTATAATAAGACAACCAAACAGCATAAATGGAAGGCTCATATAATACATATACTTTTTCAACCAACGAAATATAATATATAGAGCCTTAAGAAATAAGAAGCTTGCTGTTTTACTTCAAGTGCCCGTGGCTTGATTCGTATATAAGTGGGCGACATGGCTGGTTTTCTAGACATTTGAATTGGGAACCTACCATGAACCCTTTGCTTGAGCATAACTTTTCCAAATTTCAACTGAGTGCCAACAAAGACGTATCTTTACTGAAATTTCTAGATTACACCATTTGTTTTGCCTGGTGGCATCTAGTATTCTTGTTTATTCATGTTCGTTTTACTTGTTTATGCGCTACACTTTGAGAATAACTTGCGAAAAAAGGTACTGTAATGCTAGCATAGAATAGGCTCAATAATATAAATTAAGAAAAAAGAACAGAAAATTTTGAGATGGATTTAGTCACATGCAAATATAATATAACCTGACATTTGCTTCTTTTCTAATCTGAGCAGAATAAACTCGGATTATAATTAAAGAGGGGGAATTTGTAGGAAGATTTTAACCAATTCTCTACCAAGAAATATCAGTAATAATAAATTCACATAAACCTGTATGCTCTTCGATAATTGTCACTTTGAAGAAACACTCAGGTTATAATTCATTGGTTTTTTTTATTTTTAAATGAGAAACAGTTATACGCTTCTGTTCAAGGTTAGAATTCAGCTGTTTCGAGCTTATGTCCAAGGTTGTAGCTGGCGCATTAGATGTTCATAACATCTCAAAATCAACTTTGTTGATAAAAACAACTCATTTTATTTTATTTCTTTTCTTTGTTTTTTCGGATGGCTACATACAAATCATTTCCATGACGGTAATTGAATAAGTATAATGGAATACAATTTGTCTGAATGATCAGCAAATTTAGGGTCTAGGTGGATCTGTATCACCAATACAATGCCACTAAACTAGTACTAACAATGGGAATCTACTACACATGCTTATCAAAATCAAATTCTTATCTCACTGGAGGAAATACACTAGACTTCACAAACTACAAATTACACACCCTAAACTTTCATACAATCACTAGAGTAACATCGAACAATATCACAAATTAGATATTGTGACGCAAAAGGAAGCGCATAGGCAAAAATAAAGAATATACTAAGCCACAATGGCCGGTGACTGAATCATAAATGCCGATGGATCAAAACCTGAGAACAACATCACTTATGTCCCCGGAAATACAAGTATATTTTCTGCAGACACAAGGGAAAGAAACAATCAGCAAACCACTGTTCAATATATGCTACCACCTACCAGGATAATAACTAACATCTGCGACCATTGTTTGCAATCATGGACATGTTTTAGAGATTTATTATTATTATTATTATTTAAATTCTGAAAGTTGCAGTAAATAGTCCATGTTGATATTATTTGAAGTTTTGAACTTTCCAAAGCTGGGGAGCAATATAAATATTTGATTGCAAATGTCTTATCCCTCACCTGAAGCACCCACAAGCTTAGAAGAGCCTCCAAGCAAAATAGACCAAATCCAACCAAGTAGAATATCTGCAACAACACCAAACATAAATTGGACTTGAACATGCAAGCACAAGCAAACAACTGTGGAACTTGAATTTTTTCATAAAGGTACAGAAATTTTCCTTTGTGAACCTAATTCAAGTTGAAAAGTGTACAATATAAACAGCTTTTCCAATATCCTCAATTCCAGAGCATCAAGATCATTTTGTTCTAACAAAAAAATATATCAAACAAGAAACACTAATCTCACATTACTCATGCCTTACAGAAGCTAGGCACCAGTCACTCTAGTTCCATATATGTCGAATTCCCACAAACTATACATCCCTTCATCTGAATTGAAGGTCCTGAATTAGTTCCTTGGATATCATTTTGTTTGTTTCTCAGATAAGATCAAGTGCAAATAACAAGAGATGGACATCAACATTATCTTAAACTGTCTCCATGTACGTATGACATTCATTAATCAGATCTTAAAGACACTTTTCATTTTAAGGTACCTAAAAGCATGTCTCCCTTTACATTTCAAGGGCTATAAGATCAACCAAGACTGACAGTGCTTCTAAATTTTTAATAAATAACTATCATCAGTTACCACACTACAGAATAAAACATTCATGGCTGAAATGATGATATTTCAAGGAATAGATGAAACAGTTTCACCAAACAAGAAAAAAAATGCATCCATCAAAGACAACTTACCCCAACCAATACATGGTCTGAGAAAACATCGATTGCTGCAAGAATGCCCCTGAAATTTTTAATGAATTAATTCAAATGTAAAGAAAAGACTATATTCATCTAATAGGCACCAATACTTATGACTAAGTAAAAGGGTTACCATAAGATAAAAGCCAAAAAGACATGCAAGTATTTTTAATAGAAAGCACACGTGCTAAGTTCCATTTTTGGTGTATTTAGAGACATGATAGTCCCTCCCCACCTCAATGTGAAAAATAATATGACGAGATAATATCAATAAGTATGTGTTGCCTCTCTAATCCTGCATATGCCTACACAAGTGAAGTGTTCGTTTGGACCACCAAAAACATTACAAACGCCCTGATGCTTTAATATACACGACATTCTCCAAGCGAGGTCATTAAACCAAATAGCAATTTCTTACAGAAGCAGAACAAACATTCAATTCTAGTCATACTACCCCCGACCTACAGTAAAAATCTTATCATTGGAAATGTACAAACCAGCATGTTCTAAGATGCAAGTTTTGAAAACTTCTACCCTTAGTCTATTTCTAAATTCGCCAAAATTATTGGCAATACCAAGTACATATATGAATCAAATAGCAACAACTTTATGGAACTTTAATTAGACAAGCTCTATAAGGAAAATATGCAGAACTTACGTTAATGATTTTCCATGAAAAACAACAGGAGGCGCAATTGCAGCAAAGATGCAAAATGCAATATGAATCTGCATCAAGACAGTAATTAAAAAAAGAATTAATAAGTTGTTCTCATCTCACGAATATTATGCTAGCGTCAAACAATAGAACAGCTTACCAAGTAGAACAAGAAAAACCAACCAAACTTCAGTGCACTATCCGTACTGCATATAAAAAACAATTAAGTCAGTAGACTATAAAGTATAAACCGATACACTAAAACCTCCCCACCTATTAACTAAAAGGGAACCATACTAGGCACAAACCCTTGTACTTAGGCAATTTTATCAATGCTTAACATGGTTTACCTCATAGCACGATAGAGGGGCCTGTACCAAAGCACGTATGAAAGTGGAACCCCAAGAAGAGCATAAATAACCGCAAGGAAAAAAATTTTAGAGCCTGCACTTATTTTACACAAATCCAAATCACTTCACTAGAAAGAGGGAGCTGGAAATATCAAAAGAGTAGAAGAATCAGCTTACCGCCGCCTCTGATCCAACAGACAATCACAGCAACTACATTAAAAACTAGGCATAGAACAATTCCTGAAAAGATATAAAAAAAAGATAAGCGGAAAAAAAAAAATTAAGAACAAGTTGGTTGTATAGTATTGTGAAGAAAAATCCACATGTCTACTAATATTGAAAATTAGATCATGAAAAAGCACAACAGAGTTTAGATTTATTTCCTTTAATTTGGGAGACCTACAAGCAGTTACTCATTCTAACTAAGAGAACACATAATATGTCTCGGAAACAACCAACCAGGCTGCCTAATAAATAATAAGATAGTTAAGCAACCATACCTAACCAACTTGCAAAGGCCAAATATTGCAGCCTCTGAGCATGAACTGGTATCTCATTGGCAATATCATGGTGAATGATTGGGAAAAATGGAGGCCAATTCTTATCATCAACAGGCACACCAGCTGATAAGCAAATGTTGAAAATAAAACAGGTTACTGACTTGGATTTAGTTTTTAAATTTTTTGTTTTTCAGTCAAAGAGAAACTGAAGAATTAGAGGGAATGAAAACTCGAGAAACAAACTTTTCTCTACAAGTTTTCCCTCCATTTAAAATTTCAATTTTTCCTCTCCTCTTTCTTTTTGTCACCTCATAAACTAGAAATACAACAAAAAGATACTTAATCAAGAAGGTCACATGTTTGAGTCTCATTATTCACCTTTAGCAACAGCTTCTTCTCTTCTTTTTATTTCCTGCATATACATTTTGAAAGAGTCAAAATCCTTGAAGGCAAAGCATACCAGTTAATTAATAGTAGAATAAAAAATAAGAACATATAGATGAAGACAGTTAATAAATGTAACTGTTATAGGTACTCCGAAAGAGTCAACAATAAATATGCTAAAAAGCAAGATCCTAGAGAAAAAGTTGAAAAATCAACCTTCTCTCTCCTTTTCAAATCTGCTTCCCAAGCTGCTAGCTCTTGTCCCTTTTTCTTAGAGTCCTATATTTACATCACAGAAGCATAATCAGCCTCTTGAAGAGAATCCAAGTCTTAAGAAAATCATTGAATTAGCAAGGCATTACAGTTGTAACATCCAAAGGAATATCAACTGTGGCATCATGTCTTTGGCCAAAGCCCACTGGTTCAGATGACATTTGTGGAATACGTGATTTTGATCCAGGAGCACCAGCACCATTCTGTAAGATTTCCACGAATAGAATGAAACGGCTATTTTATGACACATATGAAAATGATAAAGCATCAATTGCTAAAACTTCGAAAACTAACAAGTTGCACACCAGAATGAAACTATAACACCCACATTATCTCAACAAGATGGCTTACAAAGATTGGCTGGTAGAATTAGTTAATTAAAACTTACATGGTTTCAATCAAACATCTCATAAAGAGCAAAATTAGATCTAAAATAAAGCTCAAATCATTAAGTAAATCAAATTCTGTCTTTAATGGTAAAACACTAAATTACATATTGGCAATATTGTGATATATTTGCAATTGAAACCAACAACACACTGCAAACTCAAAAATATGCAGGAGACAAGACAGCAAAACCAGTGTGATCATCACAATTTTTGTGCCATTTTCAAAGTTGCAGCAGATCCACAGCAAAAAGAAGTTATTCAACGTTTAAGCATTTCTGCTAGGCACAATTTGAAAATTATGTCTACATACCACATCATATATGTTTAAATGCAAGAACAACACTTCAACTTAAACAATCCAGCAAAGAATAGAACTATGCCACATCAATCATGAGTTCATGACTGGGAAAGACAAAAAGCTAACGATTAAAATAAAACAGAGAAAACACTCATAGCCTATAGCAGTACGAGCATTCACTAAAATACGCGGAGTTCATAGACCAAATAATAGAAACCGCAAACTTACGTAGTTTCAGATCCACAAACATGCACACTAAGCTACACGCGGATTTGGCATCTCAATGCAGATTCGCAAACACAATCGTTCTCAATTTTCCGAACAAGAGAAGTGAAATCACAGCAAAAGACCAAACTAACAAACCACAGATCCAGATCAAAGTAGAAGCCACGTAAGCATTTTATTTTTTCATTTATAGAAAAACAGGTCCATCACCAAAATCTAGCTAGTTTAAGAGAAACAATATCGGATCTGAAGAAAAAAAGCACTAAAAATAGAAAGAGATCGAGAATGTGAAAATGTGAGTGAGAATAGATTACCGAGAAAGGATTAACTTCTTCTTCGAACGGATTAGGATCCTGGTGGCGATTCATGGTGAATGAGAGAGCTTAGATTTAGATCCCTAAATTTTTTGAAGGGAGAAATGTGCGTTGGGAGTGCCACAGAATAACCGAACGGACGAACGAACGAACAGTTAGGTGCGTGACTGCGTGAGTGAGTGAGACACTCTGTTTTTAAAATTTGAAGTGCGTGCGGTGAGAGAAAGCACTTTTCACGCTTTTTCTTGAAGTTGGATTGGCTTGTTCGCAAGGCGCGGGAGGTGCTGTTTGGTAATCTTACACAACACACGAGTGGAATCATGTTATTGGCCAACTAAATTCCTACATCTGAAAAAGAAAGATTTGAGAATAATTTAAATTGTGAAATTAATTTGAAATTTTTAAAAAACTAAATTAGTTAGATAAAATTAGCAAATGAACTATTTTGGGTGTGTTTGGGGTTCACGTTGAGGAAGAGAGAAGCTCATTTGAGCGTCTTGAACGTTCCACTTTTATATTTGGCAATCTTTTAGAACTCTCAACCTAGAAGTACTTATACCTCTAAACGTACGTTTATCAGAAGCAAAAATTTCTAGCTTATGCGTTCACGTTGGAAAAGTTTTGTTATCATTAAGAAATTAGATGAGAATTTTTTTTCCTTTTCTACCAACTTTATCCTTTGTTTTCTTCTATAAAAAAATGCAAGTAACCATATAACTTTTACAATAGTTCTTTACGTATGTTTTTCATTCTAATTTTTTTTTCATATAAATTTATTTCAATCACGGTCCAGATGAAAAAAATTATTATTTTTTATTTATATAAATTCTTTTTTCTATTCTTTATTGTACTATATTTATGTTGTGTATAAATTTTTTTATTTTTTATTTGGTTTTATTCGTATGAATTTTATTTACTTTTTATTATTATATTTTTTTTATATAATATATGTTATTGATCGTAATTATTATATACGATGTTTGCATGTTTTTTTTCGTTTTTATTGTACTTCTGACTGTACTTTATTTTCGTTTTTATTATATACTAATTATAAGTAACAAAAGAGTCATAAATAATAAAAATTTATAGTCTAAAATGATACTAAATTAAAGAGTACTAACGGTACTAAAAAAATTTATAGAACATTTTCTTTTTCTTTGATATTATAAAATGTATAATACTATCTTTCATATTTTTATTTTTTATTGTATTTATTTTATTTATATGATAAATATTTTTATATTATTTTTTTAGTGTTCTGTTTTTTCATGTATATTATTATTTTTAATTGTTTTCTAGTTCATATGAATTTTTTTTATTATATGAATTTTTTATGATATCTCGTATTATTTTTTATGTATTTTATTAGTATTTTATCATGTCTCTTAATAAGTTCTATTCAAATATCTAAAGTAAAATAATAGAATAATATAAAAAATTATTTAAATTGATGTCTCTTTTAGTAATTTTGCATCTAAAAGTGATTTTGAGTAGTATAATCCAAACAACATTTATTTTACTATAATCCATTTTGATATAAAGATTGCCAAACATAAATCACGTTAACACAAACTTACTTTTCATCAAAAGCAAGTTTGCAAAATCAATTTTATACAAACTATAGTTTGCAAAATATAATCCAAACACACACTTTGTTTCCAGTAATTTTATTAAGTTAACCCATCCATCTTAGTTTACATTAAGCTAATCCAATAGTTCTCAAAAAATTGAGATGATAGATTTTTTGTCGGTTTTAATATAATTTTAAATTGTTGTTTTATAATTTAAGTAGAGCTTTAAGATTTATAATAGATTTAGATTTTGTATTTTTTTTTAAGTTAAGAGTAACACTTAAATTCGTGACTTTTAAGTGAATATGAAGAGATTAGACATGAAATAAATTTTTTAATAACAGTAAAATTATATTTATTTACATTTACATGGAATAAAATCTTTGATACTAGCTATAAGAGAAAGATATATGCAAGCTTCACTAAAAATTTAAGATACTAATGCATATGCTGATAAGTTTGTTGATTAAGATCATATTCTACATTTTGGATGTCATATTTTAAAATTTTTATCATTTACCTTCTTGTGTTCTTATTGATTTTAAGAATTGTCTACAATAGAAAAAATAGAAACCGGACCTTTAAAAATTAAGCTCACAAATTCTATATTAGTGGTGGAAAATGATACGTACTATTATTTATGGTATTTAAAAATTTTTTTTAAGAAATATATTGAATTAAAAACATTTAATGCCTGTTTAAAAGTTTAATATTTATTTTTTTTTGTTAAATATTTTGCAATAATTACTATAATATAATTTTTTGTGACTTATTTAATAATATATTTATGAATAAAATGACTAACATGCATAGAGATATTGTAAATAAAGTTAGACAAATATATTATTATTATTATTATTATTATTATTATTATTATTATTATTATTATTATTATTATTATTATTATTATTGAATAAATTAAAAGAAATTAATTAAAAAATATTGTTAATTTTGCATCTAACTCTACCTATGATGCAAAATCTCTGTTTATATGATTTATTTTTTATTATATCTAGATTAGATCTCATTAATAATTCTTCTTATAGATAAATTTTTTTATTAATTGCATTTTAAGTTTTCAATTATATGTCAGAACTATTTTTTTTTTATCTAAAATTAATGTTAAAAAAATATATTCACATCAAGTTATTTAGACTCTATCTATAGTCATTGTAATAAGGTTTTTGACCAATAAGATGTTATTAATAATCTCCCATAAAAATTTAGGTTGTATAAATATAATTAGATAAGTTTAATAAGAATAATACTACATATTAAATTTTTTTAATCAATTTTAATTAAATTATTCTAACATAATAAAAATAAATTATGGTTAACATTATTTCTAGTTTTATTATTTAACTTGGTTAAACTTGATTCATAAAAAAGTTAGATATATAGCATTACTTTTTTTAAAAAATTAATAAAATTATATAATAGTCTTAAATGAACATTAATAAATTTTATTTATTAAATTATATATATAAATAATGCATATAAAAATATGACCATTGAAATAGATAATTTAGTATTTTTACTTGAATGCTTAAAGAATATTTTATCATTTTGTAGTAAAATTGAAATTTTAGCCTTTTTAATACTCAAATTAAAATTATAATGTATAATATAATCAAACATGATTAAATTTGCAAAATTTTTAAATAGGATTTTATAATTATTTTAAATTAAGTAAAATAAGAAATGAAATAATAATAAATAATAGTGAATAATGAATTAATAAATTTTGTTTTGAAACAAAATACTAATTATCAGAAGAAAACTAATTCTTTAAAAATATGAATTAAAAACCGCTCTAAATATATTGGCTAAATAGATAAATATACAACAATCAGGGAAATAATAATCATATTCTAATAAAATTAACAATTTTTTATTGAAAAAAATAAATATATGTCTTTAAAATATGACTTAAAATACAGTTTTTTATTTTAATTTTTAGGATATTTTTGTTAGGCCTATAATCTGCCCTAATATTATTATTATTATTGTCGTAACATTGACAATAAGGACAATGATAATAACATTAATAATTATAATAAGAAGAATAATAGTAATAATAATTTTAATAATCAAAATAATAATAATAATAATAATAATAATAATAATAATAATAATAATAATAGACAAAAAACAAGAACAATATAAAAGGTTAGATTGCAAGAAGGATATATCCAAATTTATCCCATTTATTAAATTTTACTATTTGTAAACTGGCCCTTGAATTTTTTATTATCTTCATTTATTCCTTGGTCCATCAAGATCCAAATTATACCTTTTTTTTTCACCAATGTAGAGCTTGTTCTTGTTCGTATTAAATAACCTAAAAAAGTGAGTGTGTAATTTTTAGAGAAATGGGCCTAATTTTTTAGTATTTTGGACAATAGTCCTATTGTTGACAAAGAAGAGTTATCATTTTTAATTTTTTTTTATTAAAGATAAGAGACTCGAAGTGCAACCTCTTAATTGAGTATGTGGAGACTATGTCATTTGAATTATTACTCATTGACTAAAATTTTTTATAATAACAAATAATAATATATTTTTATTAATTAAAAAAAATAGTTATACACATATTTTTTATAGTCTCACTACATATTTAAGTTTTTTTTTTTTGAAATTAAATTCAATTAAATTGGTTCAAAGTTCAAACATAATAAATATAAGTTTTATTAGTGAGAGTATGTAGAGCCACATATATTGTTAATTGAATGAATGTGAAAAGTAAATTACATAAAAGATCACAAGATAATACCGACATTACTTAAATGAACATGTTTATAATAGATTAGAATCTTATTTAGTTGAATGAATGTAATTTCACATTTATTGAATTTAATTATTACCATAAATAAAAAATACTGAAATTTATTATTTTTGACACTGAAATATTGTTACAAAATCACAGAAATATTTTTTTAATGCTACATTTTTTACTTCTTATTCTTTTCTTTTTGTTCTTACTTATTTTAAAAGCATCGCTTCTCAATTAAATTTTAATACACACTTATTGGATTGAAATCTTACATGCAACAAATTTAAAAAAAGAATGAAAGAGGAAAAGAAGCATTGTAATTTACAGAAAAGAAAAAAAATGACGACGATAACAATGATGATGATGATGGTAAAGGAAGAGGAAAATGAAGAAGAAGAATAAACTCAAATGAGAAAGGAAGTAGGAGGAAGAAGAGAAGGTAGTGGTGGTGGTGACAACAATGACGACAATAATAAAAGAAAAATATGAAGACAAATGAGGAGAATAAGAAAAAGTAACAGCAGCAGCGATAACGATAACGATGATGATGATGATGATAGACGAGGAGGAAAAAGAATGAGGATAATAAATTTAAATGAGAAAGGAATGAGGAGGAAGAAGAGGAGGTGATGGTGGTGGTGACGACGATGATAACGAAAGAGAAAAAAAAGAAAAAGAGGAGAATAAAAAGAGACAATAGCATCAACAATGTAAGAAGAAACTAGAAGAAAAAGAAGTCCATGAAAAAGAAACACATTATAACAACCTAGTTAAACTTAATTAGATAAATAACATGAATGTAAAACTTTTTTTTGTATTTTTAATTATATTATTTTAAAAAATACTACTTTAACACAAATTACGAAAAAAATTAATATTATATATTTTTTAGCAAATGGCTATAATTTTGATCACTAGCAATTGTTTTATTTTATTTTTTTACAATATGTCTTAATTCAAGAGGTCACTTGATTAAGCAAAATTCAAACTCTTAATATTTATTTAAATAGATTAGTATTACTATAGCAATCCAAATTGGCTACAATACAATTATACAATAGCTTTATTATGTGATGATGAAGCAGAGCTGTGATTTGTTTTTGGTTCTTTTCAAACATTGGGCCTTGCCTGCCTTAAGCTCATTCTCGAAGAGCTGAGCCATCACCGCATCAGAAATCCATAAACCCTTGACCCAAAAAAAAAAAATCGTGAGAGAAGCCACAATCCACAAACCCTCCCCACTCTCCAGTCCCATCCTCTCTCCCTCTTTGCCGTTGGTCAGAAGCCGCTGCAAATTTGGAAATATTCATTGGGAATATGCCCTTTGAAAAAGCTCTATAATTTCATTTGGCCATAATTTATGGTTGTACCAATTATTTGTAAACCAAAATAAACTATAATTAAAATTCCAATTATATGCAAAACTAATTGTAAACTTCAATGTAATGATTATGTCAATAAAAACTAGTCTTATGTAAATTATATATATTATTTTATGACAAATTTGTAAAATAATATATCAATCACCACTAAAATAACACTCCCATATTTGTTTATCTTACATATTTTTGTTTAAAGAAAAAAAATTAGTGTATTTTCCTTATATTTTTTATTTTTAGTTCAAGTGATGATGTATTTAATTTGCTTTTAATTTAGAGTTCTAAGTTCTAACTATAAAGAGGTCAAATATTTAAAAAAGTCAAAACCCTAACAAGTACTACACAAAGCCTTCGTACTTGCGCCTCTGTGCGGTTTCTTCTCGGGCACTGGTTCGCGCGCTGCGTAGCGGTTTCCACTTTCCTTCACTTCACTTCGTTCCACACTTTCCACCTCCAAAACGATGGGCCGCAAACACGACGCCGTTGTCGCAGCCGAACCAGTTGCCGTGCCATCACCAGCAGGAGAAGCCCCAAACAGTCCCAAACTCAAATCCGAGAAGAAGAAGAAAAAGCACAAGAACAAAGACAAACACAACCAAGAACAAAACGGAACCGCTAGTCCTAAAAGAAAGCTCGACGAGATCCAGCCTCAAAACGGCGCCGAATCCGACAAGGGGAAAAAGAAGAAGAAGAAGCACAAGCGCGATTCGGAAGAGAACGTGGAGGAAACCAAAGCTGAATCCGTTGATGGAGCTGGCGGAGGCGGCGGAGGAGGAGATGAGTCGGTTACCGACGGGCATGTGGCGGTTACCGGGAAGAACGCCGGAGAGGCGAAGTACGCGCCGGTGAAGAGCTTCGCTGGTTCGGGGCTGCCGGAAAACGTGCTGGAGTGCTGCAAGGGCTTCGAGAAGCCGTCGCCGATTCAGTCACGTGCATGGCCTTTCTTGTTGGACGGTCGTGATCTCATCGGAATCGCTGCAACTGGTTCAGGTGTGTTGTTGTGAATGACTTGTGATGAAAATTTAATGAATTCGGAGTGTGATTTTGATGAGCTTTTATGTATGTTATGACAGGGAAGACGCTGGCGTTTGGGATTCCTGCCGTTATGCACGTTCTGAGCAAGCGGAAGAATAAAGCGGTGAAGGGTCGGAACCCTCTTTGCCTCGTGCTCTCTCCTACCAGGGAGCTAGCTCAACAAGTATGCTTCTTTTATTTTAATGCATAGGTTGTTGTTTCATTGATTTTAGGCTCTTTATCTTTCAAAACCATTGTGTCGCACTTTGCTTATTGCTTACTTCATTGAGATGCAGCATTACATTCAAATCTCTTTTGATGATAATAGATATTTCAATGTGTGTGGTAGCTTTGATTAAGTGTCTATCTAAATGGAGTTATTCCTACTTAGTCAAAGGACTAAAATGAACATTACCTCCTTGTTATTCACATATAATTTTATATATTTGTACACAAACACAGAAACCATGAGGCGTGATGGACTTCAACCTCCTATTTCAATAGTGTGCAAAGTACATGTCCTTAGCTATTAGCATATATCCCTCTTTTTCGGAATGCTATAATTTCCTGTCATTTGATTATGACCGTAATCTTGACTCGTGATATATTAGTGAGATGGGTGTCATGATTTTCCTTCCTCATACTGTAAAAAAGTTTCCTTGTTTCTTAAGGATATAACCTCTGGTGAATTTAACTTGGATCTTCGACTTAATGGGTACAGATGTTAATTTGCTAAATGATAAATATGCATCTAAAGGCTTTCTTATTTGTATTGCAGATTTCAGATGTTATGTGTGATGCTGGTAAGTCTTGTGGTGTGGAGTCAGTTTGTTTGTATGGTGGAACCTCCAAAGGGCCACAAATCTCGTCACTGAAATCTGGCATCGTAAGTTATATAGCTTTTCCTTTCCTTTGTTTTCCCCACCTCTTCGGTTTAATAACTTTAAACAAATGAATCTTTTAACAATGCTTATCTCTTTTATCCAGGACATTGTCATTGGAACTCCTGGTCGTATACAGGATTTGATTGAAATGGGTGTCTGTAGCCTAAAAGATGTATCTTTTGTGGTAAGTAGTAAAGTTTCTAGCAAACTGCTGTTCATCCGTTCTCACTCATAGTGCATTTTTCTAGTTGAAATTGAAAACAAGTTGTCAATCAATCATGTATTTTCGTGGTGGTCTAACTAGTGGCTAGTGGGCGCAGATCACCTTAATGTGAATTACTTCATTGTACATATACTAAATGCTGGTGTTGGAGTTCCCCGAAGTTGAATTTAGACATAATTCGTGTATCATCTAATTCTTGTTGGCTCTGCTTTACATAACCTCCATTTCTTGGTCTCCAGTGTGACAACAATCATTTTGCTTCCTTCTGTATTTGTGTATTTCTATAATGCTTCTATTCTTATGTTAAGTAGATGCTTAAATTATTGTTTGTTTGTCTAAGGTGCTTGATGAAGCAGATCGGATGCTTGACATGGGTTTCGAACAAGTAGTCCGCTCTATACTGGGTCAGACATGCTCTGGTATGAGGCTTACAGTTTAATTGTTCCTGGTTTTCTTCATATCAACTTTCTTCTTTCAATTTTAGTTCTTGACCTTTACCTTGAATTCTGTCACTTGATGCACTAGATCTACAGTTTCAAAATTTGATTCAACAATGAGTTGTGTAAATATATTTTATTACCACAATTTGTTCCCAGCTTATTTATTTTATTGAAGGAATTCTAATAATTTGCAGTTCGCCAAATGGTGATGTTTAGCGCTACTTGGCCCTTACCAGTTCATCAGTTAGCACAGGAGTTTATGGATCCCAACCCTGTAAAAGTCTGTATCTAGATTTTAGAAGAGGCTTTCAACTAGTTTTTTTATTTAGTTGTGGAAACTGATTTTTGAACTTGTGACAGGTTGTTGTAGGTTCAGAAGATTTAGCTGCGAATCATGATGTCATGCAGATAGTTGAGGTCTGTATTTGACCAAATCTAGTCTACATTTGTTTGTTTTAAATGCTTTTGTTGACTAGTGGAAAAATCTTGTTGCATTCATAGGTCTTGGATGACCGTGCGCGTGATAACCGACTGGTTGCTTTACTGGAAAAATACCACAAATCTCAGAGGTCTCTCTCCATGATAATTAATGCTTAAAACTAGAGATATCTTCCCAGGAAGCAGTGAATAGTTAATATATTGGATCAAGTTGTTGCTATCCTTAATTCCTAACATTTTCCAGTGTTCATTTGGTTTTCAATGAACATATACATGTATTTTGTAGCCTAAAAAGGACGAGTTATCATGAAGCATATTGGTAGTTGATATTTTCAGACTTAACTATTTTGTTCTACATGTTGATAAGAGTGTGTACCTTTTATCAGGAACCGAGTATTGATCTTTGTTTTGTACAAAATGGAAACCACACGAGTTGAAAGGATGCTTCAACAAGGGTATGCTGTGTGTGTGTGTACACATGTAGTGTTTGTTGTTGACATTAGCTACTTGTGACATGATAAATTCTTTTCAGAGGTTGGAAGGTTGTGTCCATACATGGAGACAAAGCACAACATGATCGTACAAAGGCACTTTCATTATTCAAGAATGGGAGCTATCCTTTAATGGTATGCTGCTTCAAACTGCGATTATGATTATGAATTGGTACTTGAATACCAGCAAGATTTGGTGTTCCTTTCTCTGAAATACTGACATGTTTGGGGGGTTGATTATTTTCCTTTCATCATTTTTACCATGTAAATATCTTTTTAGCAGTAATTTATCTTCCTGCCTTATCCATATAATGCTTTACATCCAACTTCCGTTTGTGATAAGAGTCAACATTTAGTTTTGCAAGGTTAGCTTTGTGACTGCCATATGTTACAATATACTATACTATTGGATAAACTAGTTTAGGTTCTGTCATAAACCTAAAGGCCATCTTTTACATCGCTAGTGAATGGACATAAATTCACTGTTATTTCCACTGATCTTCATCCAAACTGAATAGAACGGCAAAGAGATTATCAACTGAGCGTTCCCTTCTATTTTTATTTTTTATTTTGTTTTCTTTTAACTGCATTTTTTTGTCTCCCCTGAATGCCTGTTGTGGATAGTGTGCATAAATAGGGTTTGAGGTCTTTCAATTGTTCTGCACAGAGTGTGTGGCTTTGTTCGGTCATTTATTTGACCTAATTTATAATTTATTGGGCAGATTGCTACTGATGTGGCTGCACGCGGATTGGATATTCCAGATGTTGAAGTTGTTATCAACTATAGTTTTCCTTTAACTACAGAAGATTATGTTCATAGAATTGGTCGGACTGGACGAGCTGGTAAAAAGGGTGTTGCCCATACATTCTTCACACAGCAGAATAAGGTGGTATCCATGCCCGATGTATTTGAGGTTCTTTATTTGCCTGTCATGCTGTTTCTCAACTTTTTTTTTGCCACTATTGAATGGAAATATTCAGGGTCTTGCTGGGGAGCTTGTGAATGTATTAAGAGAAGCTGGACAAATTGTGCCAGATGCCCTTTTGAAATTTGGCACACATGTAAAGAAAAAGGTATATTTTCTTCTTCACTTCTCTCTATGCACCTGATCAGGTTTCGTTTCTGATGGTTTGTGACCGTTGCGACAAATTTTGCTTTGGATTGCAATCCTTTAGAATTTGTGCAAGATATTCTATTGATGTTTAAACTATCATTTTCTGTTATATTAGGAGTCCAAGTTTTATGGGGCCCACTTTAAGGAAATTTCCGCTGATGCACCGAAGTCTCAAAAAATTACATTTGACAACTCTGACGAAGACTAAATGCATGCTAACTTACGGTTAGTTTTTGGTTGGATGGATATTGGAATTCAGTTGTTTATTCTTTTTACCTCCTGGTTACTTGTTCCTTTAAAAAGGAAATAAGCATATATTATTAGAGCCAGAAGTCGATTAGCTAGTCTTTTCCTCTCGTAGCATTTATGGATCAGAAGATTTTGTCCTTTTCTTTCGTGAGATGATAATCCTTGTATTCACTATGTATAACTACAATTTAGCATCTATAATGGTTTATTAAATTCTATAATTTATGTTTCAGGAGTTCAGTTATTAATTTATTTTTATAGGTTTTGTATCATTTGCTCTGAACTTAAATAGTTTTAAGAAAATTCCTGGTAAGTGGTAATTATTTCATTCTGTTTGGCAACACATATGCCTTAGAAGATGTTCACACCTTGAACTGTATCTTACAAGAAAAATGTTCTGGCATATTTTTACCCCCCACTTTCTCTCTTTTTTTTACCCTCTTTCAGAATATTTCCTTAGTATATTCTATCTTCTAATTAAGGCCCTTGATAATCAGTCACTACTCTGACCTCATAGCTAAGCTGTGACCATTTGAGCCAAGGTGACTTTCATTTAAGACGTGTTGACGAGTATATTTTTTTGCATCAATTAATTTCTTTATATCTTGTCATTTATTTGAATTGGATTAAGCATGAAGTCTGTTCTCTTCTTGTGGTTAAGAGACGTGCATTATCTTTGAGGATGGATATGTTAAACTATTCATCCCTAAGTGCGTGGAAATATATTACTCGATATTGTAAGTATTAGCGTGGAATTACAACTGTTAACAGTGACGTAGTTGACAATTGACATAATTGCAAATGGACAATTGTGGAATTGAATTTCATTGTGGCTGCAGCCTGTAGAGCTGAAATTTTTTATTTTTCATTTGTCGTAAACGTTAAAATCAGAATTATTGAAAGGAATTTACATAAAAGTAGTCTTAAAAAGGATTATTCTTCTATTTAAGAAGATCTTTTATTTAGTTTTTCTTTATTTTTAGTTTATTTCAGTCACCAAAAAAAAAAATCATATCACAATGCTGATAGAAATTGTTCGATCTTTATAAGCATTTTTATATTAATAATATTATTTTGTGCATATTAAAAATTGATAATTATATATGTGTATATTTATGTGTTGTTTTATATATATTTTAAGATTTTAAGATATATTTTGTATTTTAATATGTATGTATATATGTGATTGATTTGTTTATTTTTTTTGTTTATATATAACATGATTGTTTTAACTTTTATATTATGAACAATATATTTGTTTTTGCATTTTTAATTATGATGTTATGTATTTTAACTTTTAAGCCTTTGAAATCAGCGGCGACAGGCGCCTCGTAGGAATGGTCAGCAAAAAAGTTTGTAATCATATACCATAGATTAAATTAAGTGTGGATTTACACAGAATTATTTATACCTATTTATCGAGGCCTGGCCTTTCATATTCAATCATAAACTCTTCATTTTTTAAAGTGTGTTTGTATTACCATTTACAAACGGATGTTTGTATAAAATTGATTTTGTAGAATTGATTTTGATCAAAAGTAAGTTAGTATTAACGTGGTTTATGTTTGGTAATTTTTATTCAAAATAGATTATAGTAAACTAAATATTGTTTGGATTACATTATTCAAAATTATTTTTAAATAAAAAATTATAAAAGACATGAATTTAAATAATTATTTTATATTATCTTATAATTTTATTTTAAATATTTAAGTAAATTTTAATATCTTTTAGTATTCTCAATATTTTTTAATACTCTAATAGAATTAATAAAATTATAATGCAAAGTAAAAAAAATATTCCATACAAAAAAAAAAATAACAATAACAATAAAAGAACTCATATAAAAAAATAGAATTTTTATAAAAAAATAATAATATATATAAGAGAGTATTAGAAAAAAGTATTATAAAAAAAATAAACATATGAACAATAAAGAATATAATTGGTACATAGAACATAAAGTTTAATCCAACGTAGGTGAACGGAAAAGATAGAATTTTTAACTTTTAAATGTGAGTTGAAGACATGAATCACTTCTGCTTTTACAGCATAAAAATGTTGCCAAACATAAAGATAAAACGTTCAAAGAACTCAAACGGGCTTATCTCCACTCCAACGCAAATCCAAACACAATCGTCTATTCATTTCTTCAGTTAGCAACCAATTTTTTATTTTCTTTCATAACATGATGAATTTTAAAAAATTAATAACTTCGAAAAGTTAAAGGAACCCATGATTGCAGATTTGAACATTAATCACTATGGTGATCTTTGCTTAGATTGGAAAAATGGATTTGATTAGGTAAAGTGGTTTGGACATCATTATCCGCAGTATTAGTACGGCATTCCGTGAGACCTGCTGAGAAAATAAAATAAAATAAAATAAAATTTCAAGTGTGATGCTGGTCTAATTTTTATCCGCATTTTAATTTAGGCATGCTGAGAAAAAGAAAATATCAAAATTTCAAGTGGAACTTTGTATAATTTTTTAAATATAGAAAAATATTGGTCAATATTCCACATCATGGCGCATGGATTGAGTTAGTTTGCACATGATTTGCTCAATGTGCAATCTGTTATTTGTAAGTACATAAGTCTACACCCAAAAAGAATTGCATAATCTGGACGCGTATTAGAGACCACAATAGTTGATGAAAAACAATAAGAATCAACGTTTCCAGCTAAACAAACTTACTAAGTAACCACCCAGAAGTTACAAGGAAACTCTATGTACTTGTTTTCTTAAAATATTCAGGATTCTGTTAATGTAGCCAAGCCAATTTTGTGGTCAGTGTCCTTTAGGCAACCCCAATGGTTAGGCCTTTGCCCTCTCTTCACAGAAACAAATTCATCCCTATAAACGATTTTGGTAAAACACATGACGCAGTGTAGATTCTAAAGTATTGATCAAGTAGTACCATATGCCAAAAGTGATTTGCAGCGACGAGTTTCCTCTTTTAAAATCAGCTTATGATGGGTAATATATAATTGGGTTTTATCATTGGCAATATCTTAGACTTTTGAATTAAAAAACAAAAGTTTGCTCATAGTATGTCTTCTTGTTTTGTTCCCCGAAAATACCATGAAACATCCTTTTCATCGTGTGGAGACATGGTTTTATTATGTAGGACTTTGTGAGCTACAAGCAAAAGGACCTTAGAAAATAGTAATATAATGGTGGTTGACCATTTCCTTGCTAGTGCTTATTAGAACGCATTCCTGAGAATAAAAACTACAACCCAGAAAACAGGTTCACAAGTCCTTCATACAAACCAGACTTCTTAGTTCTTTTATCAAAAAGAAATCATTGAAAAAGAGAGAAGAAAAGATTGAAGTTAGATGGCAGAAAGTCCAGTGTCCTTTCTATTGGACAAGCTGACTACTTTACTTCAAGAAGAAGTGAATCTCCAGAGAGGGGTGAGTGATGATATTCGGCATATTAAAGGCGAACTGGAACGGCACAAGGCCATCTTAAGGGTGGCTGATGCACTTGAAGACAAAGACCATGAACTCCAAGAATGGATCAAAAGAGTTAGAGAGATTGCTTATGAAATGGAAGATGCTATAGATGAGTTCAATGTTCGCCTTGTTGATCAACATATGCATGGCAGCAATTCTTCTCTTACTCACAAGATTGTTTTCACATGGAAAACCTTGAAAGCTCGGCGCCAGATCGGTTCACACATACAAGAGATCAAATCCAGATTGGATGTTATCTCCATGGAGCGTCCCAGCATGTATGGGATAGGCTCAAGGTCTAGTCAGAGGCTATCGTCAAGGCTTGATAGCCAAGGCGACGCGCTTCTGCTAGAGGAAGCTGATCTTGTAGGAATTGACACACCCAAGAAGCAGCTAAGTGATTTGCTTTTCAAAGATGAACCAAATAGGGATGTGATTGCCATTTATGGAATGGGAGGGTTGGGGAAAACTACATTGGCAAAGCAAGTCTATGATGACCCAAAAGTGAAGAAGCGTTTCAGGATTCATGCTTGGGTGATTGTTTCTCAATCTTTCAAGTTAGAAGAGCTCCTGAGAGACCTGGTTCAACAGCTCTACAATGTGATTGGCAAACCAGCCCCTGAAGCAGTTGGACAAATGAGAAGTGACAAGCTCAAAGAGGTGATCAAGAATTTGCTTCAGAGAAGCAGGTACCTGATTGTGCTGGATGATGTATGGCATGTAAATGTCTGGGATTCTGTGAAATATGCTCTCCCCAACAATAGCCGAGGCAGCAGAGTAATGCTTACCACGCGCAAGCGAAACGTGGCTATGTCTTCGTGTGCTGAGTTTGGTAAGGTATATAACCTTGAATTCTTGTCTGAGCATGAAGCTTGGTCACTTTTTTGTAGGAAGACATTTCAGGGGAACTCATGCCCTTCTCACTTGGAACAAGTTTGCTGGAATATCCTGAAACTGTGTGGGGGTCTGCCACTAGCAATTGTAGCAATCAGTGGTGCTTTGGCCACAAGGGATAAAACTAACATAGAAGAATGGCAAATGGTTTGCAGAAGTTTTGGGGCTGAAATGGAAGGCAATGACAAGCTGGAGGACATGAAGAAAGTGCTTTCCCTGAGCTTCAATGAGTTACCTTACTACCTAAAATCCTGCTTGTTGTACTTAAGCATCTTCCCAGAATTTCATGCCATAGAGCATATGAGATTGATTCGTTTGTGGATAGCCGAAGGGTTCGTGGTTGGAGAAGATGGAAAGACACTGGAGGAAGTTGCAGACAGTTACCTCAAAGAGCTCTTGAACAGAAGTCTGCTACAAGTAGTACAGAAAACCAGTGATGGCAGGATGAAGACGTGTCGCATGCACGACCTCATTAGGGAGATTGTCACTTTGAAATCAAAGAATCAGAACTTTGCAACCATAGCAAAAGAACCAGACATAACCTGGCCAGACAAAGTTCGACGCCTATCAGTCATAAACACAATGAATAACATTCAGCAAAACAAGACATTCCAACTTAGATCTCTGCTAATGTTTGCCTTATCAGATGCTAACCATGATTTTTCTCTACATGCAGTATGTTCCACTGGTTATAGGTTACTTAGAGTGTTAGATTTGCAGGATTCTCCATTGCAGGTTTTTCCTGCTCAAGTTGTCAAT
Organism: Arachis stenosperma; assembly: GCF_014773155.1. Lineage (NCBI taxonomy): Eukaryota > Viridiplantae > Streptophyta > Magnoliopsida > Fabales > Fabaceae > Arachis > Arachis stenosperma. The sequence goes on along the minus strand of NC_080381.1, from coordinate 1,957,378 downwards.
CTTTACCTTCTAAAGTTCCTGAGTTTGAAGAATACAAAGGTGAAAAGCATTCCAGCCTCCATTAAGAAGCTGCAACACCTTGAGACATTGGACCTTAAACATTCCAATGTCACAGAATTACCTGTTGAAATTGTGGAGCTGCAGCGATTGCGCCATCTCTTGGTGTACCGGTATGAGATTGAATCCTATGCTTACTTCCATTCAAAGTATGGCTTCAAGGTGTCTGCCCCAATAGGAAGGATGCAATCTTTGCAAAAGCTATGTTTCATAGAGGTAGATCAAGGAAGTAAGGCCTTGATGATTGAGCTTGGAAAACTTACACAACTTAGGAGGCTTGGCATAAGGAAGATGAGGCGAGAAGATGGGGCTGCTTTGTGCTTTTCCATTGAGAAGATGATCAATCTCCGGTCATTGTCCATAACTGCAATCAATGAAGATGAGATCATTGACATTCACTGCATTTCCAACCCTCCTCAGTATCTCCGGCAACTCTACTTGAGTGGACGTTTAGAGAAGTTCCCACAATGGATTCAATCTCTCAAGAATTTGGCCAAAGTGCATCTAAAATGGAGCCGGCTAAAGGAGGATCCTCTGGTATATCTTCAAGACTTGCCAAATCTAAGGCATCTTGAGTTTCTTCAGGTTTATGTTGGAGACAAATTGCATTTCAGGGCTGACAAGTTCCAAAATCTAAAAGTTTTAGGCCTTGATGAAATAGATGGACTGAAATCTATAATAATGGAGGAGGGAGCAATGCCTGGACTTAAGAAGCTGATCATCCAGCGCTGCGGCGCATTGACGCAGGTACCATTAGGCATTGAACACCTAAGTAAACTAAAGTCAATCGAGTTTTTCGACATGCCTGAAGAATTGATTTCAGCACTGCGTCCAAATGGAGGCAAAGATAATTGGAGAGTACAACATGTTCCAGTTGTATACTCCACATATTGGAGGGATGGTGGTTGGGATGTCTATTCTTTAGACACTTTTGGGGAGAGAGAGACTGATTCTAGTGCTGTAATGAGAAGTTTAGAGCTTCCTACTCTTTGGAAGGTTTAGCATTCATTCACTATTCAAACTTCAAACTTCTGTTTTCCGTCAGATTGCATATGTCAGTCATGGCAACTTTTTTATTTTTTTGCCATCAGATTGTATGCATAATTTGCTTCTTGAATTCAGAGGTTGATGAATAAAATTGTTTTAACATTTTAGTTTACCAACACAAAAAAAGATGGTACTCATGGTAGTGTTAGGGTGATGGTTGTTTTCCTTATAACTTTTGTGTAAGAGGACTCTGTCAATGTGACCAATTTTGATGTCAATTTGATTACACCAAGTCAAACGATGCATTCAGTGTTACAGCTAGCAGGTTTAATAGAGTAACAAAGAAAGGGGCAAACTAAATAAAATAGTATCTGGTTGATTTTTATTTTTATTTCTCGAAATACTTAGAATTTATATTTTGATTCAGTTATACCATTCATCATATTCTGGAACACCATATGCCTGTGACTGGAATTATGGACATATGATTGGATGTATATGTGTGAAAAGATACCTGGAGGAGATTTTTGCTAGTGGTATCATATTTTTAAATGGTTATGAAAATAACTTAATAATCTTATTAAATGCTTTTTTACCAAAAAGAATCAAATTTATACTTGAGATAGCATGCCAAAGAATATTTTTTTTTAAATATTACTGAATTAAAAGTTGTTACACCATAATTTATTCTCCAAACAGCATGGCATCATTGAATTATTATGCAACACACAGAGGGGATGAATTTCATATTACCACAAAATTAATTCATTAGATAATTATCTAAATAATAATTGAACATTGAAATATATGTTTTGCAATTAAATTAGAGTGGTGTCATGTGCTTCTATGTTGTCTACGTGTGTAATATTTATTTTGAAGGTTTATTTGCGTTGTGAAACATTCGTTGAAAAACGTCGGATAGTCGAAAATTCTATGTAGTGTGTTTTGGTAGTGGAAAGATATGGTTTCAAGTTGGTGTTTACGAGCCACAAGCATTGCCTTCAGCACCAAACAGGATCCTTCGTGGAGAAAAAAAATCAATGGTAGCTTGACCATTTCAACCTTGTTGATTATGAATAGTACATCCCTGACCCTGAGAATATTATAACTTTGGCAATCAAAGTTGAAGACAACTATATATAACCACACAGGAATTCATAGATATTATCATCAACTTGCATGTTTGCAACTATTACTTTGCAGAGAAGACACCTTCATTCCATCAAAAAGAATAACCAGAACCCCCAATCATCAGATTCTTGCAACCTTTTCTAGCAAGTGATAATAATCACAACTCCTATTCCATCAAATTCTTGTAAATTTTCCTATCAAGGGGAAGAGTATAGGCACTTTGAAACGTTGAAGTGCAACAGAAAATGGCAGAAACTACCGTTTCCTTTCTGCTGGACAAGATGAGTGCCTTACTTCAAGAAGAAGTGAATCTGCAGAGAGGGGTCCAACATGAAATTCAGTACATCAAAGAAGAACTGGAACGCCACATGGCCATCTTAAGGGTGGCTGATGCTCTGGAAGGAAAAGATCCTGAACTCAAAGTATGGCTTCAACGTGTGAGAGAAATTGCTGAAGCTATGGAAGATGCTATAGATGAATTCAATTATCAAGACAACAAATCATCTTCTACTTTTTCGAAGATCAAGAACATGAAAGCTCGGCATGAGATTGCATCAGAAATACAACAGATCAAATCTAGACTTGAATTCATCTCCAAGGAACGTCCCAGCTTATACAGGGTAGGCTCTAGGTTGAGTCCACGGTTGCCATCAAAGATTGACAGCCAAGGAGATGCACTTCTGCTAGAGGAAGCTGATTTAGTAGGAATTGACAAACCCAAGAAGCAGCTGTGTGATTTGCTTTTCAGTAATGAAGCAGGTCGTTTTGTAATTCCCATTCATGGGATGGGAGGCTTGGGGAAAACTACATTGGCAAAGCAAGTCTATGATGATGCCAAAGTGAAGAAGCGCTTCAAGATTCATGCTTGGGTTAGTGTCTCTCATCCTTTCCAAATAGAAGAACTCCTCAAAGACCTTGTTCACCAGCTCCATAATGTCATTGGCAAACCAGCTCCTGAAGAAGTTGGACAAATGAGAAGTGACAAGTTGAAAGAGGTGATCAAGAATCTACTTCAGCAAAGCAGGTACCTCATTGTGCTGGATGATGTCTGGCATATAAATGTCTGGGATTCAGTCAAACTTGCTTTGCCTAATAACAACCGAGGAAGTAGAGTAATGCTTACCACGCGCAACAAAAGCGTAGCATTGTATTCCTGCACTGAATTGGGTAAGGACTTTCACCCTGAATTCTTACCTGAACAAGAAGCCTGGTCTCTCTTCTGTAGGAAAACATTTCAGGATAACTCATGCCCTCCTCATCTGGAAGAAGTTTGTCAGAAAATCTTAAAAATGTGTGGGGGGTTGCCACTAGCCATTGTAGCAATCGGTGGTGCTTTGACCACAACAAACAAGGCAAACATAGAAGAATGGCAGATAGTTTACAGAAGTTTTGGGTCTGAAATTGAAGGCAATGACAAACTGGAGAACATGAACAAAGTGCTTTTGATAAGCTTCAATGAATTACCTTACTATCTCAAATCTTGCTTGATGTATCTAAGCATCTTCCCAGAATTTCATGCTATTGAGCATATGAGATTGATTCGCTTATGGATAGCCGAAGGGTTTGTCATTGAAGAAGGTGGAAAGACCCTGGAGGAAGTTGCGGAAAGCTACCTAAAGGAGCTCTTGGACAGAAGTCTGTTGCAAGTGGTAGAAAAAACCAGTGATGGCAGGATGAAGACTTGTCGAATGCATGATGTTTTAAGGGAGATCATAAATTTGAAGTCAAAGGATCAGAACTTTGCAACAGTAGTCAAAGAACAATCCATAGTCTGGCCAGAGAGAGTTCGACGCTTATCACTCATCAACACCACACATAACATACAGCAAAATAGGACAACATTCCAACTTCGGTCTCTCCTAATGTTTGCCTTATCAGACTCACTTGATCATTTCTCTATACAAGCAGTATGTTCCACTGGTTATAAGTTGCTTAGAGTGTTAGATTTGCAGGATGCACCTTTGGAGGTATTTCCTGATGGAATTGTTACCCTTTTCCTTCTTAAGTATCTAAGTTTAAGGAACACAAAGGTGAAAAGAATTCCCAGTTCCATTAAGAAGCTGAAACAACTGGAGACTTTGGATCTTAAACATTCCCATGTCACTGAATTGCCAGTTGAAATTGTGGAGCTGCACATGTTACGCCATCTCCTGGTGTACCGCTATGAAGTTGAATCCTATGCATATTTCCACTCAAGGCATGGCTTCAAGTTGGCTGCCCCAATAGGAAAGATGCAATCTTTGCAGAAGCTATGTTTTATAGAGGCAGACCAAGGAGGTAAAGCTTTGATGGTTGAGCTAGGAAGACTTATTCAGCTTAGGAGGCTCGGCATTAGAAAGATGAGGGAGGAAGACGGAGCTGCTTTATGTTCTTCCATTGAGAAGATGATCAACCTCCAATCACTGTCAGTAACTGCAATTGAAGATGACAAGATAATTGATATTCACAACATTTCCAGCCCGCCTCAGTTCCTTCAGCGCTTATACTTGAGTGGTCGCTTAGAGAAGTTTCCACAATGGATTAGCACACTCAAGAATTTGGCCAAACTGCATCTAAAATGGAGCCAGCTAAAGGAGGATCCTCTGGTATATCTTCAAGGTTTGCCAAATCTACGGCATCTTGAGCTTCTTCATGTGTATGTTGGGGAGACATTGCATTTCAGGGCTAAGGGGTTCCCAAGTCTGAAGATTCTAGGCCTTGATGATTTAGATGGATTGAAACACATGATAGTGGAGGAGGGAGCAATGCCTGGTCTTAAGAAGCTCATCATGCAGCGCTGCAAGTCATTCAAGCAGGCACCAAAAGGCATTGAACACCTAAGTAAGTTAAAAACAATAGAGTTTTTTGACATGCCTGAAGAGTTGATTACAGCACTACTTCCGAATGGAGGCCAAGATAATTGGAGAGTTCAACATGTCCCAGCTGTTTATTCCTCATACTGGAGGGATCGTGATTGGGATGTGTACTCACTGGAGACTTTTGCAGAGAGAGCCTATGACTGCAGTCATGATGCTGCTATGAGCAGTCATGAAATTCGCACACTTTGGAAGGTTTAAATAAGTTGGTTTTCTTTTTCTGTTTTCCATCAGCTTGCATAATGACAGCAAATGTCTTTACAAGTTTCAACCAAATAAATCAAGGAGCATCCTTTTGCTTCTTGAGTTTAGAGACTGGTGAATAAAATGTTCAATACTTTTGGTTTACAGACGGATTTGGATTTTGTAGCTGTGAATAAAATGGTCATAGGGTTACTATTAAACTGTTACTCTGATGGTACTATCCTTATAAGATATCATACTTTTGTACTTTTTCCAAAATGTATTTACCACTAACAGCATTGACTAATCTTCCTTGCAATTCAAAGCTCACTGATTCACTGAACCGAACCCAGCCACTTCCATCAGTTCATGGTTCAGCAGCCATTTCAAATCATGTTAAAAATTCTCACCTTTTTAAGTACTTATGAAATGGTTACATGCCTTCTAAATTTATATTCCCTCATGTGAACTTTAACACTAGAAAGATTTGAAGATAAACTTAGCTCTTTACGCTGAAAACTATTTGATTGGGTATGAGTATAATGAGTACATCACCAAACAGTTAATGGGTTAGAGTCAACAAATCAAACCCATCATAATAAGTGAATGCATTATAGAACTCATGTCTAACTTTCTATAAAATATGTGTCCTATTGACATGATCCAATAACTTAAATTTCAATCTACAACTTTTTAGTTAATATTTAACCTGTTATTCACATAATTATCAATTGTTTACTAACCACTTAAAATCCATTCCTTCTGATTTAAAACATCTAGCTCCTGAAAAAAAAAAAGGGAAAACAACAACAACAACAACAACAACAACAACAACAACAACAACAACAACAACATCAAACAAACAAACAATTGTGATGAGTTTGGAAAACTCTAAATTAATATTTGTGATGACTAAACATTGTTAAAAATAATTAATTACAAAATTATTAATCTGATTCTCATTTAACATATTTTGATTAATAATTTTGTTGCAGGTTTTATGATGGGCCGGGAAATAAGTTTCTGACTTAAGCCCAATAAGCAGCCTTGTTGCATGCTTTATACTATGAGGCTGAAATTTTATATTAATGGGCCAGAATAAATATTAATGTTGCAAGCCCAACCAAATGCTTTCTTATTTGCTTCCTATGCTTGATCCGCTACACAATTGTATCAGGAAAGCAAATGCTTATCAAATGGGCCAGCTTTGATCATATTGTCACAAGCCCAAATTATACTAAAGAGAATAGGTTCCATGCTTGGTCCGAAACAAAAGAAAATGAAAGCATAGTGCTTCCAACGGAACCAAGCTCTAACAAAGTGATGGATTTCAAAATCTATTACATTGTTAATTAATGCATGGGGAACATGAGAGAGAAAAATTCAGCTGATGTGATTGATGGTTATTATGACTTACACACCACTCAATAGGGAAGTAAAAGCAAGCTATGCCTAATTAATTTGATCAACCACTTTGTATTGCTTTTCTTTCAGATTCTTTATTTCTCTCTCATCTCTTTCTTCTTTTCTCTTTGGTCCTTGTCCAGTAAACCATGGACGCCGTGCTCTTCAACGAAGAAAAGGAAAGAGTAGCATGCATCAAGACCATCAAGCTAATGATGGCAAGAAAACATACCAAAAGAAAGATGAGCTGTGGCTAAGATGCTTACCAAATGTGGTTAGATTTGGTGAAGCTATCTTGAGCCTTTCATGCTCAAAAATGGAAGAAGAAGATTCGGCCAGCTAGAGGAGATTCTTGAAGCATGGCTTGTCTTTGATTCTGCTCAACCACCACAGGGAGTAGCTAGAGTGGCGAAGTGATGGTTGAAGGCAGGGATTGAAGCAGATGAAGTCATCATCATCATGAGGCATCAAGGGTCAGAAATCCATCTTGGAGAGGAAGCCAAGGATGGAGAGCCCGGATTGATGAAGGTTGATGATCAAGAAAGGACTTGAGGTAATTGCATGTTGGTTAATGCATGGTTATCTCTTCTCTCTCTGAGTGGCCGAACCGGTTCTGTGTTTGTTGAAGGAGGAAGAAAGTTGGTTCGGTTTTGGCTTCAAGTGTGGAGGCTTTCCTCTTCTTTAAAAAGGGGGAACAACCACTGTTTGAAGCAAGGAGAAAATTTGAGAGTGCAAGGCACAGAGTTCTCAGAGCTACCTGAGCTAACAGTTTTTCTCTTCTCCTTCAATGTTCTCTGTTTAGTAATTTTCTGTTTAATTTTGTCATGTCTTGAGTCTCATGGTAAAAGGCAAACAAGTGAGGTTTGTAATGAAAAAGCCATAGAGCGGAAAAAGGCAGAGAGTGCAAAATTAAAAGAAAAGCCATTGATGTCTTAGAGTTCCTTTGTACATCTTTGTTGTGTATCATGATTCTGTGGGAATCCCCTTGTAAGTTGGGTTAGCACTTTACAAGTTGTAATCAGATTGATTATAGTGAAATTCCATCATGTTTGTGATGGAGTCTGGATGTAGGCTGCACTGCACTTAGCAGCCGAACCAGGATATATCTGGGTGCAAGTTCTTTCTCTTTCTACTCCATTTCTGTTTTCTACCACACACGAGCAAAAGCCAGAATTATCTCGTGCCAAGTGACGAGACAAAACAAAAAGTCTCGTGGCAAGGGACGAGACAAAACAAAGTTGCTCGTGTCAAGTGACGAGCAAAAACAGAAAAGTTTTCTCTGAAGTTCAGCAAGTGCCAGCATTTAAAAAGAGGGCTAAGATTCAACCCCCCCTTCTCTTAGCCACTGAAACCATCAATTGGTATCAGAGCTTGGTCTCAAAGAGATCAAGCTTTGCAGCTTGGAGTAAAGATCCTCATGGCAGAAAACAGTGGCACAAATGTGTTATCATACAATCTGGCTGAAGGTCAATCAAGCAACAGACCTCCCCTCTTCAATGGGAAAAATTATACCTATTGGAAGGAGAGGATGAAGATATTTGTTCAAGCCGTGGATTACAGACTTTGGAAGATCATCTTGGAGGGTCCTAAATTTCCAACCACCACAAATGCTCAAGGTGTAGTCTCTTTAAACCAGAAGCAAGCTGGACTGAGGAAGATAGGAAGACGGTGGAGTTAAATGCCAAGGCAACCAATCTGCTCAACTGTGCTATCAGCTTTGAGGAATACCGACGAGTATCACGATGCACAACGGCAAAGGAAATTGGGACAAGTTGCAAATCACTCATGAAGGAACTACCATTGTAAAGAAGACTCGGACAGATATGTTAAACAGGGAGTATGAAATGTTTGCAATGAAGGAAGGAGAGTCATTGATGAACTGTTCGAACGGTTCAATATCATCACTGTTGGCTTAGATGCTCTTGGAATCACACATTCAGAATCTGTGCTAGTGAGAAGAGTGTTGAGATGTCTCACAAAAGAGTGGGAAACAAAAGCCTTAATTATTTCTGAGAGTAGTAACTTAGATTCTATGACACTTGATGATTTGAGAGGAAACTTACTTGCCTTTGAAAACTCCTATTGAAAAAAGATTCAAAAAAGAAAGGAATTGCTTTTTCTTCTGTGACTAACCCTCTGGATAATGAATCAGTGATAACTCTTCTGAAAATGAGTTTGTGTTGTTTGCAAAAAAATTCAGGAAAATGGCAAAGCTCAAAAGCAAAGGCAGCGGCTCCAGAAGGACAAAGAAAGATCTTAGCAAGGTAACCTGTTTCAATTGCAAGGAAATGGGTCATTTCAAATCTGATTGTCCCAAGCTGAAAAAAGAAGAGAAGCCGAAAAAAGGTGAAGAAGAAGGGACTGATGGCCACATGGGAAGATTTGGAAAATGACTCAGATGATGAGGATGAAGAGTCTGAGACTAAATCACAGCACTGTCTCATGGCAAATGAGATAGATCAGGTATCATTTCAAAACTCTAACACTGAAGACCTTCATCTCATGATAGATCACCTTTCTGAAAAAATAAGATGTTTCTAACTGAGAATCAAGATCTTGAACAGCAAAATTTCATTCTTAAAGCTGAAAATGATTTCCTCAAAGAAAAACTAAGAGAGGCCGAAACTGCTTGTGATCTTGTGGAAGAAAACAAGTTGTTAAAAGCCCAAGTTAGAAGCTGTGAAAGTGATCATTCTGTTCTTGCATATGTGAACTGTTTTAAGCAAAATGAAGAGTTGCTCAAAGAGGTTGAAAGACTTAAAGATGACTTAGCCAAGTTCACCCAAAGTTCTGAAAATTTGAACCAAATCTTGGCTAGTCAAAAACCTCTTTATGATAAAGCTGGGTTGGGATTTTATAAATCTGAAAAATTACATTTTGAAAATATTGCCTCATCTTCAAATGATGTAACATATCAAGACCCAACTCACTTTAACAAAACTACAACTCCAAGATTTTGTAGAATGTGCAACCGAAGTGGTCATTTTCCAGTTCAATGCTCTTTGGTGAAAGAATGATTGGTGACAAAGTTTACAAAGTTGTTTTTGATTACAATGATTTGGGACATAAGAGATGGTTTAACGTGAAACGATCCAAGAAAATTTGGATACCTAAGGTCACTTGAGTTTAATTTGTAGGTCTGTCTAGCATCCAAGAAAAAGGAAAATATGTGGTACATGGATAGCGGATGCTCTAGGCATATGACCGGAAAGACAACCTTCTTCATAAAGCTTGATGAATATGATGGAGGACTTGTTACCTTTGGTGATGATGCAAAAGGAAAAATAGTGGCTGTTGGAAAAGTTGGTAAAAACTTTTCTTCTTGTATAAATGATGTGCTTCTTGTAAATGGTTTGAAACATAACTTACTTAGTGTTAGTCAATTGTGATTTAGGTTTTGATGTTATCTTAAGAAGTTTGTTTGTTTGGTTGTTGTGAGAAAACTGGGGATGTTTTTTGAAGCTAAAAGATGCAATAATGTGTATGGATTAACTCTTGAGGATTTAAAGGAACAAAAATGTAACATGCTTCACTTCTCTTGAATCTGAAAAATGGCTTTGGCATAGAAAGTTGGGACATGCTAGCATGTACCAAATTCTAAGCTAGTCAAAAGGAATTTGGTTAGAGGATTCCAAACATCAAGTTTGATAAGGATCTTACTTGTGATGCTTGCCAATTGGGCAAACAAGTAAAATCCTCTTTTAAATTAAAGATGGAATCTCAACCAAAAGGCCATTGGAAATGTTACATATTGATCTTTTGGTCCTACTAGAACTCAAGTTTGGGAGGGAAAACACTATGGTCTTGTGGTGATGATTACTCTAGATTTGGTTGGGGTACTTTTCCTTGCTCATAAGAATGATGCATTTTTATGCCTTTTCACCCTTTGTAAGAAAATTCAAAATGAAAAAGACTTGAAAATTGCCCATTTGAGAAGTGATCATGGAAGAGAATTTGAAATCAGATTTTGAAAAATTCTGTGATGACTTAGGGATTTCTCACAATTTTTCATGCCCTAACCCCCCAACAAAATGGGGTGGTTGAAAGAAGGAATCGTAGCCTTCAAGAAATGACTAGGGCCATGCTATGTGATAATGAAATTCCCAAATTTTATGGGTGAAGCTGTGAACACAGCATGCTATATTTTGAATAGAACAATCATTAGAAAATGGTTAAAGAAAACTCCTTGAGCTATGGAAAGGAACCCCTCCAAATCTTAAGTATTTCATGTTTTTGGATGCAAATGCTTTGTGCTTAATAATAAAGAAATCTTGGAAAGTTTGATCCAAATCCTATGAAGGAATGTTTGTTGGATACTCCACCACAAGCAAGGCCTATAGAGTTTATCTCAAAGAACATAGGACAATAGAGGAATCCATACATGTTACCTTTTGTGATTCTAACTTAATTCCCAGTATTGTGAAGGAAAATGATTCAGATGTGAAGAGGAGGAACAAGTAAAGAAAATTCCAAAACTGTTGAAAATGAAGAATCTGCTAGTCCAATTTTGTCTCGTCAGATTGAAGGAGAAACTTCCGTTTTGTCTCCTGAGCAGGGACGAGAAAACTGAAACAGTGAGACCACCAGAAGTTCATCAAAGTTCAACACCTGTCCGAAAAGCCTAGAGAATGGAAGTCTATGAAGGGTATCCTCATGACTTCATCATTGGTGTCCCTCTCAAGGAGTAACAACAAGATCATCCACCAAAGGCAAACCGACCTAACAATCTTGCTCTCTTGTCACAAATAGAGCCCAACAATGTCAAACAAGCTCTTGAAGACCCATCATGGGTCAAGGCCATGCAAGAGGAGCTTGCTCAATTTGACAAGAATAAGGTTTGGACTTTAGTACCTCATCCGATGGTAAGAAGGTAACGGGTACTAAATGGGTTTTCAAAAATAAACTTGGTGAGGATGGACAAGTTGTTCGTAACAAGGCTAGATTAGGGCCCAAGGTTACGATCAAGAAGAGGGTATTGATTTTGATGAGTCTTTTGCTCCGGTAGCTAGAATGGAAGCAATTAGGTTGCTTCTTGCCTATGCTGCCCATAAGGGTTTTAAAATGTTTCAAATAGATGTTAAGTGTGCTTTCCTTAATGGTTTATTGATAGGGAAGTGTATGTGGCTCAACCCCCCGGTTTTGAACATAAAGAATTTCCAAATCATGTTTTAAGTTAACTAAGGCTCTTATGGTCTTAGGCAAGCTCCAGAGCTGGTATGAAAGGCTTAGTGCCTTCTTGTTGGAAATCATTTCAAAGGGGAACCACCGACATACCTTATTCATTAAGACTCTAATGATGATACTTCTTTGTGTTCAAGTTTATGTTGATGACATTGTATTTGGTTCGGCCAATGTTTCCTTGTGTGAAGAGTTTGGAAAACTCATGACTAGTGAGTTTGAGATGAGTTTAATGGGAGAGCTTACTTTCTTTCTTGGCCTCCAATTAAGCAAACTCCTAGTGGTATTTTTATTCATCAAGGAAAGTATGCAAAAGACTTATCAAAAAGTTTGGCCTAGAAAATTCCAAATCAATGGGCACTCCATCCCAATACTAAACTGAAAAGGATGATGATGGCCAAGATGTGGATGAAACAAGGTATAGGGGAATGATAGGTTCACTCATACCTTACCTCCTCTAGACCGGATATAGTCCAAAGTGGGGGGGTATGTTCAAGGTTTCAATCACATAAAGAATCCCACCTTACGGCTGTTAAACGCATCATTAGATACATTAAGGGAACTTGTAATTATGGATTATGGTATCCTAAATCTGATGACTTTTGTGCAGTAGGATTTTGTGATGCAGATTATGCGGAAGACCGGGTGGATAGGAGGAGCACCTCCGGCATGTGTTGCTTCCTTGGAAGCTCACTCAACATGTGGTCAAGCAAGAAACAAGCCACAGTGGCTCTATCCACTGCTGAAGCCGAATATGTTTCCGCATCTGCTTGTTGTTCACAATTAATTTGGTTAAAAACACAATTGGAAGATTACAAATTAAAAATCAATAGTATACCCTTATTTTGTGATAATATGAGTGCTATAAACATTTCAAAAAACCCTGTTCTGCACTCAAGAACTAAGCACATTGAGATAAAATATCACTTTATTAGGGAACATGTGCAAAAGGGTACTATTGATATTCAATTTGTAAATCTGAAGACCAAATGCTGATTTTTACAAACCTCTCTGTGAAGACAGATTCTGTACCAGAAAAAGTTGGGAATGCTTGAATTGAGTTTTATTGAAAATCTGTGAATTTGTGACTCTGTTCTGTTTTGCTCGTAGGTTTGGACGAGATAAAAAAATGGCACAATGGAAGAGCTGTGGTCTAGGGGAGGGAACGCAGAATTCAAATTTTGGGCCCCACCAAAATTTCCATAACCCTACCCTAACAGTTTTGTTAGTATCTCTCTATGTACTTAAGAATCTTCCTTCTTGTGTCATAATATCTTCTTGGAAGTGGTTATTGTCAAATCAAATCCTTCTCTCCATCTAATCCCTTGATTTAAGGTAACCACTTTTCAGTTTTTGATTTCAAAAGTTAAAAGGGAAATCATTTTTTGGGCAATAACCGCCCATAATGGTCATTAACCGCCCACTAATGTCATTATTTCCATCATTCTCTCTCTCCAAGCCACATTTAATGCGTCCCACTTGCTTCTCTCCCACTCCACTCGGTTATCAACCACACCCTTTCATTCTCATTTCTCCATTACTATGAAAAGAAAATCGCGCCAAGAAAGAGTGAGAGAATTCTTCTTTCTCGGAAACCATCAACACCTCAAACCCACCCCCTATCCACATTCATTCAACCTCATCTTCTCCTTCCACCATCCAAACAAACAACACCATGAGAAAGAAGGTGATTGCACAAGAGCTCAGGCCGAGGAAAGAAAACAACCCGCAGTTGAAGTTGTGCACTACATATCTTGTTAGTCTCGACAATCTCAAGAACACCAACATTCCCTCTCTGTTTGAACTTCTCAACTGGAAACCTCTGCTCCTTATCAAAAAGCCAGTGTACCCAGGTCTTGTTCGAGAATTCTATGCTAATATGCGACTCATTGATGGAACTCTTCATTCCTATGTCAAAAGGGTTCAAATAGCCCTTGATGCTGAGACAATTGGAGCGGCCCTAGGCTTCAAGGATGAAGGTCCGCGTGCATATATGGCGGAAAAATGGGACACACAAGTTGGTGTTTCACACAATACCGTTCTCCAACACATTTGCAAGAATCTCTCTGGTTTGCATGGCACCATTCCAACCCACAAATCCCTTGGACCAATCAACTCCCTGCTTCACAGGATCATCACTCATATTCTGACACCCCAAAGCAGCTCACATAACCGAGTAACATTTTCTGACTGTCTCATATTGTTTGCCTTGGTTACTTCTACTCCTATCTCTTTTGGTTATATTATGATTAGACACATGTGGGATTCTGTTAGAAGCACCAGAAAGGCTAACCTGCCTTATGGTATGTTTTTAACTGGAATATTTGAGTACTTTAAAGTTGATTTGTTGAATGAGAAGGTAGAAAACGATGTGTCTACAATCCGAGGTGGAGGAGTGACTAAAGAAACCAAAGGAAGAAAATCGGACAGTGAGCATGAGGGAAGGCCAGAATCTTCCAAAACCATCAGGTCCTTTCAAAAGATCTTGGGAGAATTCTCAAACATGGCTGACATGATGTTTCGGTCTCATAAAGAAGCCCGGAAACAGGCTTATGAGAATGAGAAAGCTTGGAAAAACTGCAAAGAAAGGGTCAACTTGATGCTGGAACATCTTCACAAGGATTTGGGAGAAGAGAGTGAAGGAGGCGCTGAAGAAGAGGACATGCAATTCTCTGATGATTAGTGATTTTTTTCTGTTTGATATTGGCTCCATTAGACTCAATCTTTTTTTGTATAAGCATGACTTGATACTCACTGCTTTAGGATACTTCCTAGGATGCTTTGATACATTTCTGCTACTTTATCTTTAATATTTTGTTATGTTAATTATGGTTTCTGCAGGTGCCCCTTTGATGACAAAAGGGGGAGGAAATTTAGGTTCCAAAATTGAAATTGGAACGAAACAGGGGTTGAAATTTTCAGTTTGAAAATTCATGATTACCCTTGTTCAAAGAATACATGCATGTTGTTAATGCATCAGTTTTACTATGATTATTACTGTTTGAACTGCATGTTGAAGTTTATCATGATTAGTTTATTTGGCATTTGGATTATAATGATTGATTTATTTTGATGCCTGGCTGATTGATTCATCATTGATAAACTTGTTGGTTTAAAAAATTTATTTTTGGCAGTTCCTTTAATTGTGTAACATATCAAAACTGCCTTGTTTTGTTCGTCAAATATTTTTCATCATATTGTTTTGCTCTGATATTCTAAAACAGGAAAATGTTTGAAAAATATTTGGATAGCTTTGTGTTGTATAAATTAGTTTGAGCAGTAAATCAGTTATGATATCAAATGAGTTTTGATTATCAATTAAAACTGCTCATAAATCAAGCATTTAGCATTATAAAATTTGCTAAATAACATTGTTACTTGAAGCTTGATTTTAAATGTTACAGGTTTATGCTTTCCTTGGTAAAATAGCATATATTAAGGGGGAGCCATGTGACATTTTGAAAGGGGGAGAAATTCAAAATCAAAGGGAGTATTCCTTACTCAATCTTTAAATTTCTTTCCATTTCAATTTTAATAATGTTTGTCATCAAGGGGGAGATTGATGAGTTTGGAAAACTCTAAATTAATATTTGTGATGACTAAACATTGTTAAAAATAATTAATTACAAAATTATTAATCTGATTCTCATTTAACATATTTTGATTAATAATTTTGTTGCAGGTTTTATGATGGGCCGGGAAATAAGTTTCTGACTTAAGCCCAATAAGCAGCCTTGTTGCATGCTTTATACTATGAGGCTGAAATTTTATATTAATGGGCCAGAATAAATATTAATGTTGCAAGCCCAACCAAATGCTTTCTTATTTGCTTCCTATGCTTGATCCGCTACACAATTGTATCAGGAAAGCAAATGCTTATCAAATGGGCCAGCTTTGATCATATTGTCACAAGCCCAAATTATACTAAAGAGAATAGGTTCCATGCTTGGTCCGAAACAAAAGAAAAATGAAAGCATAGTGCTTCCAACGGAACCAAGCTCTAACAAAGTGATGGATTTCAAAATCTATTACATTGTTAATTAATGCATGGGGAACATGAGAGAGAAAAATTCAGCTGATGTGATTGATGGTTATTATGACTTACACACCACTCAATAGGGAAGTAAAAGCAAGCTATGCCTAATTAATTTGATCAACCACTTTGTATTGCTTTTCTTTCAGATTCTTTATTTCTCTCTCATCTCTTTCTTCTTTTCTCTTTGGTCCTTGTCCAGTAAACCATGGACGCCGTGCTCTTCAACGAAGAAAAGGAAAGAGTAGCATGCATCAAGACCATCAAGCTAATGATGGCAAGAAAACATACCAAAAGAAAGATGAGCTGTGGCTAAGATGCTTACCAAAAGTGGTTGATTTGGTGAAGCTATCTTGAGCCTTTCATGCTCAAAAATGGAAGAAGAATTCGGCCAGCTAGAGGAGATTCTTGAAGCATGGCTTGTCTTTGATTCTGCTAACCACAGGGAGTAGCTAGAGTGGCGAAGTGATGGTTGAAGGCAGGGATTGAAGCAGATGAAGTCATCATCATCATGAGGCATCAAGGGTCAGAAATCCATCTTGGAGAGGAAGCCAAGGATGGAGAGCCGGATGATGAAGGTTGATGATCAAGAAAGGACTTGAGGTAATTGCATGTTGGTTAATGCATGGTTATCTCTCTCTCTCTGAGTGGCCGAACCGGTTCTGTGTTTGTTGAAGGAGGAAGAAAGTTGGTTCGGTTTTGGCTTCAAGTGTGGAGGCTTTCCTTCTTTAAAAAGGGGGAACAACCACTGTTTGAAGCAAGGAGAAAATTTGAGAGTGCAAGGCACAGAGTTCTCAGAGCTACCTGAGCTAACAGTTTTTCTCTTCTCCTTCAATGTTCTCTGTTTAGTAATTTTCTGTTTAATTTTGTCATGTCTTGAGTCTCATGGTAAAAGGCAAACAAGTGAGGTTTGTAATGAAAAAGCCATAGAGCGGAAAAAGGGAGAGTGCAAAATTAAAAGAAAAGCCATTGATGTCTTAGAGTTCCTTTGTATCTTTGTTGTGTATCATGATTCTGTGGGAATCCCCTTGTAAGTTGGGTTAGCACTTTACAAGTTTAATCAGATTGATTATAGTGAAATTCCATCATGTTTGTGATGGAGTGGATGTAGGCTGCACTGCACTTAGCAGCCGAACCAGGATATATCTGGGTGCAAGTTCTTTCTCTTTCTACTCCATTTCTGTTTTACCACACACGAGCAAAAGCCAGAATTATCTCGTGCCAAGTGACGAGACAAAAAAAAAGTCTCGTGGCAAGGGACGAACAAAGTTGCTCGTGTCAAGTGACGAGCAAAAAACAGAAAAGTTTTCTCTGAAGTTCAGCAAGTGCCAGCATTTAAAAGAGGGCTAAGATTCAACCCCCCCTTCTTGGGTTAGCACTTTACAAGTTGTAATCAGATTGATTATAGTGAAATTCCATCATGTTTGTGATGGAGTCTGGATGTAGGCTGCACTGCACTTAGCAGCCGAACCAGGATATATCTGGGTGCAAGTTCTTTCTCTTTCTACTCCATTTCTGTTTCTACCACACACGAGCAAAAGCCAGAATTATCTCGTGCCAAGTGACGAGACAAAACAAAAAGTCTCGTGGCAAGGGACGAGACAAAACAAAGTTGCTCGTGTCAAGTGACGAGCAAAAACAGAAAAGTTTTCTCTGAAGTTCAGCAAGTGCCAGCATTTAAAAAGAGGGCTAAGATTCAACCCCCCCTTCTCTTAGCCACTGAAACCATCAATTGGTATCAGAGCTTGGTCTCAAAGAGATCAAGCTTTGCAGCTTGGAGTAAAGATCCTCATGGCAAAACAGTGGCACAAATGTGTTATCATACAATCTGGCTGAAGGTCAATCAAGCAACAGACCTCCCCTCTTCAATGGGAAAAATTATACCTATTGGAAGGAGAGGATGAAGATATTTGTTCAAGCCGTGGATTACAGACTTTGGAAGATCATCTTGGAGGGTCCTAAATTTCCAACCACCACAAATGCTCAAGGTGTAGTCTCTCTTAAACCAGAAGCAAGCTGGACTGAGGAAGATAGGAAGACGGTGGAGTTAAATGCCAAGGCAACCAATCTGCTCAACTGTGCTATCAGCTTTGAGGAATACCGACGAGTATCACGATGCACAACGGCAAAGGAAATTTGGGACAAGTTGCAAATCACTCATGAAGGAACTACCATTGTAAAGAAGACTCGGACAGATATGTTAAACAGGGAGTATGAAATGTTTGCAATGAAGGAAGGAGAGTCCATTGATGAACTGTTCGAACGGTTCAATATCATCACTGTTGGCTTAGATGCTCTTGGAATCACACATTCAGAATCTGTGCTAGTGAGAAGAGTGTTGAGATGTCTCACAAAAGAGTGGGAAACAAAAGCCTTAATTATTTCTGAGAGTAGTAACTTAGATTCTATGACACTTGATGATTTGAGAGGAAACTTACTTGCCTTTGAAAACTCCTATTTGAAAAAAGATTCAAAAAAGAAAGGAATTGCTTTTTCTTCTGTGACTAACCCTCTGGATAATGAATCCAGTGATAACTCTTCTGAAAATGAGTTTGTGTTGTTTGCAAAAAAATTCAGGAAAATGGCAAAGCTCAAAAGCAAAGGCAGCGGCTCCAGAAGGACAAAGAAAGATCTTAGCAAGGTAACCTGTTTCAATTGCAAGGAAATGGGTCATTTCAAATCTGATTGTCCCAAGCTGAAAAAAGAAGAGAAGCCGAAAAAAGGTGAAGAAGAAGGGACTGATGGCCACATGGGAAGATTTGGAAAATGACTCAGATGATGAGGATGAAGAGTCTGAGACTAAATCACAGCACTGTCTCATGGCAAATGAGATAGATCAGGTATCATTTCAAAACTCTAACACTGAAGACCTTCATCTCATGATAGATCACCTTTCTGAAAAAATAAGATGTTTTCTAACTGAGAATCAAGATCTTGAACAGCAAAATTTCATTCTTAAAGCTGAAAATGATTTCCTCAAAGAAAAACTAAGAGAGGCCGAAACTGCTTGTGATCTTGTGGAAGAAAACAAGTTGTTAAAAGCCCAAGTTAGAAGCTGTGAAAGTGATCATTCTGTTCTTGCATATGTGAACTGTTTTAAGCAAAATGAAGAGTTGCTCAAAGAGGTTGAAAGACTTAAAGATGACTTAGCCAAGTTCACCCAAAGTTCTGAAAATTTGAACCAAATCTTGGCTCAAAAACCTCTTTATGATAAAGCTGGGTTGGGATTTTATAAATCTGAAAAATTACATTTTGAAAATATTGCCTCATCTTCAAATGATGTAACATATCAAGACCCAACTCACTTTAACAAAACTACAACTCCAAGATTTTGTAGAATGTGCAACCGAAGTGGTCATTTTCCAGTTCAATGCTTCTTTGGTGAAAGAATGATTGGTGACAAAGTTTACAAAGTTGTTTTTGATTACAATGATTTGGGACATAAGAGATGGTTTAACGTGAAACGATCCAAGAAAATTTGGATACCTAAGGTCACTTGAGTTTAATTTGTAGGTCTGTCTAGCATCCAAGAAAAAGGAAATATGTGGTACATGGATAGCGGATGCTCTAGGCATATGACCGGAAAGACAACCTTCTTCATAAAGCTTGATGAATATGATGGAGGACTTGTTACCTTTGGGATGATGCAAAAGGAAAAATAGTGGCTGTTGGAAAAGTTGGTAAAAACTTTCTTCTTGTATAAATGATGTGCTTCTTGTAAATGGTTTGAAAACATAACTTACTTAGTGTTAGTCAATTGTGTGATTTAGGTTTTGATGTTATCTTTAAGAAGTTTGTTTGTTTGGTTGTTTGTGAGAAAACTGGGGATGTTTTATTTGAAGCTAAAAGATGCAATAATGTGTATGGATTAACTCTTGAGGATTTAAAGGAACAAAATGTAACATGCTTCACTTCTCTTGAATCTGAAAAATGGCTTTGGCATAGAAAGTTGGGACATGCTAGCATGTACCAAATTTCTAAGCTAGTCAAAAGGAATTTGGTTAGAGGAATTCCAAACATCAAGTTTGATAAGGATCTTACTTGTGATGCTTGCCAATTGGGCAAACAAGTAAAATCCTCTTTTAAATTAAAAGATGGAATCTCAACCAAAAGGCCATTGGAAATGTTACATATTGATCTTTTTGGTCCTACTAGAACTCAAAGTTTGGGAGGAAAACACTATGGTCTTGTGGTGGTTGATGATTACTCTAGATTTGGTTGGGTACTTTTCCTTGCTCATAAGAATGATGCATTTTATGCCTTTTCCACCCTTTGTAAGAAAATTCAAAATGAAAAAGACTTGAAAATTGCCCATTTGAGAAGTGATCATGGAAGAGAATTTGAAAATCAAGATTTTGAAAAATTCTGTGATGACTTAGGGATTTCTCACAATTTTTCATGCCCTAGAACCCCCCAACAAAATGGGGTGGTTGAAAGAAGGAATCGTAGCCTTCAAGAAATGACTAGGGCCATGCTATGTGATAATGAAATTCCCAAATTTTTATGGGCTGAAGCTGTGAACACAGCATGCTATATTTTGAATAGAACAATCATTAGAAAATGGTTAAAGAAAACTCCTTATGAGCTATGGAAAGGAACCCCTCCAAATCTTAAGTATTTTCATGTTTTTGGATGCAAATGCTTTGTGCTTAATAATAAAGAAAATCTTGGAAAGTTTGATCCAAAATCCTATGAAGGAATGTTTGTTGGATACTCCACCACAAGCAAGGCCTATAGAGTTTATCTCAAAGAACATAGGACAATAGAGGAATCCATACATGTTACCTTTTGTGATTCTAACTTAATTCCCAGTATTGTGAAGGAAAATGATTCAGATTGTGAAGAGGATGGAACAAGTAAAGAAAATTCCAAAACTGTTGAAAATGAAGAATCTGCTAGTCCAATTTTGTCTCGTCAGATTGAAGGAGAAACTTCCGTTTTGTCTCCTGAGCAGGGACGAGAAACTGAAACAGTGAGACCACCAGAAGTTCATCAAAGTTCAACACCTGTCCGAAAGCCTAGAGAATGGAAGTCTATGAAGGGTTATCCTCATGACTTCATCATTGGTGATCCCTCTCAAGGAGTAACAACAAGATCATCCACCAAAAGGCAAACCGAACCTAACAATCTTGCTCTCTTGTCACAAATAGAGCCCAACAATGTCAAACAAGCTCTTGAAGACCCATCATGGGTCAAGGCCATGCAAGAGGAGCTTGCTCAATTTGACAAGAATAAGGTTTGGACTTTAGTACCTCATCCGGATGGTAAGAAGGTAACGGGTACTAAATGGGTTTTCAAAAATAAACTTGGTGAGGATGGACAAGTTGTTCGTAACAAGGCTAGATTAGTGGCCCAAGGTTACGATCAAGAAGAGGGTATTGATTTTGATGAGTCTTTTGCTCCGGTAGCTAGAATGGAAGCAATTAGGTTGCTTCTTGCCTATGCTGCCCATAAGGGTTTTAAAATGTTTCAAATAGATGTTAAGTGTGCTTTCCTTAATGGTTTTATTGATAGGGAAGTGTATGTGGCTCAACCCCGGTTTTGAACATAAAGAATTTCCAAATCATGTTTTTAAGTTAACTAAGGCTCTTTATGGTCTTAGGCAAGCTCCAAGAGCTTGGTATGAAAGGCTTAGTGCCTTCTTGTTGGAAAATCATTTTCAAAGGGGAACCACCGACACTACCTTATTCATTAAGACATCTAATGATGATATCCTTCTTGTTCAAGTTTATGTTGATGACATTGTATTTGGTTCGGCCAATGTTTCCTTGTGTGAAGAGTTTGGAAAACTCATGACTAGTGAGTTTGAGATGAGTTTAATGGGAGAGCTTACTTTCTTTCTTGGCCTCCAAATTAAGCAAACTCCTAGTGGTATTTTTATTCATCAAGGAAAGTATGCAAAAGAACTTATCAAAAAGTTTGGCCTAGAAAATTCCAATCAATGGGCACTCCTATGCATCCCAAATAAACTTGAAAAGGATGATGATGGCCAAGATGTGGATGAAACAAGGTATAGGGGAATGATAGGTTCACTCATGTACCTTACCTCCTCTAGACCGGATATAGTCCAAAGTGTGGGTGTATGTTCAAGGTTTCAATCACATCCAAAAGAATCCCACCTTACGGCTGTTAAACGCATCATTAGATACATTAAGGGAACTTGTAATTATGGATTATGGTATCCTAAATCTGATGACTTTTGTGCAGTAGGATTTTGTGATGCAGATTATGCGGAAGACCGGGTGGATAGGAGGAGCACCTCCGGCATGTGTTGCTTCCTTGGAAGCTCACTCAACATGTGGTCAAGCAAGAAACAAGCCACAGTGGCTCTATCCACTGCTGAAGCCGAATATGTTTCCGCATCTGCTTGTTGTTCACAATTAATTTGGTTAAAAACACAATTGGAAGATTACAAATTAAAAATCAATAGTATACCCTTATTTTGTGATAATATGAGTGCTATAAACATTTCAAAAAACCCTGTTCTGCACTCAAGAACTAAGCACATTGAGATAAAATATCACTTTATTAGGGAACATGTGCAAAAGGGTACTATTGATATTCAATTTGTAAAATCTGAAGACCAAATTGCTGATATTTTTACAAAACCTCTCTGTGAAGACAGATTCTGTACCATGAGAAAAAGTTTGGGAATGCTTGAATTGAGTTTTATTGAAAATCTGTGAATTTGTGACTCTGTTCTGTTTTGCTCGTAGGTTTGGACGAGATAAAAATAAATGGCACAATGGAAGAGCTGTGGTCTAGGGGGAGGGAACGCAGAATTCAAAATTTTATGGGCCCCACCAAAATTTCCATAACCCTACCCTAACAGTTTTGTTAGTTATCTCTCTATGTACTTAAGAATCTTCCTTCTTGTGTCATAATATCTTCTTGGAAGTGGTTATTGTCAAATCAAATCCTTCTCTCCATCTAATCCCTTGATTTAAGGTAACCACTTTTCAGTTTTTGATTTCAAAAGTTAAAAGGGAAATCATTTTTGGGCAATAACCTCTCCAAGCCACATTTAATGCGTCACCCACCTTGCTTCTCTCCCACTCCACTCGGTTATCAACCACACCCTTTCATATTCTCATTTCTCATTACTATGAAAAAGAAATCGCGCCAAGAAAGAGTGAGAGAATTCTTCTGGGAAACCATCAACACCTCAAACCCACACCCATATCCACATTCATTCAACTCATCATCTTCTCCTTCAACCACCATCCAAACAAACAACCACCATGAGAAAGAAGGTGATTGCTCACAAGAGCTCAGGCCGAGGAAAGAACAAACAACCCGCAGTTGAAGAAGAAGAGCAAGAATCTCACACTTCTCCTACTCCTTCACCTCCTCCATCATCACCGAAGAAGACTACCCCCGGAAAAGGCTCAAAGAAAAATCAAGGGTTTGCACTAAATGACACAACCGAACCTCAGAACTTGGAATCCATGGAATTCCGAGACAAGTATGTCAAGTCTCACTCTCATTTTGATCCAAGCAGATTCAACTCATGCACCTCTTATGAGTTTCACAAGAGGTGTGGAGAAACGTCACTTGTGCACTACATATCTTGTTAGTCTCGACAATCTCAAGAACACCAACATTCCCTCTCTGTTTGAACTTCTCAACTGGAAACCTCTGCTCCTTATCAAAAAGCCAGTGTACCCAGGTCTTGTTCGAGAATTCTATGCTAATATGCGACTCATTGATGGAACTCTTCATTCCTATGTCAAAAGGGTTCAAATAGCCCTTGATGCTGAGACAATTGGAGCGGCCCTAGGCTTCAAGGATGAAGGTCCGCGTGCATATATGGCGGAAAAATGGGACACACAAGTTGGTGTTTCACACAATACCGTTTCCCACATTGCAAGAATCTCTCTGGTTTGCATGGCACCATTCCAACCCACAATCCCTTGGACCAATCAACTCCCTGCTTCACAGGATCATCACTCATATTCTGACACCCCAAAGCACTCACATAACCGAGTAACATTTTCTGACTGTCTCATATTGTTGCCTTGGTTACTTCTACTCCTATCTCTTTTGGTTATATTATGATTAGACACATGTGGGATTCTGTTAGAAGCACCAGAAGGCTAACCTGCCTTATGTATGTTTTTAACTGGAATATTTGAGTACTTTAAAGTTGATTTGTTGAATGAGAAGGTAGAAAACGATGTGTCTACAATCCGAGTGAGGAGTGACTAAAGAAACCAAAGGAAGAAAATCGGACAGTGAGCATGAGGGAAGGCCAAATCTTCCAAAACCATCAGGTCCTTTCAAAAGATCTTGGGAGAATTCTCAAACATGGCTGACATGATGTTTCGGTCTCATAAGAAGCCCGGAAACAGGCTTATGAGAATGAGAAAGCTTGGAAAAACTGCAAAGAAGGGTCACTTGATGCTGGAACATCTTCACAAGGATTTGGGAGAAGAGTGAAGGAGGCGCTGAAGAAGAGGACATGCAATTCTCTGATGATTATGATTTTTTTTTTCTGTTTGATATTGGCTCCATTAGACTCAATCTTTT